>NW_006438113.1:16541851-16551853 GCF_000325575.1 Pteropus alecto | reverse complement strand
GAAGCCTCTGTCCCATGTGAAGATGAAAGATAAAAACAGATTAATTTTTAGAGCAATGATTCTAAATATGGAAGCTAGAAATACTTTGGTACAAAAATATTGATAAATATTATATTTTTTTCTACACCCAAATCTCTATCTGCATATATGGTATATCATCTCTCACAATCCTACCTACCATGTTCTTGATATGAGAAATGCTGGTGATATACATGGACACTCATATTTCATCTAGTTTTCTCTTTCCTCTACCTCCTAAAATACATCATCCATACCCTACTTCTTAGTCACTGTACCCACCAGAATGATCTTCTGTATTCTTCTTCCCAGTCTATTCTCTAGGTGTACTGCACAATAAAACGTGGCAAGTGGCAACATATCGTTATTTAAAATTAAATTCCTTAAAGTTAAATAAAATTTAAAATTCAGTTTCTCAATCACATGTACTGCATTTCAAGTGCTCAACAGACACATGTGGCTATTGACTATGTTTTGAGAGTGGAGATATGAAATACTTCTATCATTACAGAAACTTATATTGGATAATACTACTCTATAGTGAGATTCCATCACTGTGTCTTACTACTCTATAGTGAGATTCCATCACTGTGTCTGTAGATGGAATAACAAAGCCAAGGAGGAAGCTAACTTATACCACTTTTCCTAGAAGAAAGAGTCTAAAAGCAAAATTTCCATTCATTTGGATATGACTCCCAAACTATATCTGTAATCTCGATCTTTTTGTCCTGAATTCCAGAACTATATATCCAACTATCCATTGCAAAATTCTACCTGAATTTTTCATAACATCTCAAATTCTTCCTATCTAAACATAAACACATTATTTTCCACCTAGAAAATCTAATTTCTTTCTATTATTTTCTATGTTGGTGCTCAGTCATCTCTGAAAAAACCTCAAGGTACCTAACTTCGAAATCTCACTCTTCTTTGCCCTATGTTCACTAAGTGCAGTCTTCTATACCATGTAACTCTTTTAACTCAATTGCCAAGTCTAGCTCCATGGCCTCTAGCCATTAATGGCTAGAGTTCGCACCACAGTCCTCCTTTCCAAGTTCTTCTTATCCATCAGACTAATTTTAAATATAACCTTGTTCATTAAAATCTACCCTTAGCACTAAGTATGACAGCATCTGTCACAAAATAGATACTCATTAGTTGTTTTATGAATGAGCCACATCAATACACTGGTTAAAATTTGCCAGTGGTTCAACAAGCCAGCTAAGAAGATGGAACTCTTAAGAAAACTTGTCCAGTTATTTCACATGGGGTGGGGGTGGGGGGTGAGTTTCTAAGAGTGGACAGCAAATCCCTCACCAAAATTGCTACTCCAAAGAAAAGAAAAAAATGGCTCCTAGCCACTTTGACATCCTCTATTAACCCTAAGGACATACTTAACTGTGGTCTCAAAACCTGTGATGGTCTATTGTTGACAAAACTTTATTTATACTCATCATTAAAAAAAAAAGTATTTTTCACCTGTCAAAAAAGTGTGTTATATAATAGTAAATTAACTCTTAATGCCTTCAATCTGTTACTACTTGTCTCTAAAAAAGTGAATCTGCTCCCAACACCCTTCTATGTGGGTCCTGGCAAAAAAATAAAAGGCAAGCATAAAATCATGTAAAGGTCTAGTTTTCACTGCCATGTAAGTTAATGTAAGAAAGATTTAAAGAATTTCAAGGAAAATAAAACATAGCCTTTTAATTATTGCAACATGATTTCATTTTAACTCCTCTAGGGGTCTTTTACTAATAGACTAATATTAGCTCCAATTAAAATAAAATCTTTCAAAAGCAAGTGTTTAATTTCTGAAGTACAGATGGAAACTACTAGTTTTTCACTCTAACAGTATAAATGAACTATTCGAAGTTAATATGTAATACATTTCTCATTTCATTAGCCTAAACATCAGCTGTGGATGTGCTTTACTTATACTATGGACATATGGTTCCTTGGATGAGAGCAGGAGTGATTTTTTTAAATGTTTTCAAGAAAATACAAAGTGGCTATAATTAAGTAGTCAGTTAATGACAATTTAGAAGGAATAACAAATTAACAAACTTATCTTGAATCCATAATTTTCCTAAATTTCAAAAAAATAAGGTTTACGCATAATATACTATCATATTATACACCATTGATCCAAAAGGGGAATGTCTTAAACAAATGCACTCTAATCAATTGAAATACCAGTAGGATAAACTGTTCTGAACTTTGGTGTGTAGATTTATTAAACAAAGGTAGCCTTTGGGTCAATACCTTGTCAGCTTCAAATTTAAACCATCTTGTCTATTTTATACTGCCAAATTGAAGCCAGTTCTGAATTCTTTAGAGGTCTGTACTTTGTCTGTTGACTTTATTCAGAATAATTGCTAATATTCACTGAGTGCTCACTAACTTTGGCACTGTGCTAAGCATTTTAATACATTTTCTCATTTAATCCTTACAGTTGCTCTTTGAGGCCGGAAATATCACAACCTGATTTTACAGATGAAGAAACTGAGGATACACAGCTAATAATTAAGATACCAGAGCCTGCTCTCTGAACCCCGAAGCTACACTGCCTTTTTTTGATAAGTAAAATCCTTGGGGCTTTTGAATTTCAGTGTTCCTGGGGAAATTAATGTTAATTGTCTGGCAATGAGGTTAACAAATCTATAGGGCAAACTTCTTGTAGGTCTTGACTCTCTCTCTGGTAGTAATCCAAGAATATTTTATTCTTAATCCTTGCTAAATTTATTATGTGTCTTTGAAAGTAGGTGCATAATTATTGGATTAAATAGGTCAGAAAATAATTCAGGCTTGTTACAGGTAATCATCTCAAATATTGTTACTAATATATGTTTTCTATCATAAATAAAATCCAGATTAAAATATTTCTAACTATATTATTATCTTTGAAAAGTACTAATGACAGAGGAATTTGGCTTTGAAAATTAACACGATCCTGTCATCATTTCTTTACATTATGCTTAGTAAGTGGGAAGGAATAACAGCTGAAAGTGAAATTAAGCATATGCATGACTTCTATAAATACCTCCTACACTTCATTTTTAAAAATTATTGAAAAAACATTGATTAACATGGTTCATTTTTTTTAATATCTAGGAAACCAATATTATGTATAAGAAATTTGTCTGATGACTCATGGATTATACATCATAAAATTCAATGACTGTTGAGAATTTTGCCATTTTTCAAATGAAAGAATGAAAAATTTGAGTGAGTGCTTTATGAAACATTACAAAGTTAACAAGAGCAGTACTTCCAACCTCATCATTTTACTCTACACCAACTTTTCAAACATCTGAAATATGTCCAAGAAAATAAAAACTAAAAAATAAAATGACAAAGAGAAAAGACTTTGTTGTGGCTTCTCGATACTGATAAATGTTTTCCCTCTGGCAGAAATCTTTTCTCTGTGTATGAAATTCTGGGTCACTTAATTAGCCTGAGTCTCCAGCTTTGGGTCTCTCCGGTGACTTAGAGACAGTTCTTTTACCTGGAGCAAAAAATTTTAAATCTTGTTGTTTCTAAATAATGTTAATAAAGAATATTACATGATTCAAATGTTTTAGAATCTTATCAATGACTGCTTAATATGACAAGGATGTAGTTCTTTCACACTTTTCCTCACATCATCTTCAAATTTGTTTATGTCGCAACAACTAGTTAAATGATCATGACTATTTAAGTATTTAAAGTTGGATGTGGACCAAGTAATGTTCTATAATGACAATTGCTCCCTTAAGCACCACTGGGTTTTAGTGTAGTGAATAAATTTCCTCTTTAAAAAAATTTTTTTTGGTTAATTTTCTTTGTATTTTTCAGTATAAATTCTTAAACATTTTAAAATTACCAATGTAAATTCCTGCACTATCAAACTTCTCAAAACCCGGCATTTTAAATTTTTACCAGATGTGATAGCTTGTCCTCAACATGGCTCCCCAAATGACCAAAGCATCCGGGTAGTCTGTGTACTCCTTTCCCACATTGTACCAGATCTGTGTGTCCAGTAGGATATGGTGTAAGTGATGGTATGTTATTTCTTAGACTATATTAAAAAAAAGACATCAAGCATCCCATCTTGATCATTCTCTCACGTGTATTCCTTACTCTGGGAACAGATTCCGTTATATTGTCAACAGCCCCGTAGAGAGGCCTACATGACAAGGAAATGAGGCTGTTAGCCAATAGCTAAAAAAGATGTGAGGCTTTGGGCCAACAGTCATTTGAGTGAATTTAGAAGTGGATCTTCTAGTTTCACTCAAGCCCTTTGATAACTGCAGCCTCAAACGACACCTTTGACTGAAATGTCAGGAGACTCTGAGGCAGAACAAGCCAGCTAAGTCACTCCTGGATTTCTAACTCTTAGAACATATGAAAGATAATAAATGTTTGCTGTTTTAAGCTGCTTGGTTTTGTAATAATTTGGATCACAATGAATAACTACTACACTAAGAGTCTTGAAAGTTCTAATAGAATACATTAGTTTGCCTGTTTTTGTCCATTCAAATGGAATCAAACTGTATATACTCTTTTGCAGCAAGTTTTTTTGCTCACCATTAAATTTATGTAATTTGTTCCACATTGCTGCATGTAGGTTCAGGTTACTCATTCCTATTACTGTACAATATCCCATTGTACAATTATACCACAATTTATTTATCTATTCTACAGTTAATTGGCATTTGAAAATTTTCCAGTTTGGGACTATTTTATATATAGTGGCCCTATAACATCATAGTACATGTCTTCGGGTACTAGGAATATATGTACATATTTTCAGGGAATTTACATACATATTTTCAGGGACTATACCTATCGGTAGGATTTCTGGGTCATAAAGTGTACATATGTGACATGTTATTAGACACTGGCAGTTTCCAAAATTGTTGGAACAAATTTTACTCCTATTAGCAATGCCTGAGTGTTCTAGTTAGTCTACATCCTCACTAACACTTAGCATATTCCATCTATTACATTTTAGCCTTTCTAGTGGGTATATTTTCCTCTTTCCTTTTAACATATCTATCATCTATCTATCTATCTATCTATCTATCTATCTATCTATCTATCATCTATCTTTATTTATCCTATCTATCTATCTATCTATCTATCAATCATCTATCTTTATTTATCTACTTATCATTATTTATACACATTCTACTGGGTAAGCCTCCAGATGACTTTCATTTTTTTATCTATTCCTTTGTCATTCTTGAATTTTAACTTTTTAATTTTCCTCTTTTAGAATTGCCCACCATCCTATCTATTGCTTAAGATCATTCTTTAACCTCTCTCATTTCTATCATTAAGAAAAAACACACAATAGGAAAAACAATCAAAAGAAAAATACAGAGGCAAAGAGGTTTTTCAAGGTCTGTCGCTCTAGCAAACACAGTTCCATGTGCAAGGGGTATCTTGGACTACAAGAACAGAGAAAGAAGTATAGGGGAAGGGAATCTTTAAAGACACTGAGGTGTATAGATAGGGTAGAAGGGTGTCTAGTAGAAGAAACATCTTTCTTTGACCAGTGGTGTTGCAGTGGTCCTTCACAGGTTGCTGGACGTTCCTTAGGTGAGAATAAAGAGTTGATCCATCTCTCCAAATTCTTACTCTTTCTTTTAAGCTGTCTACAATTATATGTTTGAGTAGAGCCCTTTTCCTGACTGTCTACATGGTAACTTTCTATCCATTTAGATGTCAATCCCTCTGTGAAACTTTTCTTGATCATTATCCCACCTATGCCTCCAGCTATATTAGTTAATCTTGTCTCTTAGACATGGTAACCCTTCAGACTTACATTTTTGTCAAAGATCCTATGTCTCTAAATCTATGTGTTTTCCTGTATTCGGCCATTTCCAAAACCCTGACAGAGAGACCTCTTAAAAAAAGAATCTCCATCATGTCACATTGTTTCCTCAGGAAAGAGATAGATACCAGAGTCAGAATTCGAACTCAGTAGTCTGACACAGAACCTGTACCCATCATTGCTATAATGCTACTGCTTCATGCAAAGATAACCATCCTACGACATACCCTCAAATATTACAAAACGTGAGGTCAAGGAAAAGTAAATATTCAAGAGAGAAAATATTTTAATAATATTTTAAAATATTAAAATCAGGTTGGTATTAGACTTTTCGTGAATAGCACTAGACACTGAGAGGTAACAAGCAACACTCTCAAATTCTAAGGAGAAATTTGAATTTGAAATTCAATACTCAGCCAGTTTATTAAGTGAACAGTGTGGGACGAAGATTCTTTCAGACATGCAAGGACACAGAATGTTTAATTTCCATGAACTCTTCATTAGAAGGATACTTGACTATAGATCCTTAAAACAAAAGGCAAATCCAGAAGAGCAAGACATAATGCTGAGGAAATGAAGTCAGAAAAGTATTGTAAAAAATGACCCAGGGTTATTTATGCATGTTGTAGTATTGAGACAATAAGTAAACATGTAGATATTTTTGAGAGCCAGAGTTCTCATTACAGAATAAGGAAGGCACTACTATGGAATGAATAAGACATAGAATAACCCTATGGGATAGAATTGCATTGGAGATGTCAGTATAAAGTCATAATTTCATATACTACATCAGTGTATTATCTTCTGTGAAAGAATGAAGGGGAAATGAGAAAGCACATCTTAATCTGCTTATTTTCATACACATTAAAAAACACTCACATGAAGGATAAATGCAAGAATAAGAAAATTTGTTATTTATAAGGAATGATAAGAACAAAACGGAAGGAATATGAGAAAATTTATCTCTGAGAATATATTTTGTATATTTTTAACTTTTGTAAGCACGCTAAAATTATCCAATTTCAAAAAAAAATAAAATCGACAATAAAGATATGGGGGGAAGAAAACCTAAAACCAAAAGCAAATAGCAACAAATGAACAAAAGAATTTGTTTGGAATATTTGAGATGTATACCATTGAGCTGCTTACACTTGACTACTTTCTAAAGCTGTATTGTCCAATATAGTAGCCACTAGAAATAAGCTATTTAACTTTACATTAAATGAATATAAATTAAATACAATTAAAAATTCACTTCTTCAGCCACTCTGGCTACCATTTTAGTGTAGATATAACTTAGTTTCATCACTGCAAATTGTTCCATTGCACAGTACTGTTTCAATATTTGCAAATAAATATTTGTTGAGCACCTGCCCTGTGTGAAACACTGGTTTAACAAGCTGGCTGGAGAGTGAAATGGGTATCATCTGCATAGTTTTTCTGTGTATATTTCACCAATATGACATAATCTTTTGAAAAATCCTTCTTTGGCACATAGAAATGTCCTGAGCTACAGCAAAATTGTTTATCAGACTCTACATACTAATACCATTCTCAGCTTTGTTGGACAACATAAATCCACAATGGTATAAATATAGGTGACTACGTAAACAAGAAAATACAAACTTTTATTCGTGCTTTGAGAAATTATAGATATTGTTGCTATAGTAATTATGTTAACCCCAATGAAGGTTATAGGATTCTACATTTGCTGAAATTGTACTAGTTGTAATATATGTTAAGAATGTCTGGAATTTCAGTTCCAATTTGTTACTTTTACTCTAACATAATTTTAATTATTTTTTGTAAACTACAATATTATAGTGAAAGAGTATATACTCAATGTTATTGATAGAGTGATTTTATTTTCCCTATAGTAGCTGAATACAGTATAGTTTGTAAGAGCTTCTTAAATATGGGGTGTACAAGATTAAGATTTTTAAAGAACAAATTTATTTTTCTCTTATGGAACATTAAATTATCTCGAAACTTCCTCCTTTACAATCACTATCTTAAAAACTTCAGAGAACCCATATTAACATAGTTTTAATATATAAACATATCATCCAGGCAATATATATTTTTTGAGAAAGTTAAATACAAACTGTGAACTTCTTGAGTAAGTTTGTGGTATTGAATCACTCCTTTTATGAATAGTTGTTGAAAGAATGAAGAAAACTCATTTTAAATACAGTAAGAAAACTCACTATTTAAGGCAACTAAAGTGACTTCTTTTAAAAATATTTACTCCCAATTTTTTTTGTAACGCTGAATTTATGTACATTTATGTACATAAACATCTACTAAAGTAAATCAGGATTTATAACTATGCTAATTTTTTTTTAAATTAGTACATAAATCCAGAAACATGTGTATCAGTGTAAACTAAGATTGTGAAAAGTCAGCCCTAAAACAGAAGCTAAAGTTTTCATTTGTTTGTTTGTTTGTTAAATGAGAAAAGTAGTCTACATCTAGCATAGATACTCTCTGGATCATCTGGGTTGAGTCACAGTCATACATGCACTGTGTTCACTTCCTCTGGCTATGTTTGGTTACAAGCAGAAAGACATTTGGAAAAAAATAATGAATAAATGGATGGAAAGATAAGTAGCTAAATGCATAGATGGATGGATGGATAGATGGGTGATGAAAGTAAGCATGAGTAGTTGGAAGAACAGATGAGTAAATAGATGCATGGGTATAGGATGTAAGAGTGGATAGAAGAAGAGGTTTATTTTTATAACTTTCCTACTTCAAATAAATAATAATTATTCAAGGCAACTTAAAAAGAAGAGGGAAGGATACAATAAATTTTAAAACAAGGCCAATATATCAGGAGCCACATAATAAAAGTTGGAGATTATATAAGCATAATTGCATCAAAAATTCTAGAGTTAAGATATAGTAAGATCTCTTGTAGTTCATGCAAAAATAAAGCAATGAGTTATATGATTAATCTTATCTACAAAAATGAAGCTAAGTACTTAGAAATTTTAATCAAGAGAGACTTTCAAAGAGGTTTTTTTCTCAATACTGTCTGCTAAGAGGAATGAATATATTACTTAGGTATTCATGGTTTTGTTATTAAATAACATAATGAACAACGGCCTTCACAAATAGTGTTACAGAAGATGCAAAAGCATTCTTCATAAGACTATGTCTTATACAACATCAATATCATCTTCTTAAGAAAGTTAATGTACTAGAATTTTGGTTTATATCTTTTTGATTTTCTGATATGATATGATACTGAAATAGGACTTAGAGAATTTTTATTGTAAAGAGCAATCTAATAGATAAATTAATAAATTATTTCAGCATGACTTTTGACAAGAGTGAATCATAAGTTATTTGAAATTGATGTCAACAGTGAGTTAGTTGTTGAAGGATGGACATTCAGGGTTATCAGGCAAAAGCACTTCATTTGTTTTATATACTAATCATTAATGAGTTAAATTGATATTTTCTTTGTGAAAATAGAAGTCACTTGTATTCTTTCTGTGGGCAGCCTCGAATCTAAATTCCAAAGTAAAGTAATCTACCTGAAAGTGACCACCACAATATCTGATGCAAAATATAGTTCTAGGATAAAAGCAGACAAGCATTGATTGCTTACTTACTAAGTGTCAGTAATTTTGCCAGTCCTTTACGTATGTTGGAGGCCGTAGAGCACAATGGTAAAATATCTAGGTTTGTAGTCTAATTTCCTAGTTGCAGGTCACTTTCATCTTTTATATGTGCTGTGTTTTCAGGAGTTGTGCAAAGCTGTAGCTCTGAATAAATAGTAAATTCTTTCCTCAGTAAATCTGATGTAATAGAGTGGTTTTTAAACTTTATCCTGCATCAGAATCACCTAAAGGGTCCATTAAAACACACATGACTGAGCCCCCCCCACAGAGTTCCTGATTCAGTATCTCTGATGTGGAGCAGAATAATTTGAATTTTAACACGTCCCCTAGTAATGTAATACTACTGGTCCAGGGATTAGATTTTGAGAATCACTTGTAGCAAGATATAATTGGTTGGCTTCCCAACACTCATTACCAACATCCTTGCTAAAAGAACCATAAATTTGTTCAGGTATTTAAACAGCAGGAAGGTGATGTAATTCTCAGCTCTGAGGTAAATCCTAATTGTTACTTAATCATTTCTCTTGCCAGTTTTTG
>NW_006438113.1:16537385-16541825 GCF_000325575.1 Pteropus alecto | reverse complement strand
AGGTTTCTGGGAAAGGCTCTTTTGTTCAAAAGGAAACACCAGAGAGATGATCCCTCTTCTTTCTTTGGACATTTTTCTGTCTGGATGTGACTCCTAGAACTGCCGTGGCCATCTTGCAACAAAGAGAAAAGTTGTCATATCAAAATGACAGAGAGAAAATTAGACATATCATCGTTAACGTTAATGAATAAAACAACCCTGGACTTCTTGACATATAAACCTGTATAACATTCTCTATTCATAGTTGAAATAAGTAAAATATTAAAAGATAATATAATTTAATCCTAAAAATAAACCCACCTTAATGATGAGAAAATTGAAACTTTGAAGACTGCCCATATTTATAGTTAATAATTAATAGAACCTGATTCCAAAGCCTGTGTTCTTTTCACCATTCTTCATTTTGGTAAGTGTGTTTGAGGATTTTGTTTTGTTTTGTTTTGTTTTAATTTTTGTGCCTAAGTAATTTTTTTTAACAAAGCAGAATAATAAAGTTTCTTAATTCAAATGTTGCTCAGAGGGCAGATATATCATAACACAGATGTTTGAAATCACGTTATTCCATATATTTTAAATGAAAAAATTAGGAGGAAAAAAGGGATGAAGCTATAAGATTATATTTAACAATAGGCTACACAAAATATGCCCCCATTAACGATAAAGTGTCTTTCACTTAAGTGTCTTAAACTCAAAGTATGTTTTTATGATTTGTGACATTAACAATAACAAGAACATGCTGTAGAATGGCCATATTTAAAATACTAAAAGAATCTTCATAAAATAAACATTTAAAATAAAAATTAAGACATAAATATTAGAGGTTTAGGAACTAAGATCAAGTACCAGATCCTAAATGGCCTCTGACCTTTGGACAACAGAAAATGTGTATTTGTACATATTTTCTTTAAAAACTCATTTTTGAGGTTACTAAAAATGCTTAATTGACCTTATTGTATGTTTTTTTGTTTGTTTGTTTGTTTTTTTTTTGGTCTTGATCCTGTGTTGCTTAAGAACAGAATTAGCTATTGTCTATATTTTAACCAGATTACATTGTTCTCTGTGACAACTAAAATTCTGATTGCCAGCTATGCTACTAGTAAAATGAAATATTTGAATTAGATACTTCTATTCTTTCTTATGCCTTTCCTTTATTGCCTATACAAATAAAACTCTCAAATTACTATATTTAGCTCTTATTCCTTCCCCTAGCTTCACACACATAGTTTCTGAAGTATTGCATATTACGAAAATTATAAGTACCTTTCAACTCAGCATGTAGAAAAATGAAGTCATCACTTCTTTAACCAAATTTGCCATCATTCTTTTTTTTTTAATTTTATTTTATTAGTTTCAAGTATACAGTACAATGGATAGACATTTATATAGTTTATAAAATGATCCCCCTAATTGCTCTTTCTCTCCTCTGGCTCTCTACCTAGCCATTACATTAATACTAACTCCATTCTCTATGCCGTGCTCATGACCAACTATTAACTACTAATTTGTACTTCTTTAACACTTCACCCCATTCTCTCAGCTCTCCAGCCCTCTCCCCTCTGGCTGTCATCAGATTGTCCTCTATATTCGTGAGTCTGTTTTTGATTAGGTTGTTCTTTTTGTTCCTTAGATTCCACATATAAGTGAGATCATATGGTATTTATCTTTCTCTGTCTGACTTATTTTACTCAGCATAATAACCTCTCGGACCATCCATGTCATTGCAAATGGTAGGATTTCATTTTTTTAATGGCTGAGTAATATTCCATTGTATGTATGAACCATCGCCTCTTTATTATATTTCCCATCTTAGTAAACAAAATTACCATCTACCCAAGCACCTAAACAAGATGGCCGTGAGTCATTCTTGTCTCCTCTCTTCTACCTCTATGCCTCCTCTTTCATCAAAACAGTTACCTTTCCCATCCTATATAATTTTTAAATCAGAATTCTTTCCAAAACCTCATTATCATTGGTCTAGTTCAGGTTTTCCTCACAATATCTCATGCTGACTAAGACAATAGTCTCTCTAACTCATCTGCCATATGTAGTCCTCAAATGTATCCACCCCACTGTAACCACAGTAGCTGTTCAAACTATCAATGCTCACCATTTCTCTGACCTGGTGAAACCCTTTGGCAGACATTTAATTGTAGAAATGATGAAAACCAAGCTTTTAATCATAACATTCATTGCCTCCATTTAACTCATTCCTCCCTTTTAGATCCATCTCCAGTATTTTCACATCTGTCATTTTATGGCTCAACCATTCAAAACAGCTTATAGCTTCCCCAACCTGTAAACTTAGTTACACTTCTCTTTATTTTCTCATTATTTCCTAAGATATACCTTTCTTTATTTTCTTCATTACAGTAATTTCCCCCTCTCTTTTAAAAGTCAGTACAGATAACAACTCTTCAGGGAGCCTTTTTTGACTTCCCCCTTTTCCCTACCCACATCTCAGACTTTATTAGTAATCTGCTTTTGTGCTCTACATACTATTATTTGTCATCCTATTTTATGTTGTACAAAGTTAAGGTACTTAGAAAATACATTTGCATAAACCATGTGCCCTTGAACTTGAACGTGTGTGTGTGTGTCCTAAGGATCTGATGTCATCAGCTTCTCTCACCAAATTAACTCTTCCCTCTCCCCGTATACTGTCCAGCTCCCATACTCAATCACTAAGCCTACAGATTTGCCTGGCAAATGCATTTATGGCACATTGCAGTTGCTCAATAATTGTGCATTGAGTGAATATGCTTTTCTAGCTCAAGTTCTTATAATTCAATAATTCTACTTTTATATATTCTTAGACTGGGAAAGTACTTCATAAGTTGCCTAATTTTACAACTAGAACTTATAATGAGCTTGTTTTGAAATAATGCACTTAGTATATCATTAAAGAAAATATTAAATGAATTGCAGAGCATTTAATTTAGATCTCTCTCTATGGAAAAGTTCACTTTTCAAACCTGTCCTGTTCCTATTTCCTAAAGTTCTGCCACTGCAATGCTTGGCTTTGCCTCTATATATTGCACACACAGAACATTTAGTATATTACTGACGGACAAAGCTCTGAAGTTAAGAGGATTAATTAGGATAAAACCTGAAATGCCTAAACCTAACAACATTTTTGCAGGTCAGCAAAAATGCTTTGAAAAACTTTCATTTGAGGTAAGAAAAGCCTCTCTATTTTATTATTTCTACCTTTGAAATTCTCCAAGTCATCAGGAGTCTGCCTAGAAAAGTAAAGAGAGAAATCATATATAAGCATTTTTGTCACTTTTATTCTTAATAATCTTAGATTTATCTGTTCCTTCCTACTTAGAGGACTTCATCAGTGTTCCCAGGGGCCCATTGTCCTCAAGGTGCCCAGAGATGTCTCATATTTCGGACTATCTCCTTCTGTCCTTTGGTACATTGCTTTTCTTCTCTATAATGGGGAAAAAATATTTCAATAGATATCTATTTATTTATATGTATAATTAGCTCTAATTCAAGAATAGAAAACCAAAGTTCAGTGAGATTAAGTACTTATGCCTAGAATTGCTTAACTAGTAAAAGACAGTCCCCAAAATAATTCTAATGATCAAGCTTTATCCTTTACACATTTAATGCCTACCTTTAAAAGGTTAAAAAAATCTCTTTGGAGATGTAGAAAGTACAGTGCAAACTATATGGTGGCTACAAATGTAGGATTTTATCGTAATAACGCAATCTCAATAAATCCTGTTATATATTTACCTGTGTTTCCCATTACCTATAGAAAACAAGACAGAAAAAGGCAACTGCTGTAAGAAAAGCACATAAAGCTCCAGAAACATTAAAACAATTGAGATTATATCCTATAAAAGAGATTTTGGAAAATTCTTATAGAACAGGTAACATGGAAAATCTCGCGCCTTGTAGAATGGCTAAGATATAAACAGGCAAACATAGGAAGGTAAGTTGCAGAAGACATATATTACACGAGTAATAGAGCATGAAAACTACAGAGAAACTTATGGTTGTGATTAAGAAATTAGAAAAAATAAGACCTTATACTGTCATATCAATGTAGTAAAATAGCAAAAAAGGCTAACAGTTAGTTTGAGATCACACCAGATTGTGATCTAAATTCCACGCCAAAGAATCTGTTCTTAATTTGGTAGATAATTAATGGCCTTTGGAAATTTTGAGTAAGATTTGAACATGATTTCTAGTGAGAAAGAAAATCATTTCACACCTGATCTGGGACAAAATTTCTTATAAAATGTAATTAATTACTTTTTCTGGTAAGTAATCAACATTTCTGTAAAATAACCAGTGTTTTCTCTTTCAAATTTTTTCTGACTTCTCTTCTTGAAAGTTATATTTGCCTCAACTAATCATGCTAAGAGCCTGATGAATTTTTGATACAGTTATATACAATCTAATACTTTTCATCTAATCCCCTTTTTC
>NW_006438113.1:16508882-16537339 GCF_000325575.1 Pteropus alecto | reverse complement strand
TAAGATGATATTTTTGAATATACTTTTTCTAAAACTTCTTCACTTGCAGCATGTTTGAAACATAATTTTGTCACCTGGTCATAATTAATTTGTCTGAGAATATATTTTAATAGTGGTTTTCAATTAAGTTCCCATGAGATTGTTCTCAGAAACACTATGGATGGAAAAGTTTGAAGCCTGAATGGGACTAGGAGTAAGTTTTTATACTCTTAATCCCTGTTTCAAAGAAAACAGCTCTATTTTATATATTTGGGTTCTATTTCATTTGAATAAAAAGTTAAAAATAATACCAAAAAGGTGGTTTGGAAATTATTGTTTTACATAATTAATATAGAAGTGATGTATAAAATTGTATTGTATAGCTTCAACTGGGTGACAAGTTAGGAGACTTAGAACAAGCTAGAAAAAATGTTCATGAATATTTGAATAAAGATGTTGGCAATGGAAATGGAAAGGTCGAGACATTTGGTACTGAGATAGAAACATTAAGATTTTATTCCCTACTAGATGCAAGAAAGAAGATATCCAAGATGATTAAGGATTGATCCTGGATATCTAGCAGAAATGGGGAAAATTGTTATCAGTTAACAAAGGAGCCAGGAGGAAAGGGGGTCTGAGAAAGAAGATACTGAGTCTGTAACACTGAGTTTAAAGTGACCTTCAAATCCAGGTATCTATCAGACTGTCAGAAAGAGGACTGAGGTAACAGAGAGAGGGAGAGAAGAAGGGAGAGAGAGAGAAAGAGTGAGGAGATATTCATTCTGGAGAAAATATGTACAAGTGGAGTTAATCAAGTAACAAAAAATAAGCAGAGAGAGGGTTAGAAGAAGAATCAGGAGAACATAAAATTTTAAAATATACATTAAGATATACATGCTTGCTGTCATAATTTTCCCATAGTTTGAGAGAAACTTGGTAATCAGAATTAAATGCATCTCTGCTGGTAGTACTTCACAGACAGACTTTTGAGACAGAAGGACCTTCATTTTTTTGGTGATTACCTTCTCATACTACAGGAATATCTGTACTGTATGTGAAAAAAACTATCAAAATCAAAATGACTGTTTGAAGATGAAAGTATTTTTGACATTATTATTATTATTACATTATAATAGAGGTTTATCAACCTAAGACTTTTTTTCTTTCTTTTTTTTTCAGTATTTATTAATGAAACTGCCTTTCTCTAATGCATTGTAGGATCAATGCCCTACTCAAGGAGTCTAAGAATAGGGTAAAAAATGTGTAATCATTTGGTTAGTAATCTCTTTAGAGATGATGGTAATAGAACCAACTCTACAGCAAAAAGAGTTGAGTAACAACATTCTATCTCCCTTTGGAATGGGGCTTACACATTTTGCTAATAAGAGGATGGGGAAAATGGCACCAGAATTAAAAGGTTAGTATTGCAAGGGAGGTTGCATGTACAGGGTTGTGACAGAAAGAATGCCTGCAGAGATAATTTACAACAATTCAGTGCAGTCACCAAGACAAGACAGAAGCCAGGATAACATATCAGCCAGAAGAAATCAAAAACAGACTCTACTGACCCAAAGACTACAAGGCCACAAATGTCAAGCTCTTTCCTTAGTGACTACTGCTGTCAACTAGCAAATAGGCTCTCTTGTGTCAAGGACAGCAGGTCACATATCTCAGTTACTGCTTAGGAAATAACCTGTCAGCACATCATCTCTGAACACAAAGAACAAGATAACTGTCCCAAGTTCTGTCAGGAAAAAGTTCCAGTCATCTGAGGAAGTGGTAATATGGAACATGGTGCATTTTTATTAATATTATCTCTTACTGTCCCTTCCTAGTAGGAAACATTTTGGAGGTGGCAATAACACTTTGTAGTACTGGGTTATTTCTCCGCAATCTTGCTTAATGCAGGGGATTTATTTCTAACTTATACAGATAATAATAAGGAATATCTATGTTGAATGATTAACCATAATCAACGCTAATTTTTTTTCCATTTTCTGTTTTATACTTCAACCAATGTATAATAGCAGAGCAATAAGTTCTAAAGCCATTAAGAGTATGTTTGGTTTATGTAGTGGGGAAATTAGCCCATTATTAAAACAGATTTTTAAAGATTTATAGGAAGCGGCAAGTAAATGAAATTGCCCTGTCAAGATATTTCATGACTTCTATGGGATACAGGCAAAACTATATGATTTCTATTATACTTTTCAGCTGTTACTCAAATTGATTATAACTATAAAGGAATTTCATATTCTGATTCATCACCATGTTAAATAACTATGAAGTCTTCTAAACAAAAGCATAAAATTCTGCTTCTCCTCAGTACTAAATTTACACAGCAAGGTCTCTTTAAAGATGATCATCACATTTTCTGTTTATCCATAAATGTGATTTAAAAATAGCTAAAGTTGAAATTAAAAAATAAAACCTAATTATGCTCATTGATTGATGGAAACTACAGGGAACTGTATGGTACTTATAATCCAAGGAAGGATTATCTATAGGGATTTCAAAAAGATCCTACCTCTCTACATGTTATGACATTTTAGAAAATGTTGTTAAAGTCAAGCTTTAAAAAGTCACACTCCAAGAGGTTTTGAAAGCTTAATTAGCAAACACAAATAACAAATAGAAAAGTAAAACTATTGAGGCAACAATTTAAAAAAGGAGGAGGAGGAGGAGGAGTAGGAGGGGGAGGAGGAGGAGGAAGAGAAGGAGAAGGAGAAGAGAAAGAAGAAGAAGGAGGAGAAGGAGAAAGAAGGAGAAGGAGGAGGAGGAGGAGGAAGAGGAGGAGAAGGAGAAGGAGGAAGAAGAGGAGACGGAGAAGAAGAAGAAAGAGGAGGAGGAGGAGGAAGAAGGAAGGAAGAAGGAAGGAAGAAGGAAGAAGGAAAGAGGGAAGAAGGAAGAAGGAAGAAAAAGAAGAAAAGGAAGTGTTAAATTGAAAGCAGAGAAAGAACCATACATGTCATTCTTGTTCCACTATAAATCCTTGCCAAAAATAGTAATGACTGTTTTTCTTGTTCTTGTCTACTTTCTTTTAGAAACTGACATTTCCAATCTTGTTTGTTGTGTACAAAGCTTATGGTGTTACATCATTTCATTGAACTGAAAACATTAATGAAATAGAACATGCGAGCAGATACATTCTGTGAATTTATGTGTGAACTTACACAAGAAAGATAAGTATGGCAGTAGATGTGGAGATGGAGGGAATCTAGTCCTATATACAGATTAGGGAGAAAAATAGAATAATTCTTTATAGATTCATCCTCAAAGAAGAAAACAAAATGATTTTAAATAATTCATGGGGAAATGATGAAAGTATAAATTTAGAAAGAAACATCCCTAAAAGCAGATTCAGAACACATTTAATTACATATTTTAAAGAAGGAATTTTATTTATTAAAAGGCAAATTTTACATCTATATCAAAACTATCTTGTCTCTTCTTCCTTCTGCTCAGAGAACCATTCCATTTCCCTGAAATCTCTCCTTCCCATGTCCTCCACTCCATAAAGTTTCTCAGATATGTTCAGCCTCCCAGTTAGGATGCTTTCAGCTGCTAGAAAATATAACCCATATGAAAGTGGCTTTGGAACGTGATGCTTCTTATTGTTCCACATAATCATTGCAGAGTTGGGCAATCTCTGTGGATTCAGCAGCTCAACAATATCAACAATCCAAGCTTTTCTGTGCTACCTCTGCAATTCTCAGTGTGTTGCCTTTTGTCTTCAGGCTTATTACTGCATGGCTGGCTACAAGATGGCTCCTGCAGCCGAGCTTCATGACTACATATAACCAAATATAGGAAGGAAGAAGGTAGGCAGATAGAGCTCTCAATATTTTCCACTCATTATCTGGGAGGAGAAATTCCCAGGAACTTATCTCTATATCTTATTATCCAGAAATAAGTGGCATGGCCATTACTAGCAGCTAGTGAAAGAAGGGATGCCAAATCTAGCATTTTGTTGTTAACTTAAATAAGCTGGGCATAGGGTTAAATTGGGCCCAGAACCGTAGTGCTCTTTGGACCTCTGAATGGAATTAACATATTTAAAGTACTTTAAAAAGAAAACTTATCAAGAAGTAAACTAGAAAATAATAATATTAGCAATTCAAGAACAAGATAATAATCTGTGGATAACAGAACATCAGCCAATAATGAGGCATATGTGATAACCATCTGACATGGCAGTTAAAAGCAGAAATTTAGGTGATGAAATGACATTTATTTTATGTTTGCTATTTTTAAGATGAGATACATGAGAGTGAAAAATTAAGGCTCTATAATTTCATGAGCTAGGATTAATGAAATACATGAAGAAAACTATAAGAGCTCTTATGCATAAAACAGACATTTGCTAAAAGCTTTTAGAAATACAAAAGAATCTTATGAAGCATAAAAAAGGTGATAGATGTAATTCAACATCATTACTTGGTGCTAGTGTTATTTGGTTCCTTTATTAATTATTTCACCAAGTGAATAATGATTCTCCTTAAGTATCATTATTTCAACATCAACTGCTCAGGTAGAAAGCTCACACAGGGACAGAAAGCTCAGAGGTGACGACCAATATGAAGTGAGGACATTGCTCTAAAATCTGACTTTACTTTTAGAAAATCCCCAAGAATCAATGTGCCTTTATTCCTTGCAGCCTTTCACCATTATCTAATGATAAGGTTTAGGAAAAGGGGAAATAAAGGATGAGTCTCAAAACAACTACTTGGTGAAAGGAGAATTCCAGTCTTATGTGGTGAAGCAATGTGGTTCTCATTCAACTTCCCGCCATGTTTACTAAGAGGTCTAAAGTAATTTCCAGATTCAAAAATGTTGAATAATTAAGAAGAGAAAAATAAAAACAATATATTCTCAGAACTAGTATAATAAAATCAGGAATGAAGAAAATTAAAATATTACCATTAGAATATCACAATAATAATTGCTATGGATGAATGTTAAAATTAGCGGAAAAAAAAAAACATTAAGAGAAAAGAATATTTGCAAGTCTCAAACGGTCTCACCCCCAAATATTTATTAAGTAGCCTTAATAAATGCAAACCCTTTGATACCCCTGCCTCCAGGAGATGAAGCTTTATTCCCCTTCCCTTAAGTGTGACCTGGACTTGGTAACTTATGCCTAATGAATAGAGCATATGAGGAAAAAGCAGTTATTTTATAGTAGAAAAACATGATGGATACTATCTTAACGAAGTGAATGAGGTCAACATTGCCAGTTATAGGCTATGATGATATCACAGACCCCCAAATTAGGTAACAATAAGGGTAATTCATCTGTACAGTATTCTTATCAAAAATCCATAACACCAGTCTAATCATAAAGCTTTAGACAAAACCATATTGAGGGTCATTTTACCAAATACCTGACTAGGTCGCTTTGAAAGTAACAAAGTAAGGTTTATATTACAAAAGAAGAAAGACATAAAAGCAAAAACCTAAGCTTCCACTTTAGGAAATGATAAAAAGAACAAATTAAATCCAAAGCAAGTAGAAGAAAAAAAATAACAAACATTAGATGAGAAATCAATGAAATTGAAAAGGGGAAATCAACAAAGAAAATCAATGAAATTAAAAGCTGTTTCTTTGAAAAAAATCAATAAAACCAATAAACCTGTATCCAAGTTAACTAAGAATAAGAGAGAAAAGACACAAATTAGTAATATCAGATGAAAATAAAAGGGTCCTTTACAACTGATCTCATGGACACTAAACAGGTAATAAAGGAATATTATGAACAAGACTATGGCCACAAATTTGATAACCTAGATAAAATGGACCAATTCCTTCAAATATACAATCTACCAAAACTCATACAAGCTGAAATATATCATCTGAATAGGCCTATATCTATAGGAGAAATAAGATCAACAGTTAATAACCTTCCACAATAAAGAACCAGGACCAGATGGGTTCACTAGTGAATTCTACCAGACATTTAAAAAGAAAATTATACCAATTCTCTACAATCTCTTCCAAAAGATAGAAGCAGAGGAAATATTTCCTAACTCATTCTGTAAGGCCAGCTATACCCTATTATCAAAACAAAGGCATTGCAAGGGGGGAAAAAAAAACTAAATCTTTCATGAACATAGACACAAAAATCGTCAAAAAAATATTAGCAAGTTGAACCCAATAATGTATAAAAGAATTTATAACACAACCATGTGAGATTTATTTCTAGTATACAGGGCTGTTTCAACATTGAAAAATAAATTAATCTAATTCATTATGTTAATAGGCTGATATAAAAAAATCATATGATCATATCAATAGATGCAAGATAAAAAGCATTTGACAAAATCTCACAACTATTCATGATAAAAACTCAGCAAACTAAGAATAGAGACGACTTGACTTGATAAATAACATCTACAAAAAATCTATAGCTAACAACCTTAATGATGAGAAACTAGATATTTTCTCACTAACATAAGGAACACAGCAAGGGTGTCTGCTCTCACTACTCTTGTTCAACATAATACTGGAAGTTCTAGTTAACACAATACAAGAGAAAGGAATAAAAGGCATACAGACTGGAAAGAAAGTAACAAAACTTTGCAGATGACATGATTGTCTATTCAGAAAATACTAAAAAATCAACAAAAAGCTCCTGGAAGTAAAAAGTGATTATAGCAAGGTTGTGGGATACAAGGTTCATATAGTCATGTGTCACTTAATAACAGAGATATGTCCTGAGAAATGTGTCATCAGCTAATTTTATCATTGCACAAACATCATAGAGCGCACTTATACAATCCTAGATGGTATAGCCTAGTATACACGTTGGCTATATGGTATAGTCTATTGCTCCTAGATTACAAACGTGTACAGCATGTTACTATACTCAATATTGTAGGCACTTATCATACAGTGATAAAGTATTTGTGTATCTAAACATATCTAAACACAGAAAATACAGTAAAAATATGGTTTAAAAAGATTTAAAAATGGTATACCTGTATAGGGCACTTACCATGAATGGGGCTTGCAGGACTGGAAGATACTCTGGGTGAGTTAGTGAATGGTGAGTGACTACGAAGGCCTAAGACATTACTGCACACTACTTTAGGTAGCGTAAACACTGCATATGTAGGCCACCCTAAATTTTTTTTAAAATCCTTCTCCTTAATAGTAAATTAATCTTAACTTACTGTAACTTTTTTGCTTTATAAATTTTTTAAATTTTTGACTTATAATAACACAGCTTAAATCACAAACGCATTGTACAGTTGTACAAAAATATGTTCTTTCTTTATATCCTTATTCTACAAGTTTTTAAAGTCTTTTTTTCTTACTTTTGAACTTTTTTTGTTAAAAACTAAGGCACAAACATATACATTAGCCTAAGCCTACACAGGGTCAGGATTATCAATATCAATATCTACTACCCACACATCTTGTCCCACTGGAAGATCTTCGGCGCAATACATGCATGGTGTTGTCATCTCTTACAATAACAATGTCTTCTGGAATACCTCCTGAAAGACCTGCCTGAGGCTCTTCTTGAGGAGATGTAACTCTTCAAAAATAAGTCCATGCTGGTTTGCTTGATTTGTTTATTTTTTTCATCATAAACTACCTTGTAAGCAGATAATACAACATGAACATTCCTCTCTATTAATGAAAACCTTTTGGTGTTGAAGTCCATGTTTTCAAATTTTTTAAGGAGCTTGTTGGGATCTGTGAAAGGCTTTGCTAAACCCTCACTGAATTTTCTTGGGGGTTCTTCTTTTTCTCCTCCCGTAGTTTTCTCTTGCCCCTTCTTCAGCTATGCATTCCTGTTCCAGCTCCAACCACTCCTCATTAGTCAACTTCTCAGAGGCCACCTCTAGGAGCTCCTCAATGTATTCCTCATCCATACCCAGGTTGAAGTTGTTAGTCATCTCAACCACAGCCTTGACGATTTTTGCAACCTCATTATACTTGGCAAAACCTTTGAAGTTATGGACAAATTTCTTTAGTATCTTCCTCCAGGTGCTATTTATATACTTTTTGGTGACATCTTCCCAAGCCCAAGCAACATTTTTGGTGCAGTCATAGATGCTGCAATCATTCCATAATTGCATCAGTGTCTTCTCAGTGGCAAAAATTGCGTGGGGGGAAAGATCCTTCTCAGGCAGTAAGGATTAAAAGATACTATAAATTCTTGATCCTTTGGTTGGGTCAAAGAGGTAGAGTTTGGGGCAGAAACACTACTTTGATATTGTGATGACAATCATCAATAAAAAAAGGATGTTATTCTCTAAACATTACTTCTCCACTTTATTGGCATAGCAGTTCAGGAGGGCATCTTGGAAGAGGAACTGGGTCATCCATGACTTTTATTGCTCTTATAATACACTGGTAGTGTGTGCTTACTTATAAGCTTGAAGGCCCTGGAGTTCTCACTATGCCAGATTACAAAAGGTCTCAATTTGTGGCCTGCAATATTGCCTCCAAGCAAGACTGTTATCCTGCCCTTAAAAGCCCTGAAACCTGGCATCGACTTGGCCTCTTAATAGATGAAAGTTCTTTCAAGCATGCATCCATTTCCAGAATTTGGAAGTTTCATCCATACTGAATACTTGCTCTGGCAAGTAATTTTCCTCCACAATTAGCTCATCTAGTTTCCAAAAATCTTCAGCTGCCTTCACATTAGCACTCACAGACTCACCACTCACTTTTATATTACGTAATGAATAATAATTCTTGAATTGTTTAAATTACAGAAAGCTAGCAGTAAAATCAACAGTGTAGTTTAGTTCAGCCTTTTCTTTCAACACCATGAATAAACTTTCTGCTTTGGCCCTGATCCTCATGGTACTGAGAAGGATATGTTTCTGTGTCTGGTCTTCGATCCAGGTCATTAGCAGTTTATTCATGTTTGATATAGCCCTTCTTAAATTTTTGTTGGTCTCATTGCCTTCACTGAAGTTGATCCTTTAGCATTGTCTATCACTTTGCTCTTGTTTTTCAAGATCACAGTTATGATGAAATGAAACATGCCTGATTGATAAGCAATAATTATCATCGATTTTCTACCTTTGTAGTCTTTAATCACTTTTAATATTGTTTCCCTGTCAATCACTAAGGGTGGCCTCTTACTAGCAATGTTAGCAGTAGATATCAAATTCCTAGGGGCCATGATAAATAAAACAACATGAGATTAAATCAAGTACAGAACACATGGTAAACATGAAATGTATGAGGCTGCTGCCAGTATAAACCACTTACTGTTTTATAACAAACTTAATTTTTTTTATAAGTAGAAAGAGTACACTCTAAAATAATGATAAAAAGTTTAGTATAGCAAATATATAAACCAGTAATACACTTGTTTGTTATCATATGTAATTTTGCAGAAATTTTAGATAATTATATGTGCTATATACTTTTATACAACTGATAGCACAGTAGGTTTGTTTACAGCAGCATCACCACAAACATGAGCAATGTGTTGTGCTGTGATGTTATGACCACTATGACCTCACTAGGTGATAGGAATTTTTAAGCTCAATTATATTCTTATGGGAATATCTACTGTTATAAATGTGGCCCATTGTTGACCAAGATGTTGTTATATAGCACATGACTGTATACAAAAGTCAATTGGTTTCTTATATACCAGCAATAAACCATTGGAATTTGAAATTAAAAGACACAATACTACTTACATTAGTACCACCTAAAATTAAATATTTAGGTATAAATCTAACAAAATAAGTGCAATATCTCTATGAAGAAAACGGCAAAGCTCCGATGAAAGAAATCAAAGAATATCTACATAAATAGAGAGATAGTCCATGTACATGAATAAGAAGACTCACTATGGTCAAGATGTCAGTTCTTCCACTTGACCTACGGACATACAACAATGCCTATCAAAATCCTAGCAAATTGTTTTGAATACTGACCAGCTGATTATGAACTTCCCATAGGCAAAAGACTCAGGATAGCTAATACAATAACAAAGTCAAAGTTTGAAACTACCTGGCTTCAAGACTTACTATAAAGCTACAGTAATCAAGACAGTGTGATACTGGTGAATGACTAGACATGATAAAGATAGAAATGTGAGAAACTGTCACATTTTAGGGAACACTAAGAAGACATGTAAAATAAATGTGACGTGAGATCCTAGGTTGGATCTTAGAACAGAAAATTGACGTTAGTAGAAAAACTGGTGAAATCAAGGTCTATAGTTGAGTGACTATCATTTCACTGATACTAATTTCTTAGTTTTGACAAATGTACCATGATAATAGAAGATGTAAACTTTAGGAGTAGCTGGTAAAAGGGCATATGGGAACTGTGCTATCTGTACTATCATTGAATCTCCTCTGTGATATAAAATTATTTTGAAATAAAACATTTTAGAAGTTTCAGGCCAGTTGTCACTCATGTATACATTCCAAAATCCTAATAAAATATTAGCAAAACAAAATCCATCATTACATAAGATATAAACCATATCTATTAGATCCATTTTAGAAAGATTGTTTAGCAAGAGTATAACATTTAGAAAATTTATTATTTCTAATTCACCTCATTAACAGATTAAAGGAGAAATTACATATAATTACTATAGGTACAGAGATCAATAATAATTCACAATACAATCTTTTAAATCTATTATCAAACTATGGATAGAAAGAGATATCTTTAGTTTAATATAGCACATTCACAAAAACCTACAGCAAACATTATATTCAAATATGAATTGTTACATAATTTTGAAATAAAAGATAAAAACAATAAGAATATGTACTAACATCATTTTTTAAAAATTATTTCCTGAAGATAGTACTTTAATTAAGTAGAAAAGAAACAAACCAACCACAAGCTAGAAGATAAAAGATTACGAATATATATAGAACATACTGGAAAAAAAATGGGTGTAGAAATTGTCCCTATCAGTTACCAAGGTATTTTAAATTTAGAATAATAAAGATTCATTGTAAAACGATAGTAATGGATGTATAAACTACTGGGAAAAAACCCAAAGATCTATGCACTGACTGTGTGTTTATGTAAACTTGATATACGATAGCTATGGCTCTGTCCATCTCAGGTTAAGAACTTTTAAATAATTGGTCATTCATATGAACAAAAATTAAATCTTTGTTTCACAATATACAACAAATTCATATTTATTAAAATCTTAAATGAGAAAGGCAAAACTTGAAAATTTTCAGAGGATGATATAGAATAATTTTAATCCCTCAATAGAGAGAAGAATATAAAACCACAAGCCTTGAACTTTTCTTCATCAATAACATCATAAAGAGAATGAAAATACAAATCCAAACTGGGAAAAGACAAAATACATAAAACCACTAGTATCCGGAAAAATAAAAATTCAATAGAAAATTGTATCAATGTTAAACAGGTATATCATAGAAGTGAAAAAAGGAATTCTTGACAAACTTTAAAAAACACTTAATCTTATGGAGAATTAGGAAATGCAAATTAAAAGCAGGATATTTTTAGATATTTTATATTTATAGATCAGCAAAAAATTCAAAATCTGAAATTATAGAAAGCTGTCAAACATCTGAACTCTACCTTCACTGCTTGTTGTTGTCTAAATTAGAAAAACTTTTGAAAAACAATTTGATATTGTCTCTTTTTAATTTAAAAAAAAATTTCAATTACAGTTGATATTTAATATTTTATTAATTTCATGTGTACAACATGAAATTAACATGAAAGTGGTTAGACATTTATAAAATTTACAAAGTGTTCTTCCAATAAGTCTAGTACCTACCAGACACCATACTCGGTTATTGCAATATTATTTACTATATTCCCTATGCTGTACTTTACATTCCCATGACTTTTTTTTAACTGCCAATTTGGACTTCTTAATCCCTTCACCTTTCTTAACCCAGTATCACTATCACCCTCCCTTCTGTCAACCATTAGTTTGTTCTCTGTATATATGAGTTTGTTTGTGTTTTGTTTATTTTTTTATTTTATTTTTTTAGATTCCACATATTAGTGAAATCATATGGTATTTGTCTTTCTTGGTTTGACATTTCATTAAGCATAATACCCTTAAAGTCCATCCATGTTATAAACGGGATTACATCAAACTAAAAAGTTTTTGCACAGCAAAGGAAATCATCAACAAAACGAAAAGACAACCTACTGAATTGGAGAAGATATTTGTCAATGATACATCCAATAAGAAGTTAATATCCAAAGTATATAAAGAACTCATACAACTCAACACCAAAAAAAACTCAAACAATCTAAGAAAAAATGGGCAGAGGACCTTAATAGACATTTCTCCAAAGAGAACATACAGATGGCTCCATAGATTTATAAAAAAGTGCTCAACATTACCAATCATCAAAGAAATGCAAATTAAAACTACAATGAGATATCACCTCACATCTGTCATAATGTCTATCATCAATAAATCAACAAACTAGTATTAGCAAGGATGTGGAGAAAAGGGAAGCCTCATGCACTGTTTGCAAATTGGTATAGCTGCTACGGAAAACAATACGGAATTTCCTCAAAAAATTGAAAACGGAACTAATATATGACCCAGCCATGCCACTTCTGGGTATTCATCCAAGAAAACCAAAACATTAACTTGAATAAATACATGAATTTCTATGTCCATTGCAGCATTATTTACAATAGCCAACATGTGGAAGCAACCTAGGTGTCCGTTGATAGACAGTGGGATAAAAAAGATATGCTACATATATACAATGGAATATTACTTGGCCATAAAAAAAAAGATTGATATTGCCTCTTAAATCTGAATAATCTCATAACCTGTGATAAAGTTCCTCCCTCTTAAATATGCATCCTAGAAAACTTTTGCACTAAATGCACCAGAATTAAAATGTTCATAGCGACTTTATGAATAGAAAGAAAAAACAAGAAATGTCCTAATAATCCTTATGTTCCTTAGCAGTAGAACAAATACATTTTAATATATTTATATAATAGATTAATGCATCTGTGTTTCAAAAACAAAATATAAAAAAATGCAAGTTACAGAAGATATAAAAATAAATTTTGATCCTAAAATAAAATAACACAGGTATATCCACACACACACTCCACTCATACATACACTACGCACACACCTAAGTATTATATTATTAGGTTATTTTAAATGTGTATAATTATAAGAACAAGTATGAAAATGATCAATATAAAATTCAGGCTAGTGATTAGCTCTGAGAGAAGTTCATACAGTAAGTTAAGTATAGATATTTGTTTGATTTATTATTACTATTATTTTAAGTAATATATACGTTATATTTCCTCAGGTATGTGAGATATACCGCATGTTTTCAATGGTAAAAAACAAAAATTTCAGTTGCTTGAGCTTTTTGTGGTTCTCACCACCACCTCTTCTGCCTCTTCCTGGTCCTCGCCTATTCTGGCAGCCTGATCCAAGTCCTCCCTACTATCTGAGACCTAGTTTAAAATAATCAAATTAGTTTCTCTTGCTTATATTCAAGTATCCTGACTGAAACACAACAAAATAAAATTTCAAACTAGAATGACAAATATTATCCCCCTGAGTATTTAACTATCATTGGTTTTATTAATTTTATTGAATAGATGTTATCAATTTCCAAGTGTTTTTACAGATTTCTGTAAAAGAACTTGTACTAAACAGTGCTGATGATAGTGTATTCAACGTATGAAGACACAGAAAAAAGAAAAAGAAAAAGAAAAACAAAGTGAAATAGAGTCAATCTTGTTTTCTCAAGTGGACTATACATTTGGCTAATTATCCTTTATAAATCTTTAATCCTATGATGTGTTCCTCCCACCATTCTACATGAAACCGGAGACTGTAAATTAAAAATCCCTTAAGCAAATGATAACTACCTCGAAGAATTAATTGAAAAAAATCATATGTGACTTTTAATTCTGATTGCGTCTTACACTTTTCCACAGATTTCATAGCTGAAGTATTCCAGTTCAAGAAGTAGTTTATGTATTGCCTGCTTTACAAATAAGGAACCTAAGCTCCACATAGATTAAATGATCCATCTGAGCTTAGAGAATAGTTAATGACAACTCTGTCACACATGCTACAAATTCAGAAAGAACTGTCTTCCTCTAGAAAAGGGACAATCTATATAAAACGCTTGTTACAGTGATGAAGACATAGTAAGAGACTTAACAATAAAGGTGAATTCTCTCTCCTATCCCCTTTATTTTGCCTCATTTATCAGTTCCATGCAGCTGATTAATCTAAGCTATAGATCCCAAGTCTCAGCAAGAATTGACAGTATCCAAAGTCATATTGTGGCTCTTCCTTCCTAACCTGACCCAACTAAATGCATTTTTGCCAATGTGTCGCTTGTCAGTTATTATGACACTTAAGAATTTCACTTGATCTCAAATTTCAGAATTAAAAAAAAAAATATCTAGAGGGTTAGAAAAACTCCAGATTTTAAGCAATAGATAGATAGAAAGTCCAGAGACTTAACTGATTTTTTTTCCAACTTCCATCTGGTATCACACATAGTGGACAGAACACAAAACTGCCATTATCCACCTAGATTTTCTTTTTTGTGGTTTTATCTTCAGCAAATCAAGTAATTTCCGTGAATCTCAGCCTCCTCATCTGAAAACAGAGGTAGTTTAACCAGATATTCTATAAGATCCTTTTCTATTCCAACTCTTCTTTTTCTTTTTTTCACTGCCATAAATTTACTGTATCTTATGGTCACTGCCTATATAGAAAGCCAAGTAACAGCGTTAGCCACTGGTGTTTCTCAGGAAAGCACTTCAGGCTATAGCACAGAAGGGCTTAGTGAATCAGTTGTGATGCCAGAATTAGAATTTATAGTCACGCCTAGTCTGCTGAGCCATACTGCCTCGTACAACCCTGTTTAACAATAAAACAATATTTAAAGGGAAAAACTCCATGATTTCATATTGGCATTTGCAAGGATAAAAATGAAAGACACCGCTATAAAATCATCTCACCATAACAACAGTAGAGTATTTTACATGGCTACAAATAATGTGTACTTATCTGCTCTTGCCTGATAGCAATATTTGGTTCAAAGGATTATGGTGAAATTTTAGAAATATAACAAACTGTTACCCATATGTCCAAAATTCTGCATATAAAGGTGATTTTAAATAGTCTTTACTAATAAAACTTCTAAAGATTCATAGACACTTTGTACTGAAAGGACTTAAGCAATGAGCTTAAAACTAAGGGCTAAAAAATAACGCTAACTGAAGTCAGCCTTAACTATTTCAGGACCCCAAAGTACTAAAAAATATTTCTAGATAACAGTTACTTCGCAAATATGTGTCATGCAGAGTTATAATCAGTTTTCATGTGTTAATTCATTTAATCCTCACAACAATTCTCTGAAGTAAATATTGTTATTATTCCCAGTTTACATATGAAGGAACAGATGACTTACATTATATAACTAGTACCAAGAACAGGAAGCAACAACTTTCTGTTGAATATGTGACTTTCTTCCTATATGTAAAATAACCATGTTAATGACTAGTTTACACGTTGTTTTTACATGCTTATAAAGGAGTACACATTGAGTTATGCACTCTTCTATGATGTAAAATAAAAAAAATTAGGAGCTAAAATTAGTTTTCTTTATCATTATACTATCTCAAAAAATTTAAAGATCACTCATTTATGTGAAGTTAACTATTTTAAATGGAGGTATGCTGAAGCTTAAAAAAATTAGATTCATATCACTAACAAGAACAAATAAGGTTTTAGCCATGGTTCTACCAATGCTTTCATTGTATGATACTGTAACTTTATCTTAAAACACATAAACAGTTCCAATCATCTCCAAAACTTCTTATTTATTCAGAGAGATAACACTTGATATCTTAAATCCTGATTTATTTTCCCATTAACTGTATTTTTTCCTAAACTGACAAAGCCAAATTTTAATTTGATTTAGAATGAAAATAAATGTAATCTATTGTTGATTCCCATTTGCAAACGGTGACACATGTTATGAAGTTCATAAAAATCACTGGCACTGTAATCTATTGGTCTAAAAACCTGAGTTTCATTTTTAGTTTATTTCCTGAGAATTCATTTTGTGACATTGCCTGGGGCATATCCTTCGCAAATACACAAATGGATAACATTAATTTCCTAAATAAGGTTCACTAGCTGAGACTGAACTTCCTTGTCAAATGTGGCAAGAAATGCAGGCTGCTGCTCAACTCCATTAAGCAGTCACTGTCTGCTGGGTTAGATGTTTTACGTAGAGGGCACTGCTGCCTGAGACACACCTGAAAGAGAGGGTGATCCGGTCACCAAGCTGCCTCCCTAATTTGCAGGACCAAAGTCTTATCTGAGCATGGTTTTCACTGAAGCACATGTCTAAATCATACCTTTGTTTATACTGTAGGTGGCAGAATTTTTATGCTTTAAAAATCTTGTTATAGCCCTGTATTTTCTAGCAAATAAAAAATTAAGAACAAAAATTAAGGTGCCTCATTCATCAAATCATGTTTTATGAAAATATTCACATGGTTCTGAAAAGAATAGTCAGGCCCCGATGTGTGTGCTTTCTGTTTTGGTCATTGCTTATAAATAACACATATTATTTGATTTGATGATAATTTATATATGTTTTAATTTTTTCTCATTCTGTAATTTCAATCTTTTTCTAACATTTTAGACTTATTCAGTAAATTGAAAGCAATAATTATTGAAAACTCTTAAAAACAGAATTCACTCCTACTTAAGATTTTTGAATGATTGTAACTTCACTGAATCAATTATTTCAAATGATGACTTCAAAGACTATTAAAATATATTATTCCTAAAACAGTGTATCATTTTAGCCACTAATAATAAAAAAAAAAGCATTTTAAAAACATAAAACAAAAATTTACAAATTTCCTTTAAGCTTATGAAACTGTAAATTTTAAAATCCTCATTTAGGCCTCTAATAGTAGAAAATGCTACTGTTCACATTTTTGTGACGTTTGTACATATTTATATATGTTTAAAATCGTCATATGTTTTCATTCTGTATTGAAACATTTTCATGACGTCTTTTTAAAAGTAAATTATGTCGGTGGAGATAAGTTTCTTGGCTAGCCTTTGTAAAGACTAATTTGCTTCTATTTAAAACATCCATAAAAATTTATATTTTATTATAAATTTCAAATGCTCTAAAATGAAATTCATCGGGGTAGCTTAAAGTCCATCAAAATAATTTAGCTTCTTCTTAATTTGAAGTCAACATATGTTCTTCTTTAATAACTATTACTCTACTCATAGAAGATAACAAATTATCTAAAAGTTAAATAGCCCAAATTGTTTAATATTCTATTTCTGTCCCTTTACAGTTTTTCTCTTGGTCTATACACTCAACTAACCTGAAGAGAAATCTCTGTACAAATACCTATATTTGACAACAGTAAAATGGCTATCACTTATGTCTGCTTCAGGAGAACCACAAAAGACCTATTTTGTAAAATATGCCTATGTAGGCATTTTAAGGGGAATTTTTGTTTTTCTTTACATTTACGTTTATAAATATTTTGGGTTAAAAGAGAACCGGAACTATGCTCTGCTCTCATGTGAAATTATTTATGATTTTCCACCAAAAGTTTACCCTAGTATTTGAAATAGTGTGTCAGCATGACAATAATACACACACACACACACACACACACACACACACACACGTTAATTGTACTTTTTGTTTGTTTGTTTCTGGAGCTCAAGATTCTGTCATCAAGGCTAGATTCCAAGCTGATACAGATGGGAAAATTAGAGACCAAAAAAATCTCCTAATACATTCTCAATAGACTATAGACTTTCTTAAAAAGAATACCATTTTCATGTTTTCTCTTGCAGACATCAGGTCTTAAATCTTTGATGATCTTTCACAAGTTTACCATTTTCTAGTCTACAGAATACTTACATAGGATGTCATCTGAGCTTCACAGTCTGTGATTTAGGCATAGAGGTATCATTCCCACTTAGAAGAAATCTGAGCCCTACAGAGATTGATTTGCTCAACATCACACAAACTGAACCCAGGTCTTCTAATTCTACTTTCAGTTCAGTACCTCAGTACCTCATCACTATCTCTGTACTCTAAGCTAGTTTTCTGAATTGCTCTTCTTTGGACAATGATACACGATAATTTCTCAGAAAACTTACATTCTATGTGCATCTTTAAAATTCGGCATGGTTTCCTTAAAAATCTGTGCTATGATCAATTCAGTTTCTAAAATATTCCATTATGGGCTCCCTGCCATGGCCTGAAAAAGGCAACACAAAAAGTAAACATTTATGCCCAATCATTCCAGGTCATATTCCAATTGGGCATAATATTGTTTGATGTTTAACTAACTCTCTTGTGGAACTAGCATTCATTTACTTTTCCTTAGATTACTGTCCCAAATGCAATTATATTCTACATCCTATCATAGAGTAGGCATAGCATGTCCCGGAAGTAACATAAAGTAACTGCATGTCTACCTTACACAGAATATTTTATGCACAGATACATAAAGAAAGCTAATGCTCTACAGATCTTGTACAGCAAATATCTAGAGACTAAGAACTCAAATGCATAGATAGCTCTGTTAAAAATGTTCTTGGTCAAAAGAAAGTCAAACATTGGAGTTTGTTGCTCTTATTGTCATTTTAGGTTTTAAGTATTTTCCTCTATGGCAAGTCGCACTATCTGAAAGTGGCATGGGTAGAATCCTGTCCAGGTGTAAGGCAGAGCTGAACAGCTGAGCTTCTAAAGCCTTTGTGGCTAAATCCTTCAACTTTAGGATGTAGCAGTCAGTCCAGGAATCAGAGGATGAAACTGTCTGCCACTGTCAGGTGCTTTGGCTGAGACACCCACATACAGAATACATGGCAGTGATCTCAAAGGCCACAAGAGTAAGAACACCTAACAGTTGCATAGTGCTTTATTTCACTTAACACAGTGACAGGGCTTGACCTGAAAGCTCTAGCAGAACTCCACTGTGTATTTGATGTGCATTCAACTTGCAATGGTGACATACAGCTGAGGATTAAGCATACAATAATGCTAGGAGTTTCAGTATTAGACTGGAATAAATTGAAATTTCTATACCAGGCCCCCAACAGTTACTCTTATGAGGGATTTTGGGCTCTTGACTTTTAAATTCTCCCAACCCCTAGGCCTTATGTAGATATATAAGATGTTTTTAAAGCCATGTTCTAGCTACTAAATTTTAATTTTTAGTAGATGACTTGCTACTTGAGCAATACATGTGGAAGCATGTGGAATACAGTTAAATGCCATAATTATGTAAAACTTACAATTATAACAAAGCTGCTACAAGTCACTGTTAAGGCCATGCCTAAGAGCTTTTGTAAATATGATACTTAGCCATATAGAGACCATTTTAATAATGGTTGCAATTATAAGTATTTTCATCTAATCAATTCAAATGAATTTTTTCTCTTTTTTTAAGTCTCTAGTATCTATAAATGTCTGCTTCATATCCATGGTACTCTTCTGATTTATTTGCTGTCATGATTATTCCCCTTTCTCACCCCTCACCTCCATTTAGTAAAAGGCAAAGGCTCTGAATCCTAAAATTTACTACATCTTGTCATGTAGTTAGGCCTACAGTAATATATTCCTACCCTTCTTATATCAACATTTCCCAGAAATTTTTGAACAGCATTTTTTGGTGCTTCATGATTCCTATCCTAATCTAGAAATGTGTGTTTCTGTGTGTGTGAGTGTGTGTGTGAGTGTGTGTGTGTGTGTGTGTGTGTGTGAGAGAGAGAGAGAGAGCACGCGCGTATGTGTGTGCATGCACATAAATGTTAGTGGTAGTGAATATGAAGTCTCTTATAAGAGTTGAAGGGCTAAAAACGCAGAAACTCCAAGCCTGTGGAATGCAAATCCTTTAAAAGGCCAACAGTTGCTTGACTTGTGAAGGAAGACGTACGAATCAATGTTATAAGCATGAAGAGGTGAGCACAGACACATTACCTCCCGATGTTCCTAGAGACAGGCCTTTACCAAAATGGACTATAAAGTGCAATCCTACAAATTATAAGTTGACCATTATCAGATGAAAGAAGGGGAAGAGGGTGTCGGCTGAGGAAAGAGGGAGTGTACCTTCTGCATTTTCTGTTTGAAATAGTAAAATCTGTCATTTATAAAACTCTTGCTATAGGCTGTACACTGTCATAAAAATCTGCATAGCATATTTCATTTAATTCTCATGGAAAGTCTGTGATGTGGCTATCATTATCTCTGAAGCTCAGAAAAGATACAAACCAGGCTCAAGATTAGACAGCTAGTAAGTGACAGGTCTGCCTGATTTTTAAGTCTGAGATTTACTCCTATTTCACAGGGCTTTGAGGAGGATTAAATGAGAGTTCTCAATAAACTTAGAATAAATCCCAAACTCTCATCATGACATGCCCACCTCATCAACATCATCTTCTTTTTACTCAAGTGTTCTGCAATCACGTTAATCTTACTGTCAGGTTCTAAAACTGGGAGACAAAACCCTTAACCTGAAGGTCTTTGCACTCTTTGGTCTCTCTGCCTGGAGTGATATTTTCACAGTTATTCCAGTGTGTGGCTCCTTCTCAAATACCATCAACTCTGAGAGACCTTCTCTGACCAGCCTATCTAAAGCCCTTATAATACTTTACATGAGTGATGATTTATTCACTTGATTACTTATTTATCATTTGTCTCGTTTACAGGCTTAGTCCATGAGAGTAGATACATCTATACCTCCAGAATCTGAAATACTGACATAAAGGCACTCAATATATCGGTGAATGAATGAATAAAACAAAAAATCCTGATTGAGTCTGGCATACATCTCAGTCATTACATCTTAATCTTCTCCATTCTCTAATCTTTACAAGAAAGCAAATAGAGGTCAGCAAAATAATGAATAAACAAATTATTTCCCTTGTCTACAATGTGTGAATTGTTAAAATGAGAGATGCTTGAATTTTTGTCCTTTACTTTAATTTTTGAGGGTGAGACTCATGCAAACACTCTCATCCTCCCAGCCCCAGACTTTAGATCTAAAGAGGAACTGAAGAAAAATAAATATATACACATATATACACAAATAGGGTTACCAGTCTCTACAGGTTACTCAGGTACCACCAGTCACAGGAAACATCCCTTTGGGGGTCTCTTATTAATTATAGCTTATATGTTGTAATTTCTCCTCTAAGCACACAGATAATATTGGTAAGTGAAGCTCTACCAGGGAGAGCATTAAGCACGAGAGCATATATGCTCCTCATAAAGGAAACAGCTCTACCCTAGCTCTAGCTAATTGCTGAGTGACGAATCCATGATCGAATAGGGCTCAGTGTTGCCAAATATTCTAGGGTTTTTTGGTTTTATTTTGTTTATTTTTAAAGAGAGGCCAAATATTAGATTTTATGAAAAACCTAATGTGAAAAAAAATCTGTGGAGCTATGTTCCCACTAACCGCCAGTTTTGCTAATCATCATTATCTGATATAATTTTCTCCTCCTTCTCTACCCTCAAGATGTTCTTGAACTACAGAGGAGAAAACTAATTTAAACACACTTTGGATAGGATTTCAGTTCCTCCAGTTAGACTATAGGCTCTTCGATAAATTTCTTAACTTCTCTGAGCTTCAATTTCTTATAAAAATTGAGATGTTGATTGAATAGAATAATTAGGGTCAAATTTCCTCACAGGGAATGAAATCTCAACAATTTATTATATAAAAAAGCAATTAATTTAGTGTTCAAACTGTCTTTTTCAGGATTGAAAACAATATTTATACATAAATTGTAAACCAATGTTGGCAGTTCTCGGATAAAAACAAAAAATTGTAAGCAGTCCAATTAAAAAATCATATAATAATCAAGCATCTGTTCTTGCCATCAATTATGTATGTATGTGCAGAGAAATGAGACCCCTTTAAAAAGAGAAGGAAAGCAACAGTTCTTAAGAAGAAACTTATGGTGAGTAGTGTGTTACTTTCTCACTTTTTTATGGATTGTAATTTCATCTCATGAATACATAGAAAGAATTAAAGAAGGAAAATGTTAAAATTTTCAAAAGTAATTAATAGTGCACTATGGTGATTTATTAACCTATTTACTGAAAACAGTGTATGTTCCATACTTTTCTTTATTACATAGAATTAATTTTTCTCTTAACTACACATCGTTTTTAAGTAAATATTGGATTTACAAATGTTTCATAAATCCCAGTTCTGATGACTACCACTTAAAGAATGTATCCTCTATCCTGTCTCCATTTTATTATTAATAACAACAGTTGCTTGATATTAGGCTCAAAAATATGGGTCAGAGTTACACAAGGGATTCTGTATATTTTACTTCTAATTACCCCCCAACAACCATGCAAGGTAAGGTATATTCTCATTTTATGGATAAAGATGGTGTCGAAGGAGTTGAATGACAAATATTAAAGGAATCTGTATTCGAACCAACCCAGAACTAAGGGGCTCCAAATGTCTTATTTCTCTTCAATGTTTGTGTGTGTGTGTGTGTGTGTGTGTGTGTGTGTGTGTGTGTGTGTGATGCACATGCATGCCTGCAAATGTATTTAAGTGTTGTGATTTAAAAACTGATAATAATTAGACCCATGTTTATATACAACTTGCTAATATGTCTATTTTAGATAAATACCACAAAGTTTATTACCAACCTGCTTGATTCTCAGGCCAATGTTATAGAAAAGGATGAGGCTGATAAAAGACAACTTGTTAAGGATTTCTTGTTAGCTTACATCCTAATCTACAGAGGAAATTATTCCACAACATTTTGCACTTAAAACAAATGTTACAAGTTTATTCTTCTAAGTAGTGAAAAAGCTAAAGCTCATATTTCCAACAACATGATAAAAATCTAAAACATAAGAGCAAATAAATGACATCCTTAATCCAGTCTTTGAAAAAATTTTAGTCACCCTTTTGTTCCTCTCATCTTAACATCACTACCTATTCAACTTTAAATTCTCAACTCAGATTTCAATTATCCAGTCAACATAAGTATATTAAAGTGCGTACACATGAATTTACGTTGTTTTATTGATTGCCAATATCTGTGAAGTTTTCTCATTAACTGGTGACTACATAAACCTAATTACATATAACTTTTACTTACACAGAATTAAATAGAATAATTAGTAGTCTTAAAAGTAGTGATATAGATAAAAGCTTATAAAATGCACCTATTATCAAAAGCAGAACAGTTCAATTTTCATTACTCTCAAAATAGAATTTTATTTATTTTATTCATACTTACATTATGTAATAGTAAAATTTTATCAAAGTATCCTAATGATCAGTTTGACAATGAAATAGAATTTACACACCAAATTTAAAGTATGGAAAGACTATGTTAAACACATTAAAATAAAGGTAAAAGAATGATGCTTCTCAGAAGTATTTAGTATTTCAATATATAATATTCAATGCATGACTTAAAATAATTATTTTTTTAAAATAAATCTACGATTAGTCAAGTTTTGCCATTTTTACATAATCCCTGGTTCATTCAGTTGTTCATCATACAATTTTTGTATAAATACTTGTAATCATTGTTAAAATCCTTTTTAATTTATCAGATTACTTGGTTTAATGTCAATGACATGAACAATCTACGAATGCATAATGATTTATTTCTAAGGTGTTTTGTAGGAAAGGACATTTAAATTTTCCATCTGCCAAGGTTATGAAAATGATCTCCAAAATCTCAAAACAATTTTCACTAAATAATGCAATAGAGAATGATATTAATCGCATTCACTAATAAGCTCTTCCTATCTTTCAGTAAGTTTGGTATTAATTAAACAAATATATTTCTAGAACTATATGGGCCATGCAAAGAGAAATGTAAAAGATGTAGAAAGTATTTTGGAATATAGTTGGAAATACTCCCTGGAAAGTTTTAAATTTACTTACAACTCCCTTTTCACATGGAGGCCCATATTTCTTTTGCCCATGAAGCTTCTTTTAAGGCTGACACCATGGGAAATCAAGGCTTTACATTGCCCTTTGTTCCTGGAAACAAGTCACCTGCGAATAGTTATTGGAATCAGCTGAGTAAGATCATTTGCAGGTGCAGTGGCTGGGTTAAGAAAAAACACACAATGCAGTATACATATGATGTATTATTGAATTGTATACTGAAACATATATATATATATAATTTTGTTAACTAATATCACCCCAATAGATTTGATAAAATAAAAAAATGATATATATAGTATGTGTACATGCTAATTTGAATAAGTGCTATTTTCTTCGAAAAATAATGCATACTCCATATTCCTGGTGGTCAAAAGTGATTTATACACCTATTTGGGGTCTTTAAGTCCAGTTCACCTGTCATTTTTAATACTCTGCCCTTGTGATCAGTTGAGATTGATTACTCCTGTCTATTCTCATTTTAATAAGATTGCTCTCAGGTCTTTTTTGTGTACTTCAAGCTTCCTCTCTGATCTTCATATGCCACATATTTCACATTTTTGCTCAACCTACTCTCTCCATATGAACTTTTATTTCCATGTTTCTAAGTCTTCTCTAATCTCCAAAAACTACCTTAAACACTTTCTCCTCCAAAAATGTGTCCAGGTTTAAATGGAAGTAACAACATCCTCTCAGTGGTTCTCAAGCTTTAGCATGGACATGTAAATGCCCTTTGGAGCTTATTATATACACTTACCAGGCTCCATTCCTTGATATTTGGCAAAATGATGTATGTACTACAAAAACACGCTGAAAACAAATCAATAGCTTAAAACTTCTTTGAGCCTCAATGGTATTTTGACTTCATATTACAGCATCTCAAAGGAAGAACTATTTTTTCTTAGTTAAATATACCCTCCCCATTAACTTGTGATTCCCAAGTCCCTGAATTACTTCCGAGACAAGGAAAAGTGGTAACAAATGCTTAAGAAATCAGGTTCTTTAAAGAGCCACTTCTGAATTTGAAGATAAATCCACTTCTTAGAAGTATAAAAATTGGGCAAGTTGCTTAGATCTTCTAAGCACTGGGTAGCTCAATTGTAAAATGTGGATAATAATTTTAGATGTTAGAGTTCTATTCTCTTTTATTGGTGTTTTCATAGGGGATCTTTACTCCAAGAAGAAACCTTAATGAAGTAACATTCCCCACACAGCTACTTACTGACACAATTCAATCTCCTCTTTATATTAACAGAGCTCCAAAAGTACAGGGAAGCAATATGCCCAGCTAAAATCTATATACCATGCCCATCTTTCCACTAGTGGTGACCATGTGACATTGGCCAATGATATGTATGTGAAAGTCATTGGGAAAAGATGCTGAGAAAACTCCTAATATAAGGAGTGAGCGGTGCAGAAGTTGCTAAACTTGCTTCCACCATGTTGCCTTTTGTCTTTTTTTCCCCTATATCCTAGAATATGAACATGATTGTTTAGCAATATTTTAACTTCTAGGAAAAGTTCAAAAGAATCATAGCATTCTTTACTCTGAGATTATAATGCCAGCATCCACCTATCTCCAAATTTCTTGTTATGAAAAAAAAATTAACCACTACATTGTTTAATTCACTGTTTGAGAATGTCAGTTGCTAAAATTCAAATGCAATTTCTAACTGAAACATCCTTCTTCTACTCCTTATTCCTACTCTTCCAAGGAAAAGAGTATGTAGCTATTTGTAAGACTGAGAAAATGGTATATAAACACATCACCGAGTTTCTCTTCTCCCTATGGTAGGAGTTAATGTTCAGCCTATAACTTAACTGGGTGGGTGAGTTTAATTCTCAGAGAATCCTGTTAAGAAGGCCATTACAAGTCAAGCTGATTCATAGGATTCATTGCATTCTTCAACTATCAATAATAAATCTGGCATTTTGACCCATCATCAAACCAACATTATACCTACATTGTGGGATTGTTGTGAGGTTCAAGGCAGCATTGAACATGAAATGCCTAGTCTAGCACCTGATATATAAGTATTAGCTACCATAATCATGATCATCTTTATCACCACGGTCATTATAAAGATCCTTTCAACTGTCGAGTTACGGTTTCTTTCTGCTGGCTTTAGACTTCATTTTAATTCCACCAAGTATCTTTCTAGTTGTAATCTTTGGCTTTGGTTTACCCTGTACCATCCATGCACTTCTTTTTCTTGCTTAATTGATTTTAATTTTTCCTGCTTCTAGCCTGTTGACACATTGGTCTTTTATTTAGAGGATTGCTGATGTTTAAAGGTTGATGGTAGAAGAGGATTGGGTCTTGTAGTAATCCTGAAAAGTAACTTCTGATGTGTAAAGTGAAATAGTGATAAAATCAGAAAGTGAAAACTGACATAAAACTCTTTGCCTGTTTTAGAGTCATTCAAGTTATCATCAACAATTCTATTTATTGTTTCCTCTTAATTTTTTCTTGTACTATATAGTTAGTTGCATATATTTTTTTGCAACTTATAGCAAAGACTCTTTGATAAGAACTACTTATATGTCAAGATTTAAATTTCAAAATACTATTATTATATTATCAAGAATATAATATATTTTTATACCCTGAAAGTATTTTTTCTTTTAACATAGTATTTCATATACACAATAAACTTAATTTTTTTTATATATTTTAACATTTGCTGTTACCAAAAAGCCTCAAATAATACCCTTTGATTATGCCAAACCAATGGAAATATGCATATAAGAGTTCCTTAGTGCCTAAGCTGATATGTGACCTTGCACTCTGTCCAAAATTGAATAAATAAATAATGAAAGAGTAGGCACCTGATCCAAGCTGGGTTAGCTTATTCCTCTCGAGGATTTCCACTTGGAATGGAGAGAAGCAAACTGAAAGCTCATAAAGTGAAGACTGTTGACAGAATTGCATACTAGAGAAGGTTTACAAATCTGTACTTATTCACCTCTTATTTTTTTATTCTGCCTATCTCTGAACTATCTTTTTTCCCCTGTATTTTTAAAATTTATTTTTACTTATTTATTTATTTCAATTGTATTTTATTGTTAGTTTCAAATATATAGTACATTAGTTAGACATTTATATAGTTTATGGAATGATCCTCCTGATTACTCTTTCTCTCCTCTGGCTCTACATTTAACCATTACATTACTGCTGACTGCATTCCCTATAATTTTAAAAAAATTTTTGTTTAGCATATATTTATTTTCAATTATTTGCAAGCAAGCTATCTTTCATTAATACAAATACTAGTAGGAACTTATCTTTCTCTTCAGTCAAAAAAAGCCAGTGTAACTGACATATGTCATTACTGCTACAAACTTCATTAAAGAACAGATTTGAACATGGTACTTCACTATTCAGTTTTTAATTACTCTTCATTGCCTCTAAATAAGGGTTCTTTAAATTGGAATTGTTGATATTTTATAAACATGCCAAAAGTTTGAGGAATCTGTTAAAAAATCACATGCTTAGAGGCAGTATTTGGAACCCAAAACTATTAGATTCTAGAGCTCTATCTATTTCTTACTAAAAGGGAAACATAATTAACATATTTGTATAGCACTATAGATTACATAGCACTTCCATAGTATTATTAAATTTTATATTTAAAATAACCCAGAGAGAGAATATGTACAGTTTTTATGCTTATTTTATTTATTCAACAAATTTACTGATATCTTATAGTTATTGTCTTTGTCATATTCTTATAACTAAGGGTTAAAATAATTTCTGATTCTATGTAGCTTATATAATAGTAGACAAGTAACAAAGCCATAATAACAGATTTCCAGTCAGAAGAAATTATTTCAGAGGTGAAACACAATGTCAAGTACTATAAAAGGGTCTGGAAATTTTACATTTATTTTTACATGCCATGTGTGTGTTGCTTGTTGAGTGCACGTGTGTATGTGTGCACACTCACCAGATTTTTCATTATTTGAAAGCTAAGAAGTTAGTCTGTCATAGTTTCATGGGTACAGAAGACATGAGATTCTTAGGTCAGAAACAAAGGAGTTTATTGCTCACAGCAATAGCTGTATCCAAAGTATCAGTGTTATACCACTTTCTCAAGCCCCAATTCCTACAGGGCAATCTAAAGAGGAACAGGTGACAACTACACACATGATGAATCATACCACAGGAGAGGAAGCCTGAGTCTAGGGAAACCAAATATTTTGTAATGGGCAGTATGCCTACCTTACCTTTGCCTTGAGGGATATATTATCTTTATTATAGTGGATAGGGGAAAAAAATCTGACTTTTGTCAAAGAGAAATACAACCTCTTTCCAGTCTGTTTACTAAACGAATATCCTTGAAAAGGTAGTTCGGGATCAAAGTTCAGTTTGAGGAGGTGAGGTAGCTGGAATTTGTAAGGCACTGTACTGGAAAAGAAAGAACTATGCAGAGAAAGAATTCCAAAAATCTTCATACAAACCACCCTGTGTCTTTTGCTCACTGCTAATCTTTAAATTAAGAGAAAAGACACCACAAAAC
>NW_006438113.1:16491905-16508831 GCF_000325575.1 Pteropus alecto | reverse complement strand
AATTATATAAGGTCATGGAAGGAGTATCTCAGTTTTGAACTTTTGGAAAGGGATCTCCAATCTTTAGTATAAATTGAATATTGATAACTGTACATCACTAGCTGTACTTTAATGTCAAACTTAGGAAAATAAATTTTCATTGAAACGTGGAGACTTATGATAAAGAGAAATACACTCTGTACTTGTCAAAAAGGGCAAGACAGTTTTACTTGAGCTACTGCAGTAGGGGAAAGAGACTTAAGTATAGTACGGAACTCGACTTCACTGAAACAAAAGGTGGGAGAATTTTTAAGTGCTGGGCTGAGAGAGTGGAAACGTACTGGAGGATATTAGTCAATGTGATTAGGCCATCTGTGTTTGCTAATTGGTGCTGATTAAAGAGGCCACTTCCTTCCCACTGAGGGAGATAGGAGTGCTATCTTTCTTGATGATTACAGTTCAGAGATGGTTCCCAGGTCCTTAAAAAAGGCATTCCTAGGCTTTAAAACTGGCTGGAGGCTGGGAAAAAATGTATACCTCAAAGAGCCAGAAATGATATAGAAGGGCAAGTTTTCTAAAGTAAATGCCCTAAGAAATGGGAAGTCAAGAGCCCATAATCAGAAGGTACCCTGTCTAAAGTTTAACCAAGCTGAGAGAAATGTTAAGGCTGCTTGGTCACTTATCCTTCATGGTTCATTTCATTCGATGTACTACTCCCAAGGGCACTGTGAGAGAGAGCAGGAAGATGCTTTACAAAACTCATGTTTCTCATAGCCTTAGCACCAGTATGGCCTGAGCTCTCAAAAGCTTCTCTCCTGTCTGAGCACTTCTGGCTCCTAAAATCCAAGTACTCACATCATCCTTCCAAAACAGCCCATCCTAATTCCCCAATTGAGGCCAGATATGAGCAAACAAAAGCCAGAATTTAGTTGGCCTATGGGTACCTGGTAACTTCCACTTTCAAATCTGCAGCACAAAAGACTCTGAGATAAGCAACCATATGACTGGGTTTCTTTTAATTTTTTTTAAAATGTATTTTTTATGATAAAGGAGGTAAAATTAATTCCAACAGTAATAAGAACAAAATATAAACTAATATCTCAATAAATTAAACTGCCACATTAAGCATCTACTCTCTAAATTCAAACCAAATGTATTTAATTATCAAATGTTACATTTAAGATCTTTTTCAATTTGCTGTCTGCATTTTCATTGCGTGGACAAAATGCTGGCTCTGTACCAGGAAGAGAAAGCTACACAGAGTTCCAGAAATCACCATACAAGTCCTCTTGAGTCTTTGGAGAATAAAAAACAAATATTAAAATAGAAATAGGAATGCAAAAAGTCAGGAGTAGATATACACTTAAAATAATCAGGAACAACTATAGTCCCTCAGTTACATGTAATCTTTTTTTTTTTACTTTGTATTGATAGTTTTGATTTCTGTATTTTAATGGATAGGAGAAAAGAAACATTAAACACTTTCTATGTGAAAAGCTTCAATGACAGAAATGATTCTGTCATTTCAAAAGAAAAAATAGGAACCAATAAAAGTGAGTTGTTAATGTTTTGTCTGCAGAAAAACAGTAGTTTTTTAGTAACTGTCTTCAATGAAGACAATAAAGGATTGTTCTAAGGAAGATCCTCACCTGTTCTGCATGTACCCCACAAGCAAAGCCAAAAGCAGTGAGTTCAGTTCAGCTCAAGTGATAAAGAATGACTTCTTGACTCTGAGATGGTTAATACAAAAACTACCAAAGGGAGTCCAAACGGGGTCCTGCTACTAGAGATCATTAAACCTAAGACTGACAATCATCAGATATTTATATGCTAATTTTAAAAATGAGACAACCCAATAGTTGAAGTGGTGAGAGCAAAAGGACAAGACAACATCTATCATTAAAGATTTTCAGATTGCTGATTAAAGTGCTTATTTCAGTAGAGCAAAGAGATTTAACAGCGAGAATCACACTCAGTTATGCATGAAAAGAGTCCCCCTTAAAAAATGACTAAAAATGCCAATTACTCCATTTTAACTGCCTGCATTATTTAAGGTAATTGATTCAAACTTTGGAAAACTAAATCAGAATTTTGTAAAATGAACAATCTCAATCCCACTAATCCAAATATAAGAATGGCCTTTATAATTTAAAAAGTAATACCAGGATGTGAACGACTTCATTGAAATCCATGATGCTTTACCGTGCAGTATAGAATGATTTAAAAGATCCTTTTGACATTTAGAAGAGAATGTTTCAAATAGCAGAAATGAGTAAAATGAAGGGAATTGATACTTGATCTGCCTGCTACACTTCACTATTTTCTTACAATGTGCTTATCATTCCTGGGAAGTTTCTCATAAGGCAAATGATGCTAGCTTGACATTTGGCACAGGCGATACTTAAAAATGCCTTACAACTTGGCCTCCATCTATGGGATTGGTGTAAAGGGCAAATTCATATCTAAAGAGTATATTAAGTAACATATGTATTAAGTATTCTCTTCAGAGTCACAGAAAAATACCAGAATATAAAGCATGAGCCATATAAAAAGTTAATGTAAGTAACTCAAATGCTGCTTAGATTATAGGAATGCAGTACATTGAAGAGCAGAAACTGTAAATTATCACTATAAATAAAAATTATAACAGTCTTTAATTGATATGTATCTTGAATTAATACAGATTTGTATAATCATATTTATATATCCACTTTCGATTTAGATGTGGGGGGTTGTTAAAGTTATTTTATGTATATTCATAGTCTATTTTTTGAGCTAAAAATAAATGAAAAATTGTTCTTTTACACTAGTTCATTCGATGAATGAGTTTACAAAACAGAATTATTTTCAATGTTTTTATTTCAGTTCACAGCCGAAAACTATGTAGTCAGAGAGCTCTTCAGATTTTAATTCCATCATAATTACTTATATGTGAAAATGCATAGAAAAGTTTAGTCACACAGTTAGGCAGCTAATTGTGTTGAAAATACGATTGCATGCTCACAAAGATAATCATGCCCCGAGGGTATACATTTCTGTTTCAGAGCTATTTCTAGGCCCTCAGGAACTTCAGCCACCTCTTAACTCTTGGAAAACAATGTAAAAATCCACCTAACTAAATGTGACCTAGCCCTTATTTCAAAGCCAGGAAACTAAATTTGATTGCAAAGTAAAGGCAAGAAATTATAAGTTTAAAAGCTGGCAACTGTGAATGTGACAAATAGGATTGCTCCTGCCATCAACTTCTTATGTTTACAGCGAATAATTATTTTACATAAGGAACTGATGTTCTTCACAGTAGAAAACACTTACTTATTGCAAACCTGAAATTTCATAAGAAAATTTACTTTCTATTCTCATTCTTTGTCAAAAAACAATACTTGGCACTTTTAAAAGAACCCTGAAATGTCAATTGTTTATCTGATACTCATGCTAAAATAGAGATATTAAAGTGTTAAGAACCTAAAGAATTTAAGAATGTTCTTCAAAGGAAAAAAAAAAAAATCTCTGAAATTTATCTACATATGTGGCATATATTTCTTAATCATTCTAGTTCAAGTTTTGCATTCTAGAATCAATTATCCAGTTTCCCTTGAAAATATTCTCTCTAATATTATTCGATTTTTTAAAAAGTCTTCAAGTATATCTCTTAGGACCCTGTATTAAAATTTAAAAAACAAAATTTTTATACATTGATGTTTAAAATAAGGTGAAGAGAAATGAGTTTAGCTTTTAAGTCTAAATTAGCTGGAAAACATTATGAATAATTTGCTTTATTTTACATTTTTATGCATAAGTTTATAAATGCTATAGTTTTCTTCCATTTTATTTGGTTAGTCTTTTGGTGGTTCTGATCACCAATTCCGATGTTGGGAAGACTGAGGCTTTCCCCACACTAACAAGAAGTAGTTCTCAAACAGCAGCTCGATGTTTGACAATTCAACTCAATTCTGACACTATCCACCTGGAGATAGCATCGGATTCCACAGGATAAGAGCTCAGTCCCACAAGACTGCCCCCCACTTCGGATTCCAATCATAAGTCCAGGTTGCCATCTGTGTTCTAGAACAAATGGCAATAAATCAGAGGTTCCCACAACCCATCCTTGGGTTCAATTAATTTGCTAGAGCAGTTCACAGAACTGAGAAAAACAAGGGCTGCACAGGGTAAGGTATGGGGAAAGGGTGCTGAGCTTTTAGGTTTTTATGGAGGCTTCATTACATAGTCAGGATTGATTAAATCATTGGCCTTTGGAGACTGAACTCAATCTCCAGCCCCTTTCTCCTCCGCAGAGGTTGGTGTTCTGGGAAAGTTCCAACCTTCTAATCACACCATCAGTTCTCCAGATAACCAGCCCCTCTCCTTAGGTTACCTAAGTGCTTTCCAAGTCACCTCGTTAACATAACAAAAGACACCTTTCTGGCTCTTACTACAGGAAATTCCAAGTGTTTTAAGAGCTGTGAGCCAGGAACCATGGATGAAGATTTAAAATATATGAGAAATATAATTTAATCATCTGACAAAATACACATTCCTTATAAATCATAAAATCGCAGTTACCTTGTACTATGAAATTTTCTGACCAAAAGCACTTGTGATCATAACAATATTTCATAATTTTGATGTGTTTTCCCTGGTTTGTTTACTATTAATCGATTTATGAGAGAGATGCCATGGTTACTAGATCAGGAAATCAGATTTAAAAATAGGGAAAAGGAGTTTATTTCTAATAAGAGAATGTCAATGATAGAGATTTAAGCCCACATTCTCTGCCAGCCTTTAATCCAATATGGTATTATACCATACCAATAGTATTCCAAGTGTGATCTCTACCAGAAGATAGGCGTCTGGGAGATGAGGATCAATAATGATAGCAATCCTTTATTTGTGGGCCTACTAGGAGTCAGTGTGGTGAGTGCTTTCAACATATTATATTTACTCCTTACAGTAAAGCTATGAGGTAAATATTTGTATTCTCATTTTATAAATAACAAGCCAAGGCTTAGATCATTTTCCCAAGTTAAAAGCTAGCAAGAAGTAAAGTTGTTACTGAACCGAAGTCCATGCTTCAAAAGGCCAAAACTCAAATTGTCAGAGTTTGAAGTAATGAAAAGTTTATTGATTGAGAAGGCATCAATCAAGGAGATGGAAGTTCTAATCCTCCAATTCATCTTGTTTGCTGGACTAGACCAAGGATTTTAAGAGACTAGGGGAACAGGTATGCAGGAGTGCCAGTGGGGAAAGTTTTAATTAGAGGAACTTGTCCATTTATAGTAAGGGGCATCAACACCAGATCTTCCTGGACAATGTACTCTTGGCTTCTGAAAGGTGTTAGGATTCCAGTGTTCAAATCCCAGTTATGTCCTGGTCCTTTGGTTCTGAAGGGGTGGGTGGGCACGACTTTGGTTCTGGGTACACTTCTCTCCTCTGTACATGCCCTGGCTGCATGCCTTGCAGTCTTGGTCTGTTGTTTCTGAAAAGCAACTCAGTATCTTATCAAACAAGATAGGACCATTTTGAACTTATTCTGCAATTACTATTCCCCCCCTTTCTGCTGTTCATTCCTCAGTTTTAAGGGACATAGGGCAACAAGGTCCAAGTTCACTTAAGAGAGAAGATCAGCTTTAAGATGGAGTCAGATTTGGCTGCCCATTGTGCCCTTCTTACCCAGCTCTTACAATTGCACATGCCCTGTTCTTCTGTGATGATCCCTGAGCCTTAGAGGGGGCATTCTGAGTGTTCAATTTACAAGCAGTGACCACAGCAACAGTAGAGGTAGTAATCAGGCCTGGATACCTGTACCCTAATATGAGACAAAGATAGCTAAATTGAGACTAAATTTTTTGCAGAATGAGTTAATCTTTAATAAACTTGGCCTGACTATTTGTACAAGTCCAGCAAGAATAGTAATGAACCACATGGACACTTTTAAATCTGCCCTGCTGGAATTTTTTCATAAGAAATCTTCAGATTGAATTTAAAAAAGTCTCTCAAGGCCAGAAAAGCCAAGGCAAGAACTGGCCATCAGAAGATGTCTGCAATATCTTTTTGGCAAATTCCTTTCTTCTCAATGTCCCCAACATATCCTGAGGTTCTTTCCTCTATAACAAGTGTCGTGGCCTTATCTCTATTGTTAACATGTATGCAGTTTTCTGGTTTGTGCAGGCCTTGAATATCAGGCACGTTGTCCAAGAGGTGAAGGCACCAAGATCATTTGCAATGCCAGCCAGGGTGGCCAACAACTATGTTAAGTGGCCTTTCTTAATGCTCTTGGTATTGGTCCCTGTCCACAGAGAATCTGAGTCCAGACTTCAACAGGATCAAGAAGGACCTCCTTAACTGGCTGAGATACACTTATTCGCTGGCAAGACACATCCTATCCAACTTGGGTGAAGCTGCCAATCCAACCCCTATTCAAGTGTCCCTTGCCCTGGTTCAATATCTCTAGGAGCTCTGAACTTAGCAGACATTTCCCCTTATCAGCTCTGGAACTAAGGTATCAAGGCCTTTAACAGACATGGCCAGAGGAACTTTCTTTGTAGCAGTTCCTAAGCCTCAGTTAGGAGCCATCCCTGTACTTCTATTGGCTGAATTCATTTTTCTAACTGCCTCAGGAATGAGATTGACCCACCCATGCAAGGTAGAGAATTGTTAAAGAGCCCACAGTTCCTGGTTAGAGGTGTGAACCTAGAGGCATAAGGAATGAAACTGTTTTGTTCCTGATTGCAAATATTTACATGTGCCTGTTTGTTCTGCATTATTACTATTCTGATGCTCTGGTCTACAAATGATATTCCAGCCTAAGGATCCATTGTCTTTAACTGCTTCTAGATGAAATAGTGTCATATGACAGCAGACAAGAGACTTGAGCATGAAGAAGCATACATAGATATAATTTAATGGTACTTCCCTGAGATTCTCAGGCATTCTGAATCCCTGTCAATCCAAATTCTTTATTCACTAAGAAAAATCTAATTTTTCCTTTATAATCAATACAGCTCAGATCTATTCTTCATAGATAATTCTTCCTAGATGATCACAGGATTCCTTTTCTGGAATTTTGTAGTCCACTTCGCATAAGTATGTAATAAATATAACATGTAGTAGTGCCCTATGTATGCCACTAGTCTTCATCTCTCCCTGTAAAGAACAGAGCTTAACTGTATTTCAAGAAATAAAATTTAAAAAAACTAGAAAAGCACAATTATGCGTCAAGATAAAAATAAAAGAATAAATGCGCAAATGAATGAGTGAATGTGCAACACACTCAGCCTTCCTTTATTTGTCTAGCTATTTAATAACTTTGGAATTCTTGTTTATGTAAAAAAAGTTATAAGGAGTTAAAAATCTATGAAACAGTCGCTATATTCCAGAAATTCTCATATAGCTTAAGACGCTCATCATCAATCATTTCCCAGTTGCCTACAATAGTCTCATTTCACTTAATGTTTTTGTAATATCATCTATTCATACCAGTCCCTGTTTTCAAAATTTTTATGTTTGCATTTCAATAATAGGTTACGTTCTTGAAAAGTAAGTTTAAAATCATTTACATTGCCATAGTACTGAGTATAAAAAGGTCTAATTGACTGGGTTGGAAAACTCCCTTAAATCCTATAGAGCAATGATTCTCAAAGTATGGTCCAGGGCCTCTGAGGGGTCCCTGAGAACCCATCGAGGGATCTGTAAAGTCAAACTATATACACAATAATACTAAGAACTTATTGGTCTTTTTCACTCTCATTCTGTCATGAATTTTCTATAGACTTTTTCCAAAGGCTACATAAAGTGGTAATATAATATATTGAATGCAGAAGCATATATGAGAGAATCCAGCTGTCTTCTATGGAGCCCAACATTTAATAGATCTGCAAAATGTAAAACAATGACACTCTTCTCACTGGATTATTTTTCCTTAAAATGAATTTATTTTTCATAAAAATGTTGTTTGACTTATAATGGGTTTACTAAAGTTATTTCAAAAATTAATAAATATTTTTAAAAATCATCAGTTTTAATTTTTAATACAATAAATATCAATAAGTATAATATATATAACAAAAGCTCTTTGGAGTTTTCAATAATTTTTAAGAGTACAAGAGTTCTGGACCAAGAAATTTGAAAATTGCTGCTTTTAAGCATCTCTCAAAAGGACAAGTACTGAAAACTTAATAGGAATAGTAACTACCATTTACTGAGTTTATGCAATCAGCTAGCCACTTTATACAACTTATATAATGTAATCTTCCACAGCACTATAAGCCAGGCATTTCTCTCCTCTTTTTATGGAAAAAAAAAAAAAAAAATCTGCAGCTCAGAGTGGTTGGAATGTTCACCTGGAGGTGATAAGAGGAAATACTGGACTTTGAACCAGGTCTATATCTGAACGTCAAATACTTGAATATTACACTATCCAACTTCAAGAAGGGCTCAAAAACTTGTTTCATGAAAATATGAAAAGATAATTTTCATTAGAAAAATGAAAATTAATACCCAAAGGAGATGTTATTTTATGTCCCCTAGAATAGCCATAATAAGAAGTCTGGACAATAACAAATAATGGTGAGGATGTGAAAAAATGAAGAATTATTACATATTGCTGGGGGGAAAGTAAAATGGTATAGCCACTTTGGAAAATAGTCCGGTGGTTCCTCAAACAGTTATATATGGGAGTTTTGCAATCCAGCTATTCTATTCCTAGGTATATAGCCAAGACAAATGCAGCATGTGTCTATACAAAAACTCGTACACAAATGTTGATAATGGCATTAGTCATAATAGCCCCAAAGTAGAAACAACCCATGTTCGTCAACTGATAGATGAATGAATAGAATACACAGTGGAATATTATTCATATCCATAAAAAATGAAGTTTGTTCTTATACATGCTACAACATGGATGAACCTCAAAAACATAATGCAAAGTGAAATAAGCCAGTCCTAAGAGACCACATACTAGATGATTCCACTTATATAAAATGTCATGAAATGGCGAATTCCAAGAGATCTCCAAAAAACAGAAGTTAAGATATCTGTATATAAATGGTTGGGTAGCACATGTAAAATATGTCTCAATAAATCTGTTTTTAAAAAATGTTGCATGGGTTTATTGATATCTATTTGGCAAGGTCTCCTCTTACCAATTACTGTAGTTAAAGAAATGTCAACCTAGTAACTGAGTGATAGAGGAGAAAAAGATGTAAGTATAGTGAATGAAAGCCTAATAGAGATTAGGAAGACAATCCAAGAACATGGTTAACACAGAATAAATATGGGAAGGAAAACTTAAATAGAAAAGAGACCAAGAATGATGAGTCAAAGACCAGGGAGCCAACTTGGTACTGTTATTTAAAATTCTTAAAGCAAGTTGGTACTGGGCAGATTAGAACAGGTTTTGTCCAAAGTAATGTGAAATAGGCATCAAGACTCTGAAATTTTATTTCCTTTGACCCAGGGATTTCTGCTATGGGAATTCATCCCTAACAAATTATCTTAGCTACATAAAAAAATAAAATAAAATAAAAAATTGTATTGTACAAAATAATTAAAATGTAAATTCTTGTCATTATTTGTAATGATGGGAAAATTGAAAATTACCTAAATTCTTTAGGAAGAATCATTTAAGTAAATTACTATATTCACATATAAACTTTATATAATAATAAAATAGATGTTACCAATAAGAGTATTAAAGAAAAATACTTCTAACAAAATATTTAATGGTAAAAACAAAATACAAAATTACGCACAGTATGGCCTTAAATAGAGCAACATAAAATTATAACATTTTGTAATACAAAAATAATAATTGTCACTTTTTCTGAGTTCTGGGAATTTAGCTGATTTATTACTTTTTCTTTAAAAATTTTTTTTAAGGAGATTACTGTATTTCTTATTATTAGCATTATTGGATTTATGATAAAACTTTTTAACTTATTTTTAAAGGTACTTTGTTAATTCATATTGCCATTGAATTCAAACTTGAGCCTTAATAAAATAACAATCTTAGTATAGGTTTCTATTTTTAAGGTAGGTCTGGAGACAGAAGCAGTCCAAGCAAAGAAATTAAAAAAAAAAAAAAAAAAATCTAAAGGCTTAAGAAAATAAATATATTTGTAGATACCTAAGAAATCAGGGTTAGTTAGTTTAGACAGATAAGTACAAGGAGGTATTTCATTGTTTACAAGTATATGTAGATGGAAACCCAAAGCAAATTATTCTAAGATTTATGAAAACAGGATTAAGAAGTAGTGACATTTTAGATAAGGACTAACTTCACAGAAAAGTTGGTTAAAATTTGGAAGAGAATACTAAAGAAGTTAAAGAAATTACTATTTATGAAGATTTCTTAAAAAATGTTTAAGTTAACCAATAATGTATTTTAAGTGAGGGAGAGAGGGACTTTACCTACAGGGATGAGTAAAGCCTTGCAGTTTAGGTACTGAGTCTTTGGAAATATGATCTGGATGTGCAGCCTGAGATTTTCACTGACCTTTGCTAATGTTACTTGTCTTCATTTGAAAAGAGATAATATTAATATCTACCTTTATCAACAAAAATTAATGTTTTTGTTGAGATAATTAAATAAAGTTAACCTATGAAACACATGTCTTCTTAAACATAATGACACAAGTTAAGTAATTATTTAAAGTCAATCTGTTATTAATTGAGAACAATTGACTCACAGGAGACTCAGTGAAGTATAACGAGTAAAACAGAAACTTAACTAGTAAGAAAATAATATTTTTAAAATAACATTTACTTCAAGGTGAATGATAAAATATAGTACTGGTATATAATCAATATTTAAATCAAACTAATTTCTATACTATAAACATAAAATTGATATATCTTAGAGATCTTTTATAAAATCAGCAGAAATCTTGGATTCATCCATTTTTTTTCTTCCTTTGATAAGATAAAATGGAAAATTTGGAAAGAGTCAGAAAGATAAACTAAAATAAAAACAGAGAAGACAGTAAAGAAAAGATAACAAAACTCAGTCAGAATAGATTATCATGTCCCGCTTGATTTCTTAGCCCCAGATTTCCTTTTACTTCCACATATAGTACCACATATACTTTCTGCGAGTTGAGTTCAATCTAATGTCTCAATTCTCTTCTTTCTTCTAGTGAAAAGGGGATTAAAAATATCAATGCTCAGAAGAGTCAGAATCTATTTAATCTCATAGAGAGTCCAGCTCTGGCCTTGGGGTAATTCTAGTAAATGGACTTCTGGTTTGCCCATGAGAGTGATGCATCAATTTTTACTTTTTTCAATAACTTCGATTCTTCATTACCAGACTTCTTTGGTGGATCTCCTGCTCATTATACTAGTCCTTTGCTGAATATGTCTTAAAATTCCATGGATCTCATCCTTGAAATATAGTTCAATGGCCAGAGCCTTGCAGACTTCCCTCATGCTGATTACCCATTTGACTTCATAGTCAAATGCCAATGATGGTGCACCCTGGTTACTTAATCATAATATAGTAAAGGGTTATATTTGTGGGTCTTGGGTGATACTAACTGCCGCATAAATTGACATCTATTATCTGTCACCACATGCCCAGGAAACAACTTCTCTTGCCTGATTGGCTTGTTTGACTTATAATATTGGTCGTTGTATCTGTTTTCCCAAACACAAAGACTTATGGCATCCCAAAAGTCATGTTCAGTATAAAGTTTCAACTCCACTAGGGGATTTTTCCATTTCAGAAAACAATTCTATGTCTGGCCCATTTCAGAGATAAAACTAAGATTCAGAAAGGCAGAGAGGCCAAGGGTAATTATACCTAAAGATTTTTAAAATCTATACTCTAATTTTTCCAACAAATTATGCTACTTTCTCTACAATATATTTTTAACAGAATATTAGAATTAATGCTAACTGGAATCAACTTAGGAAATAGACCTTTGCCATGGACATTGACTCCAGATATTTTTATAATGGGCAAGTGGAGAAACATAAAACACCATTGAGTATGTTTCGAGTCTTCCAAGAGTCTGGCCTATTCTCATAAACAAAACTCAGCCAGAATAGATTATCATGTCCCGCTTGATTTCCAGTGATTTTTTTTCTGAGACAAACATGCTTATTGATGAGTTAAAAGGAGATGAAACAAGATAATAAAACCAGTTTCCTTTGAGGAAACAACAAACACCTCAGCAACCATAAAGCTCCTTATGCCCTCATTCTAGTATATTATGTGCTGTCAAACCTGCACACATTCAGAAAGTTTACTAAATGCAAATAAAGTTGTCTGGTTACCATGCTGTAACTTGAGATAATAAGAGACTTAAAAATAAATTCTGTAGAAGCAAAACCTGATATATTTGGATGTCAGAGTCTACTTCGACTAAGCCCATTTCAAATTATAGCATCAGCAAAATTAGGCTATTAAAGTTACAAATAAAAGAGTATTGTTAGTACTAAGAAGAAATAGGACTAATTGGATACTCAAATGCCTCCTAAGCTGTATATCTTAAATGTGTGGCTCATCAGTAGTTATTACTAGAGTTGGCAGAAATAATAGACACAGAAAATTGCATTTCTAGACTTCTCTTTATGCAAAATGTTTGAGGTCATTTTCCTACTTGAGTCACAAAATAAAATCTAAGAAAATAGATGTAAACACAGATATTAAAATGTATCATTACAGTTGCCTTTACCTTTTCATACTTGTTTTTGCAATGATGCATTGTTAAATTAAAATCCCAAAATAAAATAAACATTTTCTTTTCCGATTTAAGTGTATAGAAACAGGTAAATGCATTGAAAAAATAATTATGTCAATATATACAAACTCTTAAAAACAATGTGAGGAAAATTTGACCATGGCTGCTGAATATGAGTGCTGGTCAAGGAGTTGTTTCCCACCACTGGTATTATGCTAGAAGGGGGGAAATATGTGGAAATGGAAGTAAAAGTCTTCAGAAACCATAGCAGGAAGATTAATTCTCCTATGACCTTTATGAAATAGGTATCATTATTTACGTGTGAATGTATATGTTATATATACATATATATATTATACACATACATATATGTACATGCATATATATATGTATATGTATGTATGTGGTATGTTATATATATACCTATGCATATACATATAACAACTTGGGTATAATTTACCCAAGATCACACAGACTTCAATGGCAGAGGCAAGATTCTAATTTGAATCTATCTGATTCTTAGGTGTACGTGGTAGTTCTCAGCTAGATCCTAGATTACACTTTATTCTTGCAACAAACTTTGATGATCTAAACTGTGCTTAGTATATGCGATGTATCAGCAATGTATCTAGACTAAATCAACGAAATGTACTATTTTTTAAGGCTGAGCTCATGTCTTCTCTATTGTTTCCTTGAAGCCCAGAAAAATGACAGGCACAAATCTGTCATTTAATAAAGAACAGTAAATGAATAAATAAATGGGATTAAGGTAGTCTAAGGTCTATAGAAGCAATGTAAATCCTCTCTAGAAAAAAATAAACAAGTCCACCTTAAGAATCTATAGAACAACAAATATCAGATTTAGCTTCTCAAGGACTTCATGTACCAGAATGATTTTATATGTGTATAAGTTTATATATAAATATGCCTATATTTATGTTTACATAAATATATATATTTGATATATACATATATACGAGATATGTGTGTGTGTATGTGTGTGTGTGTATAGTCACTTACTATAGTCCTGGAAGCATTTAAGAGTTTTAAATGTATTAAATAATTTAATTCTTCAACAATTGTTTGAGGTATAAATGATTTTTATATTTCCATTTTACAAATGAGAAGAGTAAAGTATAAGGAAATTTTATGTTTGTTGCAAGCCATAGGCAAGAATCTACCTAAATATATAAAAATGGAAAAAGTATAAGTATTTAAAAACAAAACACCAAAGAATGAATTAACCAAAATATTGCATACAATTGAAGAGAGATTAAGAATAGAAAACACAGAAATGTATATTCAACTGATCTTTGACAAAGGAGCAAAGGTGATACAATGGAGCAAAGATAATCTCTTCAACGAATGGTGTTTAAATACCTGGACATCAATATTAAAAAAGGGAAAAAAAAGTATCTAGATACAGTCTTTATATCCTTCATAGAAATTAACTCAAAATGGATCACAGACCTAAATATAAAACACAAAATTATAAATCTCCTAAAAAATAACAAGAGAAAATCTAGATGACCTTAGGTGTGGTAATGTCCTTTTAGATATAAAGGCACAATTCATGAAATAATTGACAAACTGGACTTCATTAAAATTAAATACTTCTCTTCTGTGAAATATAATGTCAAGAGAAAGAGAAGACAAGCCATAGACTGGGAGAACATATTTGTAAAGTTCCATCCAATAAAAGAATATTATCTAAAATACAAAAATAAATTTTAAAACTCAACAATAAGAAAACAATCCAATTAAGAAATGGGTCAACGGCCTTACAAAAACCTCACCAAATATATACTGTTGGCAAATAAGTATATGAACAGGTGCTCCATATGATATGTTATCAGGAAAATTCAAGTTAAAACAATGAGATACTACTACAAATCATTTAGAATGGCCAAAATCCATTCTAAAGGCCATTGAGAATATGGAGCTACCAGAACTCTTTCATTCATTGCTAGTGGGAATGCAAATGGTAGATTGAAAGACATTTTGTTAGTTTCTTGCAAACCTAAATAGACTCTTACTATATGATCCAGCATTTGTATTCCTTGAGATTAGCATAAAGGAGTTGAAATTTATGTTCATACAAAAACCTGCACATGGATATTTATAGCCACTTCATTCATAATTGCCAAAACTTTAGAAGAAACCATGATGCCCTATAGTAGGCGAAAAGATGAACTGTGGTACATCCAAGTAATGAAATATTATTCAGCACTAAAATTAAATGAGTTATCAAGTCACAAAAAAGACATGGAGGGAACTCAAATGCATATTGTTAAGTGAAAGTAGCCAATCTGTGAAGGCTACATACTGTATGATTCCAACTATATGACATTCTGGAAAAGGCAAAACTATAGAGATAATAAAAGATCAGTGGCTGTTCAGGGTTAGGGGAAATGGAAGGATGAATAGAAAGAGCACAGAAAAATTGTAGGGCAGTGAAACTACTCAGTATACAATAATGGTGGGTTCATATAATTAAAATTTGGCCCAATTCATAAAATGTACAATGACAAAAGTAAACCCTAATGTAAACTATGGTCTTTGGATGATAATGATGTGTCAGTGTAGATTTATCAATTGCTACTAATGTACTTCCCTAGTTGGGAATATTGATAATGGGGCATGTGTTGGGGCAGGGAGTATATGGGAAATCTCTGTACCTTCCAGTTTTGCTGAGAAACTAAAACTGTTCTAAAATGAATAAAAGTTAGATAATTGAAAAAAAGCGATATGAAGAAATGATCTGATTTGTAGTAAGGGGAAACAAAGATATGGAAATATCTTTGTTAAGAATATGGTAGGTCGAATTAGAACAAATACCATGTGTACTATCGAATATTCAGGAGAAAAGAATAGAAAAAATGAAAGAAATTAAATATTTTAATAGAGAATATTTAAAAATTTTCTGATTTATTAAAGACGTGAGTTCACAGATAGGAGGCAAAATATGTACCAAGGAGTAAAAGTAAAAAATAAATCCACACTTAAGCATATAGCAAAACTGCAGAAGGCAAAAGACAAAACCAAAAAATATCTTAAAAGCACTAATAGCATCTAAAAATAAAAGACGATTAGACTAGGAGCAAGTGCAGAAAGAAATAATAAGTCTTTATTTCCAATGTCTAATTTTTCCGCTATTCACATTACAAATATAAAGACATAACTGCATTTTAGGTAAAAAATGCTGGTAGAATCAATCAAGCAATATATATATATATATATATAATCTCACACACACATACACAATTATCAGCCCTAGCATAGTGGGTAAAAGAAATGGCTTTGAATCCTAGACCTGTATTTCAATATTAATCTTATCTTTTAATTAGCTGTTTATTAGTGTAAATTTAAGCAAATCACATAATCCCAGTGAGCTTCAATGTCTTTATCTATACAATGTATATTATTTCATGATAATTCTGTTGTGAGGACTTTCCCTGGCATGTAGAGAACAAAATACATGGGAAGTATCAGATTGACCCATATGAAATTATTCAAATGTCAAAACATTTGAATATTTGAAGTTATTTTATTTGAGCTAACTTAATAGTAATACTAAAAGTGGTTTTATTTGAGAAAGAATCAAGTTTAGTTTTAAATTCATATCATGAAGAGAAAAACTATTTTTTAAAATGTAAAGAAACTGATTTAAAATCAATTTTGCCCTCTACTCCACTAAAATGTATAGGAATTACTCTATGCATATCCACTTGTTAGTAAACTGACAAATATCTGACTTAAATAGAATGTATCATAAGCCTAATCATATAAGTGCTTTTATGATTAGATAATGTATAAGACTGTTCAAGCAACAAAACTCCTCATCTACTCTATAAATTTCATAAAATTCAGGCATGTATTTATTAAAAGCTATAAAGAATTTCCTTGGTATGTCAGACAGAATGTTAGGGTGGTCACTATGATACTGTTATTTTGAGTTTGAGCAGGAACTGTAAATTGCTTCTAATCAATAGAATATGGCAAAGTTGATGGAAATGCATGTGATTATACACACATGATTATGCCATTATGTTACATAAAATTATAGCACTTGCTTTGCTGTGTCTTCCTTGCTGGCTTTAAGAAGACAAACATTTTGGAAAAATCCATACAGTAAGAACTGTAGACAGTCTCTAGGATCTGAGAATGGCCTCTGGTAGATAGTCAAGAAGAATAAACTGAAGCCCTCAGTCCTACAATCACGAGGAACTGAATTGTTCCAATAACCTGAATGAGCTTGAAACGATCTTTC
>NW_006438113.1:16467575-16491848 GCF_000325575.1 Pteropus alecto | reverse complement strand
AGCCAGCCTCAGATGAGGCCACAACCTTGACTGACCTCTTGATTTCTGCTTTCTAAGATTCTAAGCAGAGGACTCAGTTAAGCCTTGCCTGAAATTCTGACCCACAAAAACTGTGGAATACTAAATGTATAATGTTTTAAACTGGTGACTTTGTTGTAATGTTGTTACTCAGCAATTGATTACTAATATGCCTGAAGAGAGAAAGAGAAATAATGAGAGAGTGGTTTGTGGTAGAAAGAGAGATTATTCCTTCCAGAGCCATTATCAAATTCTACAATATACTTTTATTTTGCAATAGTTGTAAGCTTAAGAAAACTGCATTATCAATATGATCTTTTAAAAGTCATCTCTTCCATAGAAATCATTTTCACACCTATAATGATCAAATGAAGAGGCCCTGAGCAGACAATTACTAATATTTTTTAATCCCCAGAATGCCACATTTCCTCTACCACAGCAATGTATGACACTGGAGATATGGAATTGTGACATTCAGTGTATAGGATTATTCTATGCTTTTAGTGTAAATTGCCCTAGCTAGCAAACATAAATTGCATATTTTGTTGAGAATGTGCTATCCAAGTAACTACAATTTCCCCTTTCGTGAAATACTTCAACGTGTCTTAACTGGGCTCTGCTGTGAGCATTCTTAGCTGCTCCACTGAAGGATTCATAGGGCTGCACATCAAAGCGAGAACCATGGAGGAAAGATTCAGGGCAGGGAGACGAAGGGAGCTCACTGTCTTTCTTTTGTCATTGCTTAACCAAATAATAGAAGCATTCAATTTTCTCTGAGAAAGAGAAAACTTGATTACACTATTTTGCTTTTGCCCATAAACAAAAGCCAAAGTTTAAAAATGTGCTCTATCCCCCTCCAAGGGGAGAAGAATTGAGTGTCGACCAAATTTATCAAGGTGAGGCCAAGAGAGATATTTCCTGCTTCTGTGTCAATAAATAGAAAATGACTCAAAAAAGCAGTTCCAGAAAAAAAAAAAAAAATCCACACCCTTATTGAAAAAGGACAGGAAATGGGAAAGAGACTACTGAGAAAAAAATGCCTAGAGAAGAAATTACTGACAGATCAATTGGAAAATGCTTATTTTTCCCTTCATTTCAGGGACAAATGAAAGAATCAATGCCATCTCAAGAAATTCCAGTGACTGGTTTATTTACATATTAAATACAAGTTGGAGGAATGTGTATGGTCATTGAATATCCTGAATTTTACAATATTTACACTTCTCCCCTTTTGAAATTTTACTTAGTGTATTCTAGAAGAAAATAAAGCCTTGTCTATCCACGAAAGGACTCCTCCAGATTCTGTGGAAAAGATTCAAGAGTTTCTTTAAACACAAACAGTCTTTAAATAACAATCTTCTGATGAAATTCAATAGTAAACTGTCATTCTTTAGTTATTTTCCAAGTAAACATGAATTAATATACTATATCATATTCTTTGTAAAGATTATTTTCTTTGAAAATAAAACAAAAACAAAAAAGAAATTATGATTTTTGTAGAAAGACCCAACAATCTCATTTCCCATTTACAGCAGAACTCAATGGATCTTGCTTCTACAGATCAGCCTGATTCAGGGTACACATCTGAAAACTAAACCTCCCTGAGGATGCAATAATCACAATCACTCCAGAGTCAATTATCGTGTATGGAGAATTTGCTATGTGCCAAGAGTCCTGGTATCCCATTCAGTATGTACAAGTTATATGACAATCCATGAGGTTGGTACTCATTTCCTCTAGAATTTCAGAGAGGAAAAAATGAGTTCTGGGAAAAGTTAAGTAATTTGCCCAAGGTGGCAGAACAGCAGGAAGTGGAGTTTGGATTTGAATGCAGGCAATCTGATTCTTGAGTCTCTATTGTTAAATAACAACTAGTCTTCAGGCAATATCTATGAGTCAATGTTGAAAACTAATAAATCTCATTTTTAAATTCATCTGTGAATATTTAAGATGGTTGCTTAATGAGAGTCATACCTTCTCAGCAGTCAAATACTATAAAACTCTTATATTTATGATGTGCCACAAATAGATGGTTGACAATAGAATATATTACAGATAAATAAATAAATAAATAAAAATTGTTATGTTGCCATTTTAGTAACATGGTGGATCTGGTATGCAGATGCCAAAAAAATTTTGTAGCCAGGTCTGATTTATAAGGTGATATTTTCTAAATATATGCGTAAAATCTTTTTAGTTTCACCACCTTTTATTTCTTTTTGGGAAAGTTATGATCTGTGGTTTTCAATATCTTAAATATCTATCACACACAGTGCATACTTTAGAATAAAAAGGGCTGTGTAATGAAAGGTATTATCTAATGTGGCCAAGCATTGTGTCCTGAAATTCTCCTAGTTGACACAGAAGAGAATCTCACTTCTCAAGATTCCATTGAGTTGTTATCATCATGAAAATGGGAGTAAATTTATAAGTAAAAAAAGTCACATAAAGATACTTGTAGTTTGATTCTATTTTATAAATATCAGAAACATATTAGCTAAATGATATATTGTTATGGGCTATACTCATAGCTAGTAAATATTTTAAAACAAACAAATGATAAATGAAAAACTCAACTAATGGTTGCCTGGGGGAGGGTGGGGATGCTGAAGTGAGAGCAGGATGTAGTAGGAGGATGTAGTAAAGGAGAAGCACTAACAGGGCTTCTAAAATATGAATGTTCTATTTCTTAATCTGAGCTATATGTAAATGGGTGCTTATTTTATCATCATTTTATAATCGTTTTATGTATATTCCATCATAAATAAATACTGATTTAAAAAGTAGCCCATTGCAGTCTTAAAAATTATTGTACTGCTCCTCTATTTTTGTATCCTGCTTTATGTCTCTTAATAATATACTCTGAAGATTTCCTAAGTATCATTAAAATTTCCTCAAAAAAGTACTTTTAATGGTTGGGAAAAATTCTGTTTTAAGGCTTATAATATATATTGTTTGGTACTTTCTTAATCGTCATTGCTCTAGTATCAGATTTATTTCTATTATAAAACTAGTGACTGTCTCCGGGCTCACAAAAATGGGTACAATTGCAAATACATAGGTTTGAATATTTATATTTTAAGATACTATATTCGCAAGTCTTCTTTAGCCTGTTGGTTATACAACTCACTGTGCTGAAGCAGACATCTGTGGATATAGACAGAAATAAAATGTTGTTGTCTTGTTTTTGTCTTCCTTATACTCAGAGAATCAAGTTGTGGCTTTTGCCTGAGGGAGAACTGGAGGGAAATGAACTAGTGTGACATGTTTTTCTGCTAAGCAGAAAAAAATAAAAATAAAAAAACATGGAAGCCAAGTTATTCACATAAATTAGGACAGACAGCCAGTCAGAGTCTGCCCACTCAACCTGCTAGGGGAGCAACCAAGCAAAAGTAAGATATTCTTATTTGTTTCACTTTGTTTCACTTTGGATTTTAGGGGATATAGAAAAGAAAAAAAAAGGAGTCAGGGAGGAGGAACTGGAGATGGGTCAATTCAGACAGTTTCTGTAATAGAGAGAAAGGATCACTGAAGGTAATTTCAGGAGATAAAAACTGGTTTTAGAGGAATATGACAGGAAGCTTTTTGTTTTACTACTCAATCGAGGGGAAAAGTAATAAAAAGAAATAAATAAAAGCTCTAAAAATGGTGAACAGTGAGGGAAAATAATCATCTAGTCATCCATACAAAAGTGTCTGTGGCATTAGTAAAAATATTGTGAACACTATAAAGAAATTCCCTCCGTAGTCAGTCCCTAAAAAGAAACTGTGGCACTGGCTTCTGAAACAACACTAAAAAAGATATCAAGTCCTGCTTGCTTCTGTTTGAAAAACACTGTTCTAAACTACCTTGAGAGATCAAAAACATGTCCAAAGGTGTTTGAAAATCTGAATTACAATAATTCTTTGAAGTTGAGTTTGAGGCTGGGTCATCTGAATTTTAAATATTTGACATATGGATATCTAATTGAATCGAGAGTCTGTTTTACACAGTAATGGGGTCATTGAAAATTCCCTTCTGTTTCCATCCTCTTCACTTGGCAACTCTTTCTGACTCTTTAGATTTAGCTTTATACTTCATGGGCTCTGGAAAGCCATTCTGGACCTTACTCCGTTTTGACTTAGATACCCATCAATCTATAATTATTACGAGTGAATTATCTCTCTTCTCTAAATCTACTGTAACATCTTTAAGGAAATGTACTTCGTTCCAAAGAGCGTCTAGCACCCCACATAGTGCTAGACACCTGGAAGATGCTCAGTAAATATCTGTTAAATGAAAAAGCACTGAAACAGAAAACATGTTGCCAATAGTGACAGTCCTAGCATGGTATAATTCAAAGGATCAGGATAATCTATAGTAATCATTCCCAACATGGAATTACGAGAAGGTCTGCCTCAGACATTTACGGCTAATATTCTTTTTAATGAATAATCAAATAGCCAGGTCAGTCATGAATACATGCTGTACAGGTATAATTCTGATGTGGAGGTTATCCTCAAAAAGACCTGAAAGTCAAGCTAAAGCAAATTTGGTTCAGTAGCATCAAAAAAAAAAAAAAAAATGTTAACAACTAATTGTGAGTCCATTATTGAAGGCTATTTCCCTCTAGCCTAGGAAAAAATATTAGTAGTGCATGTTTTCTCTCTCTCTCTCTCTCTCTCTCTCACACACACACACACACACACAGAATAGAATCAAGTATCTTTTCCCATTTGTGAATTTTGAGACTTCTTTATATTCTAGATATAATTGTTTTTAGTAGATGATATGATATGCAAAAATTCTTTCCCAGTCAATGGTTTGTAATTTTATTGAGTGTCTTTCAGAGGAATTTTTTTTTTTACATTGTCTAACCAAAGTCACAAAAGTTTTCTCCACTGTATTTTTTAAATTTTATAGCTTTATATATTTTGTATAATTAAATTTATCATCTAATTTGAGTTAATTTTTGTAAATTATATAAGGCGTAATAGAGGCTCTTTTTTTTTTTTGATGTATGTATACCTAATTGTTCCAACATCATTTGTAGAAAAAAGGTTATCCTTTCTTCATTGAATTGTCTTTGCACCTTTGTCAAGAATTACTTGATTCGTAGACTCTCCAGTCTGTTCCAAGCGACTTATGTGTTTATTCTTTTGCAAACGTCTCTCTTAGTTACTATAGTTTTATAATAAGTCTCAAAATTGAGTACAGTGAATCCAACTTTGTTCTTTTCCAAATAATTTTGGCTAATATGGTTTCTTTGCTTCCCAATATACATTTTGTAATCAGCTTGTCTATAGCTAGAAAAAATTCTGCCGGGTTTTTGACTGATATGTAATAAATTTATAGATCAATTTTAGAAAAAAACTGCTATCTTAACTATATTGAGTCTTCTAATAATTAAACAATATTTTGCTTCATTTATTCAGGCACTCTTTGATTTCTTTGATCATAGTTTACCTTTTATAGATGTGGCACAAAGTTTTTTAGATTTATATCTAAGTATTTCATTTTTTAGAGATATGGCAATTAATATTCTTTTATAATTCTGGTTTCCAATTGTTCTTTGCTTGTATATAAAAATACAGTTGAACTTTGTACATTTACCTCATTCCTCTGACCTTCTCAAATTCACTTATCATCATTCGTGAGCTTTACTTCCATGATCTTTTTCTGCATGTGTACATTTCTTAGAATTCAAAATCAGGCTGCCTGCCAATAGGAACATTTGTACTTTTTTTTTTTCTTTCCAACCTATGTGCCTTTTATTTCTTTCTCTTGTCTTATTGCACTAAGACTTTTTAACACACATTGAATAAACATGGTAAAACAGCTAACCTTGTCTTGTTCCTGGTGCTAGGAAGAAAGCATTGATTCTTTTACTGTTAAGTATGATGTTACCTGTAGTGTTTTTGCAGAATATTGTACCCCTAGGAAAAAGTGCATAAGAATTCATTTTTTAGTTAGGGGAGTCTTCTTCCACTTCTTTAGAGAATATTTTTATCATGATTTAAATATGAACTTTGTTAAACACCTTTTCTGCATCTTTGATATGATCATATGATATGTAATTTTATTTTCTTGTAATTTCCTTATTTAGTCTCACCGTTGGGATATTGCCGGCCTAATAAAATGAGTCGAGAAGTGCTCCATCTTTTTTTATTTTCTAGAAATATAATTAATGTTATTTCTTAATTAAATGTTTGGTAGACTTCACCAGGCAAACCATTCAGGCCTGGAGTTTTATTTGTTGGAAGTTTTAAACTACAAATTTAATTTCTTTGATAGATACAGAGTACTCAGAACATCTCTTCTTCAGTGACTGTTTTCAAAAGCTTTACTAAGTTATAATCCACATATCACACAATTCACTCATTTAAAGAATACAATTCAGTGGTTTTTGGTATATTCACAGAGTTGTACATCAATCACCACAATCAATTTTAAAATATGTTTTACTCCCAAAATAAATCCTGCACCATTCATGACTTCCAAATCCCCCATTCTCCCTAGACAACCACTAATCTACTTTGTGTCTATATATTTGCCTATTATCTAATATGAATTAATATTTAATGCTAATGGATCATACAACATGTAGTGTTTGATTTCCTTCACTTAGAATGATTTCAAAACTCATCCATGTTGTAGCATGTAATGATACTTTATCTTCTTCACTGCTGAATTATATTCTATTGCATGCAACATTTTATTTATCCATGCACCAAATGATGAACATTTGGGTCATTTTCACTTTCAAGCTATTATGACTAATGTTGCTCTGACCAATCACATACAAATTTCTGTGTGAACATATGTTTTCATTTCTCTTGGGTATACCATTAGGAATGGCATTGCTGGATCATATGATAAATTACATGTTTAACCATTTTAAAATTGCCATACAGTTTTCCAAAGGAGGTTCGCCGTTTTACATTCTCACCAGTAAGTAGCATATGGGGATTCCAATTTCTTCACTTCCTTTCCAACACTTATTATCTGTTCAATGACATTTAAATGTTTGTGTCTTTTAAGGAATTGGTCCATTTCATCTAGTTCATCAAATTTATGCACACAGAGTTGTTCAAAATGTTTTATTATTACCTTTTTGATGTCTATTGTTCCATAGTGGTATCTATCATTCCGGATATTAGTTATTTGTATTTCTCTTTGCTCTTGTTCAATGTTCAGAGGCACTGCTGTCATCACCAGAGGAGTGAACTTGCCTCACACAGGACTCAGAGACTTAACAGTTACATCCCATATCCTACGCCCCATACTCTTATCTGTTCCCTGGCCTGAGCAAAGGGATTTTCTTGGATCTTTTCGGTATGTGCTTGGTGCAAACTTCCCAGATTGAGAATGCCCAAGAGTTTAAGCCAGGGAATATGGAAGAAGAAAAAAAAGGAATACAGGGAGCTAACTATTATATGAGATCATTCTTTAAATTCTCATTTCTTCTTTAGTCTATTATTTAATTTTCAGAGTTCCCCCAGGATTTGCTTTATGTATTATGTCCAAAGTTGTAGTTGTCATAAGTGGGAGAGATAAGGAGAGGTATTCTTTTAACTGAGACTGATGCTACCATCTATCCAGTATTATCTATAACTAATTGGCAGCATAAATTCCCTGTCTTATCATGAAGATCTGCTAACTTTCCCCTAAGGGCACAGTACTCTAAGAATAGTCTTGAAACATTATAAGAACCTGAAGTATCTTCTCAATCAAAAGATGATTAAATTATGTTCAGTAGAATTTTAATTGTCTCTAATTACATTGTAATGTAATACAATTATTTTGACATTTTTTTCCAGCAAGAATGTATTTATCTCTTTAATTTAAATAATGTTGAGGCTTATATTTTTGTCCATGCCTCCTCTATGTGGCCTTCTCTAACATACAAAATATATATTACTTTCATTATTCTCTAACCAATTCCGGTTTTTTTGTATAATTAATTTAGCCCCTTAATGTATTCTTGATTTTTATCATAAAATAATTCTGCTGTTTAATATTTTTTCAACCATACTTATACATCTAAAAGATTTGAATCATTCTCTACTTTTCTGCACTTAGCTTACTGCTATACTCATAAATAAATACCAAATAAGTTTTGACTGAAAAAAGAAGTAAATAAGTAAAAGAAGCTTGATCCTTCATTATATTCTGACCTTAAAATAGTAGAAAACCTGGAGACAGTTTTACAGGGTCTTTATAGATAAATGTTGATAAATAAAAACTAGTAAAAAAGGAATAAGAGAGGAAGAGTTGCACTTATTTTCAGATATTAAAGTAGATATATATATTTATATATATACATTTTATGGCTAGAGATGGAATGAGTGGAAGGGGATTGATTAAAGATAGAAATTATGAATTGATTAAACTCTCATTCCATAACAATGCATAAGAAAAAGCTGGTGATATTCAAATTAGGCTTCATAATTACCTGTGAATATTAGGAATTAATGGTCTCCTATAACTATGTGATAGAGCTGATAAACCAGTTCGTTGCTTAAATATTTAGTTCCAGAGTAGTTTTATCAACTTTCTACAATTTGCGTATCTTGATTTCTGGATCTAATCATCCCCAGACAACAGGATCAAGAGCAAGATATTGTATACATTTCTTGTTTCATTTTGCATTATAATTTTCAATTCATTATCCCCAACACATTTATGTGGAATTTTGTTTTATTTATTTTTAATTCCTTCAGTACTTGGTAGGCATAGTGCTTGCACATCAGTGTAGCTCAATACAAGTTTTATAAAGTGACTTCTTAATTATAATCTAATGGCATGCCATTATGCTATCATTTTGCTGTACATTCACATTATTACCTTACTGTAGTTTCAGGCTTTTTGAAGACTTTTAAAACCTTATACCATATGTAAAAACACTTTTATCACATAGAGTTACATTCTTCAATATCTGTACATTGAAAATAGAGTTTTCTTACTCCTGCCTGTGTAAAGGTAAAGCTATGAGTGAAGGTTCTTTCATATTTCATCACTTGTATGTCTTTGTTACAGGAGGAACAGCAGTTTGAAGTGCATTCTTCCCCTTATTCTGTGGGAAGTGAATATTGCCCATAAGTGAACATCCAGATAAGTATATGTATATGGCATTCATATAACAAAATTATCATGAAGTTTGATTTAAAAATATGGAATTAATACAAAATTTGATCAGACTGAATTTTTTGGATTGCTATGCACTTTCTAAGAAGTACTAGAGAAAAGCCTCTGAGGTTTGTTTCTGAAGTACACTAACCATTCATCTTGAGATAGGGGTCCTCTTTTCTATCATATACCTGTATAATCCTCTACACTTAGGTTTCTTCCTTTAATAAAGTTTTAAATGGCATCCTATCATCGCATCAGGTGTTCACTTTTGTGGGAGAGTTTAGAGTGCTTGAAAGATCAGAAGAAATTTGTATGATAACATGCAGCTTTCACAAAATGTTAGAAATCACTGGTTTGCTCAAATCAGTATTTTCCATGAAGGATCATAGAGATGCACAAAGTTATTGAAAGCTAATTTGATAATTTGTAAGCTTTAGAGTTCCTCCAAATATCTTTGCTCTGAGGGCTGTGTGAAATATTTATTTTAAAAAAACTGAATAGATTTTATATACAGAGATGCTCTCAAAGTTGCTTTTCACATTTAAAAAAATTAAGCTGTCATTAAAATGACTCTGCATATTAACTAGGTATTCTTGATCTCTTTTTAATTCTCTAAGAGAGTTACTATTTTTGAAAAGAAGAAAAAATTTTAAATAAATTCACTGCAATGGATCAGATAATTTAGACTTTCACTGTTTTTTTTTTTGTATAAAATTCACTGTTTGTCTTGTATTATTGTATTTCTTAAGCATATGTAATAGCAGTAGATTTCAAAAATAGAATTAAGCTGAGCTGCTAAAGAACAAGCAACTAAAATCTTTTGCTATATCTTGCATTGCTTATAATTTATATTTTTCTAATATTTTTTTTTCTCTTGAAAATAAACTTACTTTGAAGAAAAGATGCAACTGACAAAACTATATAATAAAAAAACTAAATTAAAAAGAAATATTTTTGGAAGTGAAATCAATTTTGGAGATAAAAATTTATCAGGATTAGAATTTACATAAGACTTTGAGAATTTGAAATCAGACAAATAATAAATCCATTAATGTAAATCAAGTCTAGAAGATAGACAAATGACCCTGATTTTTTTTTTTTAAAGGCAAATTAATATGCCTAGAAACACTGGAAATCTAGTTCACCCCGCTTTTAGCATTTCAGATGATGGGAGTCCATATAGTTTAATGGACTTTCAAAACTGTATTGGGGCAAGCTTAAGTCAAGAACTTCGGATTTTCAAATTCTCTAACATTTTTTCCACCTGCCCATGATGTAAAGTGATATTTAGAGTAATATTTGTGAATGTATTCCCAGTATCTCTAAGACTATAAAATCATCTAGCACAAATTAGTCATGGAGATGATTCCTTTTCCCATTCTTTTCTGCTCTATAAATCAATCACATTTATTAAGTGTCCCCAATGAGCTGTTCATTGTATTATTTATTCATCTATTTATCATATATTTATTGTCTACTGTATGCTAGATCCTCTTCTATGTTTCCAAAATTAGATGTTAGAACAGAAAGCAGGGAGGGATTGAGAGATACAAGCACTCAAAAATATACAGTCTATTTGAGGATGTGGAAACAGACTGAGCATATCCAAAACATGAAACATTAGAATTTGTGGTATGCGGTCTAGCCTATAAAATGGCCTAATGACCTTGCCTCCTGATATTCATATTCTGTTTTTAGCAACCCATTGAAATTAGTAATTCCTATCTAACAAATTGAATATAGCAAAAATGATGATATACCACTTCAGAAATTAGGTTATACAAAAATGTTGCCTTCCATCCTAAGCTCTCGCTTTCTCATTCTCTCCCTTGTTTGGATTGCTTGCACGGAGGGAAGCCAGGTGCCCTGTTGTGAGAATACGCAGGCAGCATATGGAGAGGCCCACGTAGAAAGAAATTGAAGCCTCCTGCCAACAATCATGTGAATGAGCTTGGAACCAGATCCTTCAGCCGCAGTTGGGACTTGGACGAGGGCAACCCAGCCACAGTTTGACTGCAGCCTCATGAGAGACCCTGAGCCAGAACCACCCAGCTAAGCTGCTTCCAGATTCCTGACTCTCAGAAACTGATACGATAAATGTTTATTGTCTTAATTTGCTAAATTTTAGGGTAATTTGTCATACAGCAATAGATATCTGATAGAGAGAGAATAAACTATGCTATAGTTCTGAGTTTTTAAGGAGGCAGAGTAATGAAATGGTAATTTGGTGAACAGATCACATTATTGGAGGAAACAGGTCATAAAAGGCTGAATCGGTACTGATGAGAAAGGTCTGCCCACTCACTACTGAAATGTATTGTATAAGTTATTCTAAATAAAATGAAAGTTTAGTCTCTAATACAGAGCTTGGAAAGAACTCTGAGGGAAAAGAAAGTATGATCCAGAAATTTAGAGTGTGTATGTCTAATTATGAGAGCTTACTAAAGATCTTCAAAAAAGATAAAACAAAACCAATTCACAACAAAACCTAATGTAACCACTTGCCTTATTCTGTATGATTAAGGTAGATAGATGTATGAGCGAGTGAGTGAGTGTGTCTTGTTCTTGGTATCTTCAAATACATTTTTTTTTCGTAAATAGATGAGTTATGATTGCAACAACTATACAAGTTTATATAATTAAAAGCGTTTACAAAATTCTATAGAACATACTCACATAAAATATATTCAAGATAAAGAATACAGCAAAGCAGGGGAAATTATGTTCAAGCCAGCATCAAAGCCTGGAGATTGCAGGCACACCTACACAGAATCTTTTCTTACTCACACAGGATGTACTTCATCTCTGGGTTATGAAGCATCAAGCAATATACAAGAAATTGTGGTTTTAGGAGAGTTCAGGCAAAAGATGCTAGCAGAGTCTTTATGCCCTACTGGTCATTTAGTTAAAGTCAAGCTGTGGTAACTAGTTAAACAAGTATAACTCCTCAATCCACCTATCCTAATCAATGTAAACATGCTGACCCTGAGATTTCAAACTTTAGACAACACATTATAAATACTACCTGATCCATCTTCTTTATCATAGCCAAAAGTCAAACCAGGCTTCTAGACAGCCAGGGCGATAAGCACAGAGATGTTCCAGTCATGCCGTGAGATAAATCTATTTTATACAATGACCATTAAACAAAAAAAATCAATCATTTTACATATAATATAGCATATGTACTATACATACATAGATATACTAATATTAAATATGATAAATGATATGATAATATATTATTATAAGTTGATATACACATATACATATATGTGTGTATATATCTTTTATACATATATAAATATGTATACTACATATTAATAACAAGAATAATAGATAATGCTTACCATGTGACAGGAAATCTGATATCTTAAAAATGAGAAAAGACGACATATAGACAATAAACAAATATAAATAATTAAGTATAAGCTGATAAGAATACAATTAGACAGAATTTTAAAGTTTTAGTTGTACGTAGTTAGGTTCATGATATTCTAATACTACTGGATGAGACAGATATACTAGTATCTTTTAGAGAGAATAGTATATTGCTTCTTTTATCACGTGACTAATTTAATGATTCTGTTTGTCTGAATGTATCCAGGCTCCTTCCAGAATATTTTTTCCTTGCAGCTCAATGGCTGTCTGTTCTATTTCGGATCAATTGCTTTCTAGACCAGCTAGAGATCTATCATCTTGTCATTTTATTCATTATATTTCGAAGTTATATTCACTATTTCAGTTTTCCATGACTTATTCTTTCTGTTTTTCCTCTCTTGTTTTGAGTACATTTTCAAGTCGTTTCTCAAAAAGCGTTTGTGTGACTTAAATATCCTGAGTTCTTATGCATATGCAAAGGTTTTTATTGGGCCACACATTTTGCATAAATCTGGTATTCTAAGTTCAAATTAATTGTTTCACTGAATCTGAAGCCATTGTTTCATTGTTTTTCAGAATGCAGTGTTGCTGATAAGTCAGCATCAGGCAGAGTGGAACCCTCAGCTTCCTAAAAGCCCCTCTTGTGCATATTCTAGATTGTGGCATTCGTTAATCTCTTTCAACAATCTGCATTTCCAGCAGCTTTCTATTTCCAGATTTTTTTTCTGATGAGCCTACACCCATGAATGCATGGGTCATTATGGGTTTATTATTCTCCTTTGAGTCTCTTTATTGTTATTCTAAAAGGATGTTGGACTAGAGTTGGGTCGATATACCTGCCTTTCTGCTAACTTTTTAAATAAATTAAAAAAATAAAAACGCACATTGTTAGCCCCTCAACTCAAAATTATTTGATTGTAATTGTGAAGATAGAATGATTACATCAGTAAACACAATGAAGAAACAATAACGATTTGAATAAGAAGTAATTGATAGACACAAGAATAAAAATAGGCAGGAGAGATGGTAAAAGAAGTACAATATTTTAACTTACAGCTTCTTCCCTCAAAAAAATTTGTTTTTTACCAAATCAATACTCTAATTCCTCTTTCTAGTTACATAAGACTTCTGAGGCAAGTGGTAAAGGAATGTGCATAGCTTTTCTTAAACCACTATAACCTACAATCAACATAAACTTTAGAATATCTAGAATCTTAAAGAAAACTGTCAGCAGTGTTTATAATAAATACTACTTTTGAAAATCCCTATATCAGAAGAAATTTTATAAAATAAATTGTTCACTTAACTTTAACTGATATAGATTTCAGCAGACAGTAAAATTAAATGGTAGATGATCACCAGAATACTTTACATTTTCTAAGATACTACTGGCTTACTAATATATTTCAAGAGAAGAAAAGTATTCCCAGGTATGAGCCTGCTATGTGAGATTTTTAAACGGTAATACTTTCTTTTGTAATTGATGAAAGAGGAAGTTGTAAATTAGCATAAGCTAGAAAATTGAATATGTGAAATAAAAATATGTGTCAACAGAAATCAGCATGGGCACATGGTGGGAAAGACTTTCCAAGTGCCTAAAATTGCTTTGGCTTTTCATGAACTACCACTATTCTCACTCAGCTGGTTAAACTGGACACCAGATCAATGTTTAAGAGTACCTTTTATTCCACTTGTTCTGCTCCCAGCATTGTTCTCCCAACTATGGCTATTATTTAAAATATTCTACCATCCTTCAGTTAAACAATCTTTCTTTCATTAAAGATCTTGCGATATCCACTATATTTATAAATTCCCCAAGTTTACAGTTTTCACCAAGAAGTGAAGTAATCTTTAACACACCCAATTATGGTAAAAGACTTACTGATTTCATTAAAGAAAATTTCACATATATTACTAAAGTTTGTAGGTAACACTTTCATTTAAAAGTGTTGGCCAGATAATTTGCTTTTTTTCTTTGCAATGACATGCTCTTTCAGCATTTGCTTTCACATCCACAAGGTCTAATAGTGTAAATGCAATATTGCTTTATTTTGGCAACAGCTGTAGGTGCAGTTCACCTTAGAAATGCTTAATTCCTCACTTACTGCTCTTATTCTTATCTTGGAAACTTGACAAGATTATCTTGTTCATTGTAACCATCCCCACCCAAACAGGACTAAATTTGAGGAATCTCATAAAGAATGACATGAAAGACAGTAGGGAAGGAGAGGCTAGACATTAAATGACAAAAACTATTGTCAGTTAAGCTCTGCTATCTTCACCAATTACTTAACACCAAAGGAAATGCATTCTGATTTATACATTCAACTGCACATAGTTTTTGCTCTCTACAAAGCCAAAAGACAGAAAATTTGAGAAAGAGGGAGCATCTCAGTTTATTTTCTAGATTTGGGGATCTTGAAATTCAAGTTTTGTTTTACAGATGAGTATATAAAAGTTTTACCAGCTCACATCAATAAATACATAAGCAGACTTTCTAGGCCATATATAAAGATACCTAAAAAAGTAAAATTACAATCTGTCTTTACAACTGAGAGCTATTAATAGATAAAACAGATACTTGTAACAACTGAAGGGAGTTATTTCACTAGTTTTATAAATTTCATAAACAGTATTCTATTATACAAAGACTTCATTGTTGGATTACCCAGTTGATAATAGCCTAGCCCTGAGCTTCCTAACAACTGTGCTGTGGGACATGGCTGTGTTCTAGAGGGTTACTGGGGTGTTGAGATATTGATACCCATAGCATTCAGGATAGGTGGGAAGGATCTAAGACTGTTTAATATCCTAGAACTTCCGATCCCTTCTAGTCTTGAACAGCTACTTCTCATTTTTCAGTAGTCACGCAAATACCATGATTTTAGAAGGTACTAGTCTATGCTATTACAAAGAATGTCTAGAGGTTAGTAAATCTCAAAATAAATAAAGTCAAAGTCTCTATTTCTTTGCATTTAACACAAAAAATACAGTTTGATGCAGTATCACTGCACATTTGAACAATAATAGGATTATAGCCCTGTTAAATTTTGTAGTTGTAAAAGGAAGAGAAAAAAAAAAAGAAACCACTGAATGACACATTTTTTCTATGTTTTTACAAGACTTCATATACTCTTATGACTGTCTTGCCACTATCTTGGCAGTAGCATGACATTCACATCATATATGCTATTAAAGCACAGCTTCCCTAAAACATACTTAGATTTGAAGTGGTATTATAATGCCTCATTTAATAAATCTACCAGGAACAACACATCTTTTATGCTTGTTTTTAAAATTTTATAAACCATCAGAAAGAATTGCTTGGCGACAAGCTGCTGAAAGGCAGGTTCTTGATGAGGTTTCATGGGTAGAAGTGTTTCCATTGTCCCAACATAGATGACCAACCAAATTGGTAAAATCAGTCTGCACCTTCTCTTCTTTTTACTCCCTTACTGATGCTCCTCCTTTCCTGCTTCTCACCGCCCCCACCTCTGCACATAGACCGCAAAGCCCCTTCCTATAGCCAGGGTATAAGAGTTACTGTGAAGTAGAGTGTTGTCTCCATAGTTGGTCGAAGGCCAGGTATTGGCCACCATCTCCCACCCTTCTCCCAATCCCTGCCAGTTAAGGTGTGGGTACATGATTTAAACTCTGCTAATATGATGCTTCTGCCCAAGAAGTTGAGTTCAGAGCAAATGAGGCAAAAGCAGGGATTAGTTTAGGATTTATTCCAGTGGTGAAAATATCTGGAATGTGATGGCGAATGAATGTACCATCTGTGGGGCCCAGTTTCATAATGTTATGATGCCAATAATGGCATTAAATGTTCAGAGAGGTCTGGAATGGCAGCTCAAACAGCTGTTCTTTGGGATAACTAACTGGGTTGCTATATGTGGCATCCCCTTCAGTCTGTCTATTTTCTCTTCTTATTTCCCAGCCTTCCTGTGTTTGTCTATTTGTCCATTGTTCTGCTTAATTTAGCCATAGTTAGCTTGTTTTGTTTGCAATCCAGATCTGAAACTGAGACTTCACGCCTACTCCTTTGACATATAATTTAGTTTTCTTTCTACTTATTCCTGCTATATAAAGACCCATAAAATAAATCTGAATTAGTCTTTTTTTTACAGAAAATAGGTAAAGATATGATCACAAAGAAAGGCATAATCTATTTCTCTTTCCAGATATTGTCTTCTTTGGCTTGAGAACATTCATCAGAGGCTAGTCCTAGGAGTTCTAGAGTTAAGGAAGATACGGGACCTCTGGAAAATCTTTGCACTGCTGAATATCCACACAGCAGGCCCACACTCTCCATTTCTTGTTCCAATGATCCCTTCCTATTAGCCCATGCCAACTCATCTCCCCTATCCTTAATCCATTCTTTATTTAGCATCGGCATCACAGCTATGTATGTTACATTTTCCAGATATGGGAATGTTGCAGCCCATTTTTATGATTCTCTGAAATACACTCTTAAGTTATTTCTTCGTTTGACAAAGAAATTCCTACTAATGTATACTTTTTTCTTCTTTTGACAATGAAATTCCTACTAATGTATACTTTTTAAAATAATAATATTACCAATAGTGTTTTTTTAGATTATTCCAAGTACCTCTCTTAGGGTCTAACCAAATCAAAAAGGTCAAAAAAGCATTTATGTTATACAGTATATATAGGAGATTTCCATTTTTATAGCATCTTTTTTTTTTTTTTTGATGAGTTCATATTTCCAATTACTTAAAATGGCAAGATAAAGAAGTACTCTCAGCCCCCTAACTATATCTAGGTCTTATTCAAATCTAGTTCTCTTTGGATAGAAAATAGGTTTTCTACTCAGAAGTTTTAGTAGCTACTTTCTTAAAGTCACAGTATTAGTTTAAGTCGTAACAGAAACACTTCTGAGTCTTGTTTAAAGATGCTAGAGTGTCATTTAACTTTTGTTTTCTGCATCACCAACATAAAGGTATTTGATTATCCAGGTTAGCCAAGTGATTAGCAGACAGAAGCATCTTGATAATGCTCTCTATGTAAAGGGTGTCAAATTAGGCCTGATGCCAAAAGTAAAAAAGTAGGTAATTTGAAGGCCTGTTTTAGACTACTATCAGGGGAGGGAAGTTTGCCAAAGACAGTTTCCAAATTTGAAGGCACAGTTGCTACCCTCTGTAGGGATTTGCTGGAAGCATTAGTGAAATTAGGTTCAGTGGGATCTTTCATCAGATGCACTTCAAGGATGGTGTTGGAAGTAATTGAATACACAAAAGTCATGATCTCTTATTCAAAAGAACCTTTTAAGAATCCGACCCCAAGTTTTCCGGAAGTGGCAAATATCTAACTCTGGACAGTAATAAATCACTTCCCTGATCTTTTCTCTGCTGCAGGCTTTGACATAGCCCACTGCTTTTGAGTTTTGTTTTGTTTTGTTTTGTTTTCCCCAAACTGGAATAACTTGTTCTTTTGCTTAACTGTATTAGAATGTGTCATAGTATAACCTTGTAGTGAATTTTAAATTTAAAGTTGGGAGAAGGACTTGGGCACTTCTACTATGTGTAAAATAACACTAATAAATGTTAAAATAAATAAGGTGTGGTGTCTGCCTTTAAAGATATTACAATCTAATGGGAGAAACTTGTATGTAAATGGCTGATTATGGTACAAGGCAAAATGAAAGAGGCATTAACTACAGTACAAGCTCTTCCATGGTAACACAGATAATGAAGCAATTAATTCTAACTGAAAGGAAATCAGAAGCTCCTTTACAAAGGTGGTGGCATTTGAGAAAGTATTGAAGAATAATTATAATTTTAGTGAGACGATAGAGAAGAAAAGTGTTTTACTACTGAAATAGAATTAGCAAAGGCATGTAGACTCGATTCAAGAGTAGTTTTGTTTTGTTTTGATCTATCACATGCAAGACACTATGGTTGGCTCTGAGAGAGATGCAAAAGGAAATAATACATTTCCTTTTCTCCCATAGGTCACATTCTACTTGGAAAGAAAAGTCATTTATATATAGGCATTTCTAAAGAGTTCATCAGTGGCATATAGTTGTCTGGAATGATGAAACTAAGTGGCAAGTCCTTTAAAATCTATAATACATGACACTAGAATGGATTCAGTTGCCAGAGAGAGTAAAGAAAAGGTTCTAGAGGGCACAAGAAATAAACTGTTTCTTGAAAGATAAAATTTGATGTGAGAAATAAAGGATGAGAATATTTAAAATGACAGGCATAGCATAGACAAGACTGAAAAACAGAAATGATCTTGGCATGTCTGCATAACTATGAAAGTATCGACTTAGATGAAGTAGAGGTGCCTTCTGGCCCACTCTAGAAAAAAAAAAAAAAAGAAATGCATGTTTAGATGAATTCAAATGCCTACAAAGTTCAGGCAAGTAAATTAAGTGAGCAAAGCAGACTGGACATGCATTGAGAGGAAGTGGAGAAGGCTATGGCCCAGGCTCAACAAAAAGAAAGACAACACTAAGCTCCAGCCATTTCCACAGGGAACTCTGCTCTAGTGTTCTCGTGTTGCCAGACCTTCCCATATGTTACATTATGCCCAATATGCCACTAATCTGAATTTATCTTTTTGTCTATCTATCATCTATTTGTCTGTCTGTCTGTCTATCTATCTATCTATCTGTCATCTATCTTCTATCTATCTATCTATCTATCTATCTATCTATCTATCTATCTATCTATAGCTAGATAGCTAGCTATCATCTATCATAGAGGGAGAGAAAGAAAGAGAGAGAGAGAGAGCAAAGATTGCTAGAACCAAAGCTTTTGTATTTTACCCTATCACCATTTAAGGTTATAGAAAAGAGATGCAACATAAGGAAAATAGCATGTTTAATCAGGCTAAAAAATACAGGATATTTGTATGTGAAAAATAATAAATGAAATGGAATTGATAGGACTTACTGACTACTAAAAATGATTTTTAGATAAAATTTATCTTAAAAGTGTATCATCTGTTGTTTAAACTGGTCTCAAAAAACATTTATAACAAAATTTTGAAAATACTTGTGGACTCTAAATTCTTTTCATCTGTCTCATTTGCCTTAAAAAAAAAAATACTACTATATGACTCTTCTCTATTCTAATAGGGAGAGGATTCTGGGTACGCACTTTCCAGATGGGCCGAGAAGAGTACTTGATGAATGACTCTTTATTTGCCATTGCTGCCAGTTGCCAATGGTGGATGCCACCAGGATGTTTTAGTCAGGTTCATTTATGTCTCTGTTTTGTTTTGGTCCATGAGCCTGGCTGACATTGAAACCAGGTGGGGTTTGAAGGTTTGCAACAGATGTTTTTGGGCTTCCTAATTTCTGAATTTGATAGCATCCATAAATCACACCCAAAAAATACTATGTTAGTCCACTATTGGTTTAGGTTTTCCCTCAACCTAATGTGAAAGAACTGAAGTTGATGATAAGACTATAACTTCTAAACTTTCACATTGTAATCCAGAAGGTTTGTTACTTAACAAAAAAGCCATTCTATTTTCTCTCCCTTATCAGAAATTCCTGACAAGGGGAGAAGCTTAGTAACAGGGAAGAATTGGACAGAACAAAGAATTTCACACAGAGATTACAATATTATGCCTCTGTCCAAATGAAATGCAGCATTCTAGACGTTGTCAACATTTCACTTAAAACCAACTGCTAAGGTTTGTGAACAATGCAAATTCCTGAAATGTAACATGGCAACTCTGTTTCCTAATGCTGATAAAACGCTTAGAAGATCATCAAATCTTAAAAATGTGCTAATGAGACACAGAGTTTGATTAAAATCAAAGATGAAATGTTCCAAAAATATTCTTTGTGGTTTAGATAAATATGGCTTAGGTTTCATCATTGATGACGGTTCTTTAAGAAAAATTTTTCAAATATAAGAAGGTCTCAGTAATAAAAATAATTCGTGGCAGCTCCTTATTAAGCTATTTTCAGAAATCAGGGTTAAGACCTGAGAATTGAATAAGAGAAAAAGGAAAGCAGGCCACATATAAAGACCGTTCACTTGCTAAAATGTGAACTATTACGGCTTCATAACACAAAACATGACGTTTTCAATTACTTAATTTGATAATTATTTGTAAATAATAAGTCCAAGTTATGAGCAGATGTGAACAAAGATGAACACCTTCTGTTACTTAATTGTGGAGAATAGAATAGTTGGAAGCAAGTTTCATAGACAATATCTCTATGGGAGAGAAAAATGCTAACATATTTCAGCTTTGGTTAGGATCACATTAATCTAATTAGTGTATCCATCGAATTTATTGCTCAGAATTCCCTTTAATGAGGCATGCTTTTGATAAATTTCAAGGAAAGCTATTTTAAGAAAAGTTGGAATTAGACATATAAAACAAAAATATAAAGCCTTCTCTGAAGATAAACCAAAAATTATCTGAAAAATAAAATGACAAAATAAAGAGTCATAAACTATATTTTTATATTAATAAGTTGTGTCTTATAAAGAGTAACTCAGGATTAATCTATATTTATTATATTTTGGGCACAGGACATAATTAGCTGGAGAATTTTAATTTAAGTTACATACAAATTTGAGGAAAAAAGACTTCTCTCTCTTTTGATTATGATAATGTGGCCATATTGGCTCATTATTTTATAAAGTCATAATTCATAGAGGTATAGACAAACTTGTAATTAAATGTGTAAATAACTTTGTTTCATTTTTATTTTCTGATTTCAGATCATAGGAATTGATTTTGAAAAGAGTGTTCCCACAACATATTTCACATTCTAGAGACTTTAGAATTTTGCTTCCACTTCTTTGAATATGGCAGATATGGGCTTGGTCTTATAGAGAATATCAACTTGGTACTTTGTACAGACATTATGACCAGAAGAGTGTCTTCACAAGACATTACTAATATGAGTACGAAACTGAGACAGAGGCAAGATATAGGTAAAACCCTGGTAGACTTCACCTATTGAACTCCCTACAGAAATTTTCATTTAGCTAAAAAATTACTTACAGTTAATTTTCAGAAAGTAGAAGAAAAAACAGGTAACTATAATTGATTTTGACCAATAAGAAAGAACCAGTTAAACTTAGTTTAGGAAAGAGATGCTGAACTACCATAACACAATTGTCCTCTTAAGTAAGTAAATATTTCATTGCTAAAGCAACTACCATGTGCTTTTTTGGTGACACCAGTGGCTTCTGTGGAATTCATGTAGAAATAGAATATCAAGAGTTGCAGATATATCTCCTCCATTTTCCTTAGCATATCTTTAGTGTTTTATTGTTTCAGAAATATTTTAAAAAGAGATAATGAGAAAACTGTGTCAAGATTCATCAATAATTTTCTATATCAACATGCTAGGAAAAAAGCAACACCAATATCGGTTATCTACAAACCTTGCTAAGCTTACCTTGTGATATATCTCTTCAGAACTAGTCCTTACTTAAGGTTATTCAACTCTTGATATGTTTCTCTTAATTAATTGCAAGGTTGATCTTCCTCTCCACCTCCCACCAAAATTATCAGATCTTCATCCTTTCTATCCCTTTCGTTACACAATGTACATATTGTCTAAATTCAATATGCCCTTTGCATATTATAAAGAACAATTCTCTAGATAGGACTGATGGTTTAAGTATGGAACCTCAAATGTTTTAAGAATAATGGGTTTACCATCAACCTAAACTTAAGAAAGAATTAGTAAGAAAAATTTAACACGGAGATTTTACAAATCTCAAGGGATTTTCACAGGAGAAAGTTCTGTCACAATGACATAAAAATAGTTGATTGCCTTCATCCAAATTATATATATTGTTTCTGAATCCATTGAATTTGAATGTTTCTGTAAGTTTCTTGGAGAAATATTAATAATAGTGTTAAAGATAAGAATGCCATTTTACTGAGTGATTCAGGAACAAAGCATTTACTAACTCATTTTAGAAACTATATAGTGTGCTGCAACCAAAACAAAATCTTGGTTCCATATTTCTTACGTAATAAAAGATTATGTGAAAAAACAAAATATTGTTTTGCAAACAGAGCACAAAAGAAGATAGAGAGCATTTCTCAGGAAACATAGGACAAGTTTGCCCTGTTTGAGTAATGTAAACAAAAACCTGGGAGTACCAGTGATACAGCTAAAAGAGGGTTTGAAAACTATTATGAATTTATCACACCTGGTGTAATTGTATTTCCTAACAGCTCTGGTATTAATAAACATTCATAAATGGCTAAGGATTGTCGGTAACTTATATAATGCATATATTTATAAGAGACTTCTTTTCCCCAGTGAATATCTTTACTTCTAAGAGATAAATTTCTAATCACATAACCACAGGATGCAAGCACCTATCAATATTAGATAGTAGAGCAATCTATTTCAAAACAATCAACACAGGCCAAGAATTTCAAGTATAAATAATTGGTAGCTATGTAGATTCAAATATCAGAAACAGTGCAGCAGTTATTGGAGACTGAGACTTACCAGTACTTGTAAGAAAGTTAACTTTTCTCATCACACCTTCAGTATAAGCCCCTGGCTCGTAACTGTCCATTTCACCTGTGACAATGTGAGCAACTCTTGCTGCCCGACCTCTGATAGCACCGGCAGCTCGGTCTAAATTATCAGCATCCTGGTCTCGCAAGGCTATGATACATTTGTTGACATCTTCTAGGATATGGCTCTCTGTAAGTAAACATATCAAATTAGTTTTGTGGGTTTTTTTTTTTAAATCACACAAATCTAGTATATTATAATTTATGTTAACTTCTGACTTCAGATATGGTACATGTTGGGAATGGAGGACGCTGACAATTAGGAAAGAAAACTACAGACACAATTTTGCTTATATCTCTTTAACAGTAAAATTTGTGAAATATAGAATTTCATATTTTTATTAGCAGTTTTTATAGATTATATAGCATTTTAGATTCTAGTTCCAATAGATTAGATTTTAGATTTGAGTGATTTGTAGGTGAAAATTAAAGAAAGTTTCTAGATTAAAACAAAAATAAAATATATAGTGTGGAATACTTAATTCTGATTAAAAGCAACACTATACAGATTATAAAAGTCTTTACAAATATTACCTATCCTAAATATATAGAAAAATAAAACTATGGAGTTTCATTCAACTAATATTCATCGATGTACAATGATATTTAATACAATTACAGAAATCTTATAAATTAGTAATAAAAAAAGTGAAATATGTAAATTTTATATTGTAAAGAAACTCTCTATGTCTGTAAAAACATTTAACTATAAAAAGGGCATTGAAAAGATTGACTTGAAGCACATAAATCCCTGAGAAAGTTTCCTATTCTGAAGACTTCTCTCTTTGCATGATTAGAGCATGAAGACAGAAGAGAATTCTTAGAATAATACTGAGTTTTCTTTTTCTATAAAGTGATTAATACCCCCAGATAAAATTTATGAGAGGAACAGAGCAAATATGTAGAATATCAACAAGCATGGGCTATAATATTTCTAAGAAATTAAAAGGATAATAAAAGAATTAGTATTTGGCTTTTGGCTTTATCAAATGAATCCCCCACTCAAGACCTTTGAAGACTCTATTACTTAAAAATATATATAGAAAACAACTACAGTCAAAAGACCTCAGTAATTCTAGGACATATTAATTCCCCTCCACCCCTCATATATGTTGACTATCCGCAGTTAAGCTACACAGGAGAGGTACTCATAAAGCAATTTCCGGGCAGAGTCACACCTTCCTCTTAATGTGTAGAGCATAAAATTCAAAGTAC
>NW_006438113.1:16455057-16467510 GCF_000325575.1 Pteropus alecto | reverse complement strand
TATGTTTCAGTTATATTTATTTCATGATTTCTCAAATCCACTATGTTCTTCTATGCCTCTGTTCCTGTGAGCATATTAGAATCTTGACCTAGACTGATTTTTGGGTTCCAGGACCTAATTTTGTGTGTCCCAATTTCAATGTGGGGTGTGTGTGTGTGTGTGTGTGTGTGTGTAGGCTTCCCTAAACAAACAAGTAATTCCCTGGACACTAAATGGGTGTCCTACAATTTAACTCAATTCTGATACTATCTAACCAGAGATGGCATCAGATTCCACAGGTTAAGGGTTCAGTCCTACAAGTCTTCAGACACCAGTCACAAGCCTAGAGTGTTATCTGTACTTCTAATCAACTACCTATAAATCAGAGGTTCCCACGATCCCCTCCTTGGGTTTGATTAATGTCTTAGGTTTAACTTTTATAACTCAGGAACAGCCAGATGGAAGATGTGCATAGAGCAAGGTATGGGAAAAGGGTGCTTCTGAGCTTCCATGCTCTCTCCAGGCACACCATCTACCCACATCTTCCTGTCTTTACTTACCAGAAAGCTCTCTGCATTTTTATGGATGCTTCATTACATAGGCATGATTGATTAAATAACTGGTCACTGATGTTAATTCACCTCCAGCCCCTCTCCTCTCCCTGGAGGTCAGAGGGTGGGACTGAAAATTCTAACACTGTAATTACCTGGTTGGTTCCCCTGACAACCAGCCCTTGTCCTTAGATGGGATCAAAAGTCACCTCTTTAACATAACAAAAGAAACCTTTATAACTCTCTTCACTTAGAAAATTCCAAGGATTTTAGGAGCTCTCTGCCAGAAATGAGATGAATACCAAATATATACTTTTTATTATAAATCATATTATCCCAACTGCTAATCCTCTTTGGTCTGCTTGATCAACTCCTACTATTCTTTCAAGACCCTAGTCAAACGTTCCTTAGGAAACCCATGCTGACATAGAACAAGACAAATTTGGTTCCATGTTGTTTGGGATTTCCAGAAAATGGTTTATACGTTTCTATTAGAGTTTCTTCCCATGTTTTAATGATGTGCTAATAAAACTGTCTTTCTAGAAGAGAAACTATGAAATACACGTGAGTGCAGGAATTTTATCTTATTACTTGAGATATACTGTGTAGTGCCTAATTTAATACATGGCTCTTGTTTGGCTAACAAAAATGTTGAATGAATGAGTGAAATTTTCTTATAGATGCACCTGGGAACAGTAAATTATTTTGTCTGAATCCTAAATCATGTGTTATAAACATAAGTGGACACATTTCTGTGCCCTTAAATTTGGTCAATTAAACACATATCAAGAACAGCCAGGTCACTGCATGAAAAAGATTAAATATTGAAGACCTTTATTATAAATTCACTAGAGTTTTAATCTAATTTGCAGCATTCAGATGTGAATGTATCATTGTCATATAATAAATCTAGGCAAAATCTCATCTCAAAAGAAAGTGCATATGTATCACCACCATCATATATCCCCTAGTAAAGTTTAAATATGGAAGGCATAGTAATGATGATTTTTTTCAAAAGTCCACAGATGTGCACTTTGATGTAATATTAGGAAGTTATTATTTTCCAAGTATGTTGGTAAGTTTTTAATAAACACAACATATATGTATACTATAAATGTTCAATCTGTATTCACTAAAGGTGCTCAATTTTAGATTGTAGAGCTGTTTTTGCTCAGTCCTATAAAAATGAAAAAATATTTAGGGAAGAAAACAATGTTCATTCTTGCAAGATTAATTATCTAGTAAACTATCTAATTTCTCTTTAATTAAACATAAAATTGTAGCTGCCACAAATTACTTTTTCTAGTGAATTTTGCACAAGAGAAAGTATACAAAGAATATTCACTAATAACGAATTGAATGTTCTATTGAACAATGATATACATGGTCAACTATTATATAACATGAACAGTGATATAACATGTTCAAATATTATAGCAGAGAATAAAAATATAGCAAGGATTTTTTTTTTGAGGGGGAGTTCTTTTTTGTTTGTCCTTATAGAATTTTGTGTGGCTATTGCTTTAGAGCAGCATGATCAGAAACCATAGCATTAATCATGAAGAATTATATAATCAAGGTCTGATATAGAAATAAACATTATACATGGACATATACAATCTGAAAAAATAATACATGAAATAAGTAGCAAGAAGCATATACCCAGATTTTATCAGAAGTCTGAAAATGTTGGAGATGATTAAATGATCTTTTGAATTACTAAGATTAAAAATAGCAGTAAAGCATTAGGGAAGGTTTGCAAAATTTCCATTATTATGACACTTTCCCATTACTCTGAATGTTTCGCAAAATGCCAGCAACCATTATTTGCATGAAATTCTAAACATAGAGTGCCAGAAAAAGTAAATAAATGTTAGGCACCTCCCACGTATGCACAATAACTAAACGTTAAACTAATTTCTTAAAAACAATTATTTCTTTGCTATTCATATTTCAGATGAATTTAGCAAAAGGCTTTCAAAATAGCTTCAGTTTTTATGCCCAGCTATATGACCTTAAACTTGATGAGAAGTAAAAAGTGTTTTCTTTCAATTCCCAAAGCTGAGCTTTGAATATATCAATGGCAAAGCCTGAAGAGGTAGACTGCTTATGCCATAATCCACTGAGTGGGGAATATACCACAACTGTTTTCTTCCCTGATGTCTGCATACCTAAGACTAAATTCTAAAAAAAAGCAAAGAAGAAGGAAAACAATATTTTTTTTCTATAAAGAAACTTTTTTTTCTAAAGAGATTGAGTTATAAGTCAAAAGAGATTGAGTTTCTTAAATTGGCAAGATTAAGGTTAGCTACTGACTGTATATGAGTTCAGAGAGTTAAACTAAGTTTAATTACAAGAAAATAAGTTTCAATTTTTGCACACTTGGAACTATAGCTATAAATTTAAAACTCACTATATAGGCAACTACACAAATGTTCAATGAATAAAAACAAACATGCTAATTTTTCTTTCTCTCTTACCAAAAACATAAAATTAAAAACAAATGGAATGCACCAATATATAAGTTAACTTTGTGTATCTACTTAAAAGTGCTCAAAATTTCTCTTTGGCAAGAATTTGATCATGATGATTGGTCTCCAAATTAACTGATGTCCTGCATAAAGATCTAAGTGAGAGCTATTTTGAGAACAAAGAGCACACATGTTGCTAAATGGAAAATGTTTTTAAATGCCTTATTCCTTTTTTCTTATCCTTAAAAGTTCTTCTCTGTCTCTTCTGTACCTAAGTAGTACTATGTGTTAGAAAATATACAAGGCACAATCTCTGTTTGAAAGGATTTACAACCTAATAACCTAGTACCAAGAAAGAATTGTTTTATTTTATTGTTCTTTATTCTTTCTAAAATGCAACAGTCAAAATTATCACCATTTTATAATTTTAATGAAGTTTTATGAACTTTTATCTCAAAAGTTTGCCCAGTTTATCTGCACTGTAAATTGTTTATTCTTCATTGGACTTAAAGCAGCTCAAACTTACCTGACCTACCTCTGACAATAATCAAAAGGAAAAAAAAGTTCAAGATTTCTATTTCTAAACCAGTTCTTTATTAATCATACTTATAGGAACTCTGCAGTACTTATGCGAACACAAATCTATAAAAATAAAAATCACTAAAGCCTTCATATTTCTTTTAGTGTGTCTCAAGTAGGCTCTTATAACAGTTTCCTCAGTGAAGTAGTTAAAATTTATCAAAAGCTGAGAAATAGGCAAAAGGTACTATCACTTGTCCTGTCCTTTCAATGTGTTGCTGGGCAGACAATGTGAATCAGGCCTACCTGGCAGATATCTAATTCTCAGGAGTATGTGCCTTTGTTTCACTTTTATATACTATTGGTTAAAATATTTTACAATTCTGTAGGAGTTCATGCTGATTTTGTTTTTACAGCTGATGGCCTGTAAATAATTCTCATCACATAGAAATGCAAATGAATTTTTATATGGTAGAGGTGGAATAATTTTGTAGGAAAGATAATCCTGGAAGTTATATTTTTATTGTTCTGTAGGACATTAACCAGTTTTATTTCTAAATTAGAAATTTTATTTAACCATTCTTTATTCAGTTCTCCTTAAATAAGCATTATCATCTTGGTGGCTCTTACCAATGAATTTTTGACACATATTTACATTAAACTTTTAAAAGTCTTGCTTTTACCTTAGAAAAATATTCGTTGACTACATGTTTTGACTTGGAAGGTACTAATTTTCCAACTATTTTTTCTGTCCAGGTGAAAAAAGTATAAAGCAAAAATTACACATAAAATTATAGACCTACAGATAAAATGCAAAATGTAAAGCTTCTAGGAGAAAATTTAGGTAAACTTGGATTTAAAAATAACTTTTTAAATATAACACTAAAAGCATAAATGGTAAAAAATAATAATAAATAAGACTTCATAAAAATAAAATAAGAAACTTCTGCTCCATGAAAGACACTGTTAAGACAAGCCACAGATCAGGAAAAAAAAAATTTGTGAAACACATATCTACTAAAAGACAAGTATCCAAAATATACAAAAAAAATCTTAAAACTCAACGATAAAACAAAAACTCAGTTAAAATGAGCAGAAACCTCAGCGAAGATATACAAATGACAAATAAGCATATGAAAAGATACTCAACATCATATATAACCAAGGAATTGCAAATAAAAAAGATAATGAGATACCACTACATAACCTATTAGAATGTCAAAATCCAGAACCTTGACATTGCCAAGTGCTAGTGAGGACATGAAGCAACATGAACTCATTTATTTTTAGCGGAAATGGAAAATGGTACAGCCAGTTTGGAAGACAGTTTGGCAGTTTCATAGCATAGTCTTACTACACAACCCAGCAATTGTTCTCCTTGGTATTTACTCAAATGAGTTAAAAATTTACATTCATGCAAACTTTCACATGAATATTTATAGCAGTTTTAATTATAATTTCCAAATTTGGAAGCAACTAAGATGCCCTTCAATAGGTGAATGGATAAAACAAAACAAAACAAAACAAAACAAAACAAAATAAAAACTGTGATACACTCATAAATGGAATGTTATTTAGCAATGAAAACAAAATGAGTTATCAAGCCACAAAGACATGGAGAAAACATAAAAGTGTTGATAATCAAATAAGCCAATGTGAAAATATTACACACTGTATGATTCTTATTACACCACATTCTGGATAGGCAAAACTATGGACACAGGAAAAAAAAAGGCAATGGTTGCCAAGGATTACAAGATAAGGAGAGGGAGGGATGGAGCACAGAGGATTTTCAGTGTAGTGAAACTATTCAGTATGATACTATCATGGTAGATATATGTTATTATACATTTGTCAAAGCCCATGTAATTTAAAACACATAGTGAACCCCAATGTAAACTGTGGAATTTAGTGAATCAATACTTGTTCATCAACTGTAACAACAAAGGAGAAGCTTCAAATATTCAGTATTAGATGCCAAGTCTACTTTAGACCTTTAATAAGCACTGTGTTTATATTCTAAAATTGTAAGAAAACTAATAATGTTGAATCTTATTCAGTAAATTCATTACCACAGATGTCTACAATTAATAAGGTAAAAATTTTTAAACATGCTTTAATTTTTCTATGAATATAAGAAAAAGTTTATTTCTTTCTCCAATTCTCCTAGCTTCCACACAGTAATATTTCTGATTGTCAATTTATTTGTTTGAGTTTTTAACAAATAATTTGAAATGCCTGTTGTTTTCCAGGCATTGTACAAGCAACATATGTGTATTATTTTATTAAAGTCTTATAATCATCCTAAGAGATGTCTGTTACATTTCAGTTTTAAAGATGAAGAAATCAAGGCTTGCAGCAGATAGGTATCTTTCCAAAATTCACAATTACAGTAACTGAGTCATAACTCAAAATCAAGTTTGCCCCACCTGCTAAGATCCTATAACTTATAAAGTCCCATCTGGCTTTAATATATGATGATTCTATAATTATATTATTCAGTTACCCCCAAATATACAACAGAAAGGGGGAATTGAAGGTTTATTTTTTTTAATTCTGTAAAAGATTGTTTATAATATTATATAGCAGAATGTATTATAAGTTTTCACATTAATTTTAATTGGACATGAGGTATCATCTATGCATATTTAGAAAGATAGTTTTAATCCTACAAAGCTCACATGAACAGTGTTCCAGTAATGTCAATATTCTGAATCTGTATGGAGTCATCATAGCCAAAGGAAATCTAAAGTATTCTAGAGACATCACCAGAGAAGATGGCCATAGAAGGAGGAATTAACAAAGTTGCATGCCTCAGCTATTTAGCTATTCTGGTGTAAGAGCAAAACTCTAGGTTACTAAATTTTATGCTGCCCTTATCTTGACAAAATAAACAAACAGAAAAAGTAAACCAAATCTTAGACATTCTCATTCATCGCTTACTTTCACTGACTCTTCTTAGACTGAGCTTTTTCATATTAATTGTCTCATTGCTTTCTCTGCTACAGACCAAGAACCTATTAACATCTAATATCAAAGCACTGAGTGAAAAGAAAAAGAAAAAAAAAAGCATTGAAGATATTGCCAGATTGAACATCAGGACTGTCATCAGGAACAGACAGTAGTGAGCAATTCTCTCATATTATGCAATAAAACCATTCAATTCCTGCACACTGGATGCTAATGTTGGATGCCTCCATTGCTGAAAACCCCTGTAAAAAAAGAGCGTATTCATTTGGGTGCTGTTCCTCGTTTATGGTTGAACATACAGAACAACTTGAGTGTCCAATAATGAAATTTATACTTTTAGACACATGGATAAGAAAATCTGGCACTATTTTAAATGACTTCCTGGAGATACATGACATATATAGTAGAACAGAACCGCCCCCCCGAAATAAAGTATATAAAATTATAAATATACAGATAAAATTACAAACAAATAAGTTTATAACCTGGTAAAAATTGTTTTTCTCTTTACTCTCTCAGAACATTAAGTTCAATTATTTCAATTACCTTCTAAAATATGATGTGAAGAAATATTTCTTCACATTAAAAAAAAAAAGGCTAACGATTAAAAAGGACAAGACTGTTATTGGATATATACCTCAGGGAAGTTCACTTTCCCAGTCAATTAATTTATTTTAAACTCAGTCACAATGTCCTTTTGTTGAAATTTATACATCTCATATTTTGTTCTCAGATACACAAAAATTCAGAGTAGACACATCCATGAGATGAAGTCTCTTTGTCAGGCTCATTAATAATATTTTCAAGGAATCTATTAAAATCTGGAATTTACCATGCATGACAATATCCATGAGGTAAGAAGCAAATTCAAGGTGTGACTTCTGATTCTCACATCAGTATCATTCACAAAATATTCTAGATCACCACGATTGTTTTTCACAATTTGGAGTCCCTACAAAACTAATGTGATTAAACAGCAAATTACAAAGGCTAATTAAAAAAAAAAAGGGTAAAAGATACTGCTTAAAATATATAGGTACCATCCTGCCAGGGAACGCATTATACTTCATCTGAACTCAGATTTCAAGAGTCTGTGTTTATCATTTGCCTTTCCATGGAGTTTCTCTATGAAGTTTCCACAAAGCTCTCTAGAAGATTCTTTAATATATCCTACTCATAGTCATTGTATAACTCCCAAACTAGACCCAGTTTCACCAATCATCAGTAATTTTTCTCTTAAGAGTTCTCTCTCTTGATACTCTATGTATTTGTATACTGTTTTTTCATTTTCTAATTTTACTCTAAAAGCATACAGTAGATTTAAAATCTTATTGAACAAACATAGATTGGTTCAGATAGTAAAAGAAGGATACTATAAATCTCTTTCGGTTATACTTAAACTATTTTTTCTTCAAACACATAGGATATAATCAGACAGGAATAATTAATAGTGCGGTTTACCAAATTTATTTTGAAATCACTAAAATCACCAAGTGAAATTGTCATAAATTAAAATTTCAAGAGAATGGCTATAAAGGTTTTTACCTTAATTATAATTTGGGTATCCAAGTGAGAATGATATCTAGAGTTGATGACATATATTAACACCTTGTAAATGGACCCAGTTAATTGGAATGCTGTGGAAGAGCTACCCAATTAAAAGGTAAAACAATCTTTTTTATTCTTCTGTGACAGGTAAAAATGTTTATGGATAATTCAGCAATGACAAACAACAAATCAGTAAACTAGTTATTAAGCATTTTAGAGAAATGAATTCACTCTTCAATCTATGTATTGAATTGATAGAGTTAGGTTAAGAAGTAACAGTCTCAAAATTATCACTCTCAAAGAAATTTATTTTCTAATAACCCAAGATGCTTTCCTGGACATATGCAGGTTTATGGATTTTTGTCATAATAAAATTTAAATCACAGCTACTGATTGAAAAAATAACTACTAATGAGTTTATTTTATAACGCTAACCATTGGTAAAATAAATAATATTTTCATTTAATGGCATTTTATAAAACAATTTAAAAGTTCATAAAATATTTAAATTTATTAAAGGTGCTTATAGTATTTTTTTAAATTAAAATATAGTATATCTATTAAAATAGAACTTGTTTAAAAATCACATATATGATTACGTATTTATTTACAATATTATTACATATCTTTCCAGAAAATATAGGAAAATAAATTTTCAAACTCTTAATAGTAGTTTTTAAGGAAAGTGGTATTATGGATAATTTCTATTATTTTCTAAAGCATGTATTTATTTTCTATAAAATAATACTGTGTGTGGTAATAGGCAAGTAACCATTTTAATAATTACTACTATCTTAAATTATGCATTATTGTTAATTAACAATGTTATTAAAGAGTGAAACTTATAGGTAAGGCTTTGAGAACTCAGCACACCATTTGTTAACAACTATATACTACTGAAGTAAATATAAGTCTGATAGCCCCAGATAAATCTTAACACTCTTAGTTCTTTCAGGATTATTTTTCAGCCGACTCTCTCTTTCTGACTGCAAACTAGTATTAATTTATAAACTGATATTTTTTCTAAATCTTTCACTCAAGTTTTTACACAGTTCCCAACACTGATAATTTGCCAGGTATAGAGAATTACAAGATAAATAACACTGTCTTTGCTTAAAAACAAACAAATATCTTACAGAAATAAGCACCTAAACCAATATTACAAGGAATATGATGAATGCCGTAACATCCATGGGTAAGAGTGACTAGACCGTTTCCTTTTCCAACAATGTACTTCCCTTTTCTACGTTTGCACATCATCCATTATATACTATGAATTGTTCCATTGAAATGACATTGATCACAATGAGTATGCTTTGGTCTTTGTGAAAATACTTTTTTTTCTAAGTTCATCGTGTATTTAAACGTTCCTTAATGACTGACTGTGAAGTAGAGGTGAGTAATTTTCCTATCAAAATGGTAAGTATATGTTCAACAGTCTGCTGTCTCTAATTATGAGAGTTTAAGCATAAGTAACTGATATACAGTGGGAGTTATTGCTAGAGTGATATCTGTATAAAAACTGAAGAATTTATCAAAAGCTGTTTTATTGAGAGAGTTTTATGTTATATAACTAATTTATAAATATGATTTTATTAGATTACTTTTTCATTTATATCTTTTTTTTACACATTTCAATTATTTTTCATCACTTCTTTTATGACTTGCAAAATACAATTCATGTCCTTTGTGCATAACATCTTAGTTCAACCTAGATTCAATTTGGAAAAAAAAAAAAGAGGCATGAAAAATTTAATACTACAGATTTAAAAAAAAAAAAAATTAGTTCTTTTATTTCCTAATTCTCCATTCAAGAACAAGTTTTTATCTCACGTAGAAACTTTCCAAAGTGAAAATTGGCATGAACAGCAGTCATATGTCCAACAATTACAATGATTACATGAGGCTGGTATCATCTATCTACAAGGTATTGTAGTTAAAAGAAATTTTTTGCCAAGATTCAAACATGATGAAAGACAGTAGCACATGGAACAAACTTCGATATAATAAGGATCACAGTAGGAGAAGCTAGTGGAAGTACTATAATGAGGCCAGTGATAATAAAATCAGGAAGAAATGTAACATGACAGCAAAAATTGCTGATAGTAATAAGAGATAAGCTGTTAAAAAGTTGATAAAAATGTGAAAAAAATGTTTTGTTTTGTTTTTTTATGCTAAGGCCAAATAAAAAGCAGAGAAATATAATTTTGGTTCAAGATCTTGAATAAAGATATAACGTTTTTTCTTTAAAAAATGCAAAGAGGCCAGTAGACCTATGTAGCTTATTCTCCTTTTAGTTCTAAATCTCCTCTGTCAGACCATCTAACCAAACCATCTTGAACAAATTCAGTGTTATTATCTCAGCAACATTGCCTGGAAGGCCATTCTTTGCATTTAAGCATCTCTGCATGAAAAACAGATTCACAACATCTGGTCTGATTTAGTTTTTCTTTAATTTTCATTTTGTTGCCTTTTTCATTTTATTTCCTTTTCCAATCATGTTTGTTGAGCTGCAAATAGTAATTTCCACTCGTAGTCTTTACTTCACTATTTTTAGGGTTAGTGGTCTACCTTATTGCTTCAGGGTAGCTGTAAAATAATAATTTGAGGAACTGTAATAATCTTTGTTCTCCTCATACAATTTTTGAAAGTTGGCATAAGTTTTATTTTTTTATAGTATTATTCACACCAGTAAAACATCTGAGTTAATATTGGCCATGTGTATTTTCTCAATGCTGTATATCCATGGGCTCTGATTTATTTTCCTTTCCTGCATTTGGTTGCCCCTTGTGTTTTCTGCTCTTGTGAGTTCTCAACATTTTTAAAAAGAAACTGATCACTTAAAGCAATATAATTTTAATACAAAAAAGCGCAGTTGTAAAATATTATAACCCAAATGGTAAACACAAAGCTTGATTTTGACAGTCAAGTAAATTCAAACATATGGCATCTCACATTTCATCATAATTTTGGTATGTGGTAGATGTGTGAAAAGTGGGTATGTCACGTGATATTACAAAATGATATTACAGGACTTAGATAAGAATTGGACTATTTTTCTCATACTTAATATTCACATCAAACTTTAGACATAACATTAACAAAATGTCATCTGTTATTGTTAGGTAGCTAGTCAGACATGAATGACAGGGGGAACAGAGGAATAGGGGCCCAGCCTAGAGACAGCCCAAAGAACACCCTATTGGTAGTTAGAGAATCCCTCTTGCATCCCCAGAAACAAACAACAGGAGAGTCATAGTCTTAGCTGGCCTGCCTAATATGGCTATAGACTCCTGCGCAGAAGGTACTACCCTAATTTGCCTACAATTTAAACTTCATTATAATACTATGTTTATTCCCGGAAGTTCATGAATCTAATTATAACAGACTGTACCTGGGTAAGCACAAGAGCTCTAGGCAAAGAGTTATATAGCAGCCAGGTGTCAATCAAAATAACCTCACTTGCTAATCACCTAGGAATGCTTTTGGAACCACTAATCACAGCCCAAATATAAGACAGACATTCCCACTTCTGGGACCTTTTTGTGTTGGTTATTGTGGTTGCTGTTAACAGCATTCTGTTACAGCTCTCATCATTAAAACCATGTGCCTCCTTATACTTTTAATAAATCTTTTCTAAATCTCACTGATCTGTGATTCTTCACTGCCTCAGTGAAGAAGAACTGAGGAAAAATGCTAATTACACTTCTGTACCATTATCCCTCCCCCCGACACACACACACACCCTCTGTAGGGGCAATACCAAAGTTCAAATAGCTCCAACGGTAACATTATCAAGGACTTTCAAGCCAAAATGCAGAATTTCTTTGTTCATTATCCTATTATAGCATAGACCTATGCCATCACCTGAAGAAAATCGCTGTATGAGCCCTAATATTATTACTTTCAATGAATACAGTCATATGCTGTGAATTTACTGTAATAATGTTTTATTATGCTGCTTTCTCCATAATTGACTTATATGACATACTTTCAGTCTTTCAAAGATTAATTTTTATATGATGTTACTTGTATAATTTGCTGCCAGGTGCCAAAAAAATATTTTTTCCCTGCTGTTAATAAGATCCTTTCTCTGCTGCAGCCAATCTAAGTTTATAACTTAGATTGTTTATAGATTTTATAGATTGTTTATGTCAAAATTATCCCTTTATTAAAACTTTGAACATGAATGCCTAAATATATCAATAATCCACAACTGCTCTAATAACTGAAATCCTAATGACATATACATACGCACATTCATAAATACATATGTATGTGTATATATGTTTTTATAGCTAATTAGACTTACTATTTATAAGGGTGAAAACATTTTCACAAGAAAAATATGAAATATTAAAAAGGATAATACAAACAAACCAATCAATACGTTCAGCAGAATTACTATTAATGTC
>NW_006438113.1:16385410-16455001 GCF_000325575.1 Pteropus alecto | reverse complement strand
CTGGGAACCAAGGAAAAAGAGAAATATAATCTGTTAGATCATCAGGTAATTAGCAATTTTTATTTGTTCTCCATAAAATTTAAGTACTCTCTTTACCAACCATTTCTGCCACAATGGATGATCTTGCAGGCTCTGTGTGTGTGTGTGTGTGTGTGTGTGTGTGTGTGTGTGTGTATTTAGCAGACCTACTTCCAACTCTCTCCTATATCCATTCTTGTAACTGCATGCCATTGACTGTAGGAATCTGGCCACAAACTCCAAAATTTCTGATAGTTTAACTCCTCTCTTCCCAGGTTTAATAAAGACTCTTTGCATTAAGATTGCTGATTTATCAAGTTCTGATGCTTATTTCCTCTTCTAATATCTTTGTATAAATGCTAGACACTCTTCAACTTCCCTGTGGATGAACATTTCTCACTAGTGTAATTGGATGTGCCATATCCATAGACTACCCAGACATGGAAACAAGACTGCCACCTACTGTCTGAGAATTTCTAGGAGTATTTTGCATGAGAAATCAGAAATCACTATGTTCTCCAAAGATCACAAGGAGTGACAGAACATAGAGCAGCAAGAGGACACAGAGAGGCATTAAAGCACAGATAATTTATGAGTCCTTCTTGTCAGAGTCCTAGATTATAATTTTGGCTCTGTCACTTACTAGTTATATAAATTTGGAAAAAGTAATATCTCTAAGCCTTAATTTTTTCATTAATAGAATGGAGTATATAAGATTAACAGTCTCTGAGACTGCTATAAAGATTAAATTAAAATATACATAAAAAGTGCAATACCTGGCATCTAGTAAGCATGCAAATATTTATTGTTCAATTTTGATTTTGCTTTTGCAAGTCAGTCCCATTCCTAAATTATTCCCTTTCTATTTTCTAGTAATAGCTCAATCTATCTATTCACTTGCCTATTTTTTATCAAAAATTTATTCTTCATTATCATCTTTTAAATTTATGTATTTTAATAAAATATGTATATATTTGAGGAGTGCAACATAATGATTTGATATACATGGTCAAATAATTATTACAGTCAAGTTAATTAATAGATTTCACATAGTTGTCAGAGAGCATCTGAAATCTACTCTTAGCATCTTTTCAGTATTCAGTACAGTATTATTAGATATAGTCATCATGCATGTACATTAGATCTCTAGACTTATTCATTCGATATGACTGCAACTTTGTACTTTTTGTACTTTGTACTTTGTACACTTCCCCATTTCCCCCATCCCACCAGCCCCTGGTAAACACTGTTCTACTCTATACTTCTGAGTTAAACTTTTTTTTCCTATTTTTTAGATTCCACATATCAGTGATACTATGCAGTATTTGTCTTTCTCTATCTGGCTTGTTTCACTTGGCATAATGCCCTTCAGGTTCATTCATGTTTTCGCAAATGACAAAATTTCTCTTTTTCAGCATGGCTGAATAATAGCCCACTTTCTTTATCTATTCATCTGTTGACAAGTACTTAGGTTGTTCCCATATCTTGGATATTGTAAATAATGCTGCAATGGTCATGGAAGTGCAGATATCTTTTTGAGATCTCGAATTCATTACCTTTAGATAGATATCCAGAAGTGGGATTGCTGAGTGATATGGTATATCCATTTTTAATTTTTTGAGAAATCTCCATATTGTTTTCTATAATGGCTATACCAATTTATATTCTAACCAACAGCATATGAATATTCCCTTTATCCACATCTCCTTACTTATCTTTTGTCATTTTGATGATAGCCATTTTAACAGGTGTGAGGTCTCATTGTGAGTTTGATTTGCATTTCCCTGATGATTAGTGATGTTGATAATTTGTTTCATATATCTGTTGGGCATTAATTAGTATGTCTTCTTTTGAGAAATGTTAATTCAGGTTCTTTGGCAATATTTAAATATGGTTATTGGTTTTCTTGCTATTAAGCTGTTTTTGATCTTTATAGGTTTTAAATATGAATCCCTTTCCTTATCAGATGTATGGTTTACAAATATTTTCTATGATTTCTCAAGTTGTCTCTTCACTCTGTTGATTGTTTGCTTTGAAGATTTTTAATTCAATACGATCCCATATGTCTATTTTTGCTTTTGTTGCCTGTGATTTTAGAGTAATGTCCAAAAAATTATTGCCCAGACCAATGTCAAGAAGAATTTTCCATATTTAAGAAGCTTTTCTCCCTATCATCATCTATTCATTTATTGATCCCTGTAGTGAGAGTAAAACACTTAAAATGGAATATATCAAATATACTTTTACTAGTTTACTCAGTTTGGAAGTACATTTAAAGAGGCAATGAAAACACTTCTAAACAGAGTAACTGATTTCATCTCACGAATTCAAAGTACCTCAGATAAAACTCATCTTATAAATATAATAACTGTTATTATTTCATACTATATTTAATGTTATTGTTAATTCAAGGAACATAAGAAGGTAATCACCAATTCAACAGGTAAATAATATTTTAAAAACCTTACTGAATTTAATTATTTTCATTTTTGATTATGAAAACTATTGATTAGATACACAGAGTTTATTAATGCTCTCTCTGGCTGTTCATATCTCTCTTTACCTGTTTTTCTAACTCCTAGACTATGACCTCCTTGAGGAAAAAAAACTTTTTCTTCTTCATTTGTTGAATCTTCAGAACCAAGGACAATGTCAGAAATATAATACACACTCAAAAAAAGTTGTTAAAATAAATAAACAATGTATATTGGCATTTTTCTTACTTTTTTATTCTATTATTTTGCAAACTATATTCAATGTGTTCATATGTAATATATAAATAATAGAGACCTGAACTATTATTTGTAAGGTACTGTATAATCTACTTCATTTATAAACAAAGTACATTATTAATTGGGTTTCTACTATGTGTTGGGCATTTGCTAATTTTACGTTAAACAATAATAATATTTGCTAACAGTTTTGTCTATTTGAGGTTAAAGTCTATTGAGAGAAAAAGACATAAATTAAAAGATACTAAAATAATAAGTATAAAATCAACAATATATTGCCATGTGTTATCTTAGAGAACAACTTCTGAATACATTTGTAAAAAGTAATTAGAGAAGATATTTCATATCATGAAGAATAGCTAGAGGCAGAAGATTCAAAGTGGGTAGGGGACTGTGGAAAAAGGAAGTAGGTGTGATGCTCTAATACCAGGCTGAGGTTGATGGGATCCTGTAAACATCTTCCGCCTTTTTTTAATTGTGTAAATGACCTATGGAAGAGTTAAGCAACTGTCTAAAGGACCCTGTTTCAAAGGTGTGACCAATCTGGATTTAACATTATTATAATGGACAACCAATGAGGATCTTTGTGCAAATTTCAGTAAGCTCATAGAGATGAAAAATGTTTTTGGAGTCAAATAACCATGGTTTCAGTCCTTGATACACAGCTCTGTCTTAGACCTAATCAAATTTTTTGATAGAATGTTCAACAATAAAACCTAGGATTTTGTGTTAAATTAGATAATCTAGATTAAATAATTCACCTGATGTCTGGCACATAATATATACTAATAAATCACGGTGTTATTATTTCAATGAATAAAATAATTATTTAAAAAGAAATATCTAATGTCATCATCTCTAAATGATTTTTTTCATTAATTAACTTTTAAATAGTTCTCCTAATTTCAAGTATTTACTACTTTTCTCCTGCCTCCTTAAGGAAGTAATGTTTCCCCAGCCATGTGCAGAAATTCCTATACATTTCTCCAATTCAAAATCCACACATATATCTCTGGAATATTTTCTCTGGAGCCACCAACCTTCCTTGGGTCTGTATTTCCTATTCTTTCGCTGCACTCCTCATTTGAGCAATACAACATAATGTACTAAACTCACATATCTTGTGTTCCTGTTTTATATGATTCTGGCTTGCATCGTTGTGTTTTTTCTTGGTAAGATGTCTCTTAAAACAGACTTCAAAATGAAACTCTTGTCTTTCTCATTTGTCCCAACTCTACTCTCTTGATCAAAATGTCAGTAACTGTGAGGCTTTTATATCCATTGAAGAGTTATATATATGTAATATATGCATATATTCTATAAGCTTTGCTGTCTAGATTTCCAATGTATCAGGGAAAAAGTCAAAATTTATGTGAATTTGTTTTGTGTATCAATTTCCAGATAATATTTAAACCTGAAACTGTATGAAGAAAAGCCATTATAGTTATAATAAAAACCTAATCTGTACTTACATGTTCAAGGTATATACATATATATGATACAAGGTACAAGTATATAAACAATATACTTTATTTTATTGTTTATATGTTATCCACTACTTTAATTGTATAAATAACACAAAAATAATTACTCTCATTTTTATCAAAGGAAAAAAGACAAACAGTAAATGTGACCTGTTCCAAGTCCAAATACTGATATAAGTGGTAGAGTTGGGATTGAACATGGAAGTCTAACTCAAGGGCTTTTGCTCTAAACCACTTCTCGATACTTCTACTCTAGCATAATTATGCCATTATAAATAGTGATATATATGACTTTCCCATGACTATTCAGTGAAATAATCATACATTTTCTCATAGAAAAAGTAGATTGTGTTATGTTTTTCTTCTTAAGGTTTAAAAGCTTTCTGAAAAAAAAAAATTCTTTCAAAGGATTCTATTTATCCAGAACTCATTAAATTGCTCTGTTTTGTTAAACAAGTATGAATTTACTTTTTAGAAGGCCCTTAAGAAATACCTATCATCCAACTTTCCAAGAATATCAAACATCAGCTAACAGATTTATAGGATAGAGCAAAACACCCAATTACTTTCAGCAGAATACGTTCTTAAAACTGCATGTATTCTAACCATATAGGGAATTTAAAGAACTGTGCTTAAATGAAAGAAAACAGGAAAGGAAGATTTGAGTCAATTAATTTTATTACGTACTCTCAACTCTATCCAAACTGCATCTAAAAAATATATTTCATTGGCATTTACTACCACTTCACTACTCCACTTTTAAAGCAGCCTTTGCGCATATCAAATAGATAAATCTACTTATATATAATATCACATACTGTCGGAAGAATACTTAGCAATGATAGGAAGGAGAATAATTAAAGAAACTCTCTGACTACTGCTCTTTTTTGAATAACTCTTAATACTTAAATATTTCTTCTTCCTCTAAGTTCTTTAATTAGCTGTGGCTTTGATATTAGGCATATATTTATTTGAAGCTAAAAGCTCACTCTAACAACTTTTGCATATTAAAAAGTATTTTCACTCGTTATTTGCAGTTCCATTCTAACACTTTTGGATTACTTTTTAAATCTACATTTTGCACATATTTCTCAATTTTCAAATGGCATTTTTTCTTCCTCAAATATGAAATTATAGTTCATTCAATCGTTCCTTTCTCTTGATAAAGTATATGTCATCTTTTAGTCATAAAATAGAATCTCCACTTTGCACAACAGAGGGGGCACTTAGATCATTCTCATTGGCACAAAGGAACAGAGAAAAACTATAAAATGGACAAAGAGTCTCTTCAGTGTCCTTTTTTCTTTATTTCATTTTCTAATATTTCTTCTTCCAAACCCCAAATTTTAATTTTTCTAAAGCTATCCAAAGTATATCACCTAGGCCTGACATAAAGATTTCCTTGATATATAAATATTCCTCCCACTCCTCATTTATTCATTCAATAACACTCTTACTCTTTAGTAAAAATGGCCTTGGCAATCAATGTTTAGATTAAAGAAACTCAAACTAAAATGTCAATGACTGTAGTTCAGATGTCTAATGAGTACATTAAACATTTTAAAAGAACAGTGTGGTAACCTAGCTGAAAATGAATATATAAATTCAGAGACTAGAATAGGAAGACATTTGTCAACCAGAGAGTTCTCCTTGTCTATGTGAGCAGGCCTCAAGCACACATATCTCACACTCTTGACACATCAGAAGAATGAACACTGCCAATGGACTCTGACTTCTAAGTGGAAACATTATATGAAATAACTTCAGAATGCATTGCATTCCTCTTTTGCAAAAGAGTACATTACTCCAAGACAAAATTACAAAATTTCTGAAGTTATTCTATCAACCTAATTATGACTGTTGCAAATACATTTCTATTGACATTTCCTGAGTATTCTAGGTGTATCATGTACCAAATGGTTAACTTGTTTCTAGAAACATGGTTAATGTGGGTGGCTTCAAATGGGAAATCTCCAGGGAAATTTGAGCAATGAAATTTGTCTGGATATGAGAATTGATGTTGCTCTAACTTTGCTTCATGCTCCTGACTCTAATATTCTTCTGAACTCCTGACTCTAATGTTCTTCTGAACAATCACCTCACCTCATTTCATCCTCTTCAATCTAAATTCTGTAAAGAATTTCCTACAAAGAATATGCAAATGATCCAGGAACAAACTTAAGTTCCTTCCAGATTTACTAGCTCCTTTGGGGAAACCTGGAGAGATAATATAATCACAATAAAATAGTACAGCTATTCACACTGTTATAGAGTGATAGATATGAAATACATTATCAAGTTTGATTTTGTGGAATTTAACTTGAGAACACTTTGGTAAATCTAGAATTCAGAGGATAACTTTCATGGCAGTGAGGCAATAACCATATAATAGATCACTGTCTTCTAGCTGGAATCACTAAAAATATATTTTGTTTATGTATAAAATAGCAAAACAAGACTGAAGATTGATGGTTTTCTTTTCAAAATTGGAATAGCTCGAATTCTAAAACTTAAAAATGTAACAACTAAAACCAAGAACCTAATTATACAAAATTCTAATCACAGACCTTCTCTTTTCTTTATCTTCTAAGTAAGCCCATTTCAAGTGCCTCTGATATTTCATTTTACTCTTGGAAAGCTCTATACTCAAGAAGCCAGAGTGTCCCAAATCTCTCCCACTTTTCTCTCCATACCACCTGTTTCTCACTCCCTCAGTGGCTTGAATTACTCTCCGCTATTCAGGTCAAGTAACATGTGCTAAAAACAGGCAATGAACATACAGTTAAATACATTTTATTTTTTTGAAAGACTTTCTAAAGGGAATGCCCTAACTGTAAAATGCTGCAGTAAGACTATTGAGAAAAGGTTTATAAGCAAGTTAACTACATTTAGGATGATTCTGCCTAAAGAATTAGATCAAAAAGACGAAAAGATTAGTCTTGGCCTTGGGAAAAACCTTTATGAAAATAATTGTCCTTCAGGTGGAGTCAAGATCCAAGACCTACCCGCTCTTCACAGAATATATTTTTCTGCAGCTAGGGCCACTCTCCTCTATCCAAAAGTTCCAATATACTTCTGGGATCTACCCACGCCTAGCTCTATGAAAACCTAATGAGCTTTATTCAGTTAACTTTGCAACCCAGTCTCAAGTCAAGAGTATGTTAGTGACACTCTGAAATAAGGCTCTAGTATGAGCAAATAAAGCTTCTGCATCTTCGTCCCATGCCTTTATCCTATATAGTTGCTCCTCCAAAATGGGGTTCTACCACTGATCCTCAGTCCTTGGCTGAGACCATCCTAAGCACTGACTGACATGTTGCCCTAGTAGCCTCTTTCTATCTCTCCAGATAGCACCTGTAATTTGCTTCTCTATAACTAAATTTCCTCTATCTTCTAGAATAATCACATATAACCACTGTCAGGGCATTCTTGTCACAAATCATCTGCCATATTTCTATTTTGGGCATATTCCTACCATTAGCAAATATGATGATGAATTTGCTAGAGTGGCAATACTCAAATTTGGAAAATGTAATGTTTCCGAGATCACTTCTTATCCTGGTCTTGGACTGAAGGTGCCTGTGCTTCTCAAGGCTCATTCTGGCAGTAAACATTTAGAACTAGCTGGATTCCTAAAGACAATTGAACCTTCGTATTCTTTTATAAATCAGAGTATAGATGTCTGACAGGTGAAGTGAATCACCCAAGATGGCATAGTTTGTACTGGCAGAGCTGAGATTAGAATTCCAGTATCATGGCTCCTAGAATTCTTCTCATGGCTCCTTTTACTACATAATTTTGATAGATTAAGAACAGCCAGATGCCATGCCATTCTTCAACTAAAATCACGCAAGGAGATGCAAAGAAACAATATATAAACTTATCTGACTTTGGAGTGGGAAAAAAAAGTATTAATTTGAATTTCCTAATATATAGAATATGTGACCCTCGGTAAACATTTAGCTTCTCTTAGCTTCAATTTATCCTTCTGTAAGTTTGCAAATAATAATATCATATTTGCAAATAATGTTTGAAAATTTTAAAAGATGTGTTTATATGCCTAAAATGTTGTCTCGCATAAAGTAGTTTGTCAGTAAAAATAGGTATCCTCTGTCCCTATATCTTTCTCCACATCTTGAGTAAAATTAACAGTTTTTAAAATATAGCCCAAAATATTAAGCAAAATAATATAAAACAAAGTAGGTACATGACCAAGTTCTTGGAATATTTATTATAATGAAGCTATTGAGTATAATCCTTTTACTTAATTTAATTTTGTATTCTTCTTTGTAATTTTCCTTTTAGTATATCAAAACTCTATCAGTAAATTAAATTTCTGTCATTGTTTTATAAATATTTCTAAACTGTTTCTTATATAGTAATTATGAATATGATCACTACTGTGCAGTAATGTGTATATAAATAAAGAATTCACAACTTCATTTAACAAAAATTACCAAACATATCATTAATTAAGGATAATTTCAGTATTTGAGACAGTGTTGAACAGAAAAAAACTATATGCAGAACTATTGACTTCTCCCAGAAGATTCATCTAGAAAAAAAATAAGGGAGGCAAAACTGCACAAAAGGAAAAGTTGAACCACTGAGATCTCCAACGATACTCTGAAGAGTTCTGGGTGGTATAAGAAGTCTCCCAAATTAAGGCAAGGAGGTAATATATCTTCATATAAATATATCAGTCACTAACTACAGGCTACCACTTGGGAGATGGCATAACTTTGGGTAAGGATGTTTCTTATAGAGAAAGGTGATTCTCAGTGAGGGGTACTGTCATGAGCCACAGGCAACTGATATTCCCAATGGTTGGAGAATTGTTGCATAGTTCCTAAAGAGGGTAGAGTACTATAGTATCTACTACAGTTTGCCCCTTGTACCACTCAGATTTACTTCTTTCTTATAGTAAATTCATTATACCTGAGAATAGCTTCTCTGAAATCCTGGTTTGTTCTGTTGATTGTGTAGCTTACAAGTAACAAGTTAGTGAGATGAATTATAGCCTATACTGATGTATTTGATCTTTAGGCTGTAACCAAGACTCACAAGTGTCTTCACCATCATCCATTCTAGATTCCCCTAATCTTTAACCATCATCTCTGCTAATCTAGGCACCTTACATGGTGAGATGATCTTGACTCTCATCTCTGAGAGGTCCAAACTGCTGGTTGCCTTTCATTCCCAGGTCATAACTGCTGTACTTGTCCATTTATTATCAAATCTTGTCATGGAAACACCAAAAGCTGTCAAGAAATCACTCAACTTTCAAACATATAATTCTATTCCTTAATTGTGTAACATTACCCTACACCCTCCTACTAATCAGGATCAATTAACTCTACCTATATAGTTATCTTTTTGTGAACTGATGGCTTGGCCTGGAGTAAAGTGAAGCACTATTAAATTAAATGAGTATAATTAGAAGAAGAATGACTTTAAAAGGGACGGGGATATCTGGAGTTTTTGTTTGGTCATGTTAACTTTGAGATGCCTTTACACATGCACCAATAAGTGAAGATGTCAAAATAAATAGTTGGATAAACAAGTTACAACTCAGAGAAAAGATTGAGACTAACATTAAAAATTTTGGAGTCATAAACATTTAGACTGACCACTAGAATGAACAGCTACAATAATATTGAAGAAAAAGATCATTGGAAGTAAAGAGGCCATGAGATTTAGAGGTTAGGGTATCGGATCATCTGAACAAACATGAATTACACAGAAAGAGGATGGGGAAAAAAAGCAGTGGAAAGGAAATCAGAGATTTAGATACTAATTTTTAAAAATATTAACCTTCATTTAGTGTAAATCAGTATTTACTTTTACTGTTCATGGGACATTACTTGGTAAAACTTGAGAAAAAGAATTCCGTTACTAAATAGTTTAAGAAATACTAAGGTTAAAAAAAAAAGTTAAGTGTAAAAACTTTAGGAATTCTTGAAGTGTATAACATATTAATATTCATCTTAAATATAAAAAAAGATGAAGCATACAGTTTCTGAAACTTATTTAATTACCTTTTTCGGTGATTATCTCATGGGACTAGAATTACAAGAAACATACCGAACATATCAAGGAAATACTAATCAACAATTCAGGGCAGTAGGTCACACAAATCTTGAGATGTGATCAAACTTACAGGTATACTTCCTTGAAAATTCACACACATTCATGCACATGCAGAGATACATACAGTCACAATTTCATACAGTAACTCGAACTTTGAGGATCCTCTATGGAATCTAGGTTACAAAATTCTACCCTCTGTTCTTGCTCTTAATGTCTGGTCTATTGACCAGCAACATGAACACCACCTAAGCACATGTTAGATATGCAGAATCTCACGCCTCATTCTAGACTTGCTGAATCACGATCTGTAGTTTTTAAAAATTCTCTGGTGATCTATATATATTTCTGGTATATATTTAAGTCTGAAAAGCTCTATTCTAGAAGAAGGTCAAATAGTTAATTTCCACAGTCAATAAAAGAGAAAACTGTCTTATATTTCCAGACAATTACAGTAATTTCTAACATTCTTCTGAATTTCCCCCTAAATTTTTACATTGACTCAAATCAGCTTTTATCAGAGCTGAGAAATAGCTTTTTAAATATTTTGTCACTTTTATAAAACAAATAACAGTAAAATGGTAATAATCATTAATTATATGGCTGGTGCAAGCTACAGAGCTTGAAAAGGCATCCCCTTATATCCTAATACCACTAATGTATGATTTACGCAGGCATAGAAATATAATTTAGGAGTCTTTGTATTTCCTCAAAAGATTAAACAACCATGTAACTCCATTATCTAGAAGGTTAGACAGAAATGTCAGTGCCTGGGTGTCCCATAATGGAGAGTGCTGATTTGAAATAACAGAACACAAGGTCTTTCTTTGAAAGATTTATGTCTGATTGCAATTTTCCATGTCCAGATACCTACAATCAGTAATAGGTGTTGCTTTATCTGTAGAATTTTAAAATATGAAAAGGGAAGATATAGAAAAGAAAGTGAAAAGATATTCCTCATATATTAAATCTTCACAGCTAAGTCATGCTGTTCCATATAATCAGTCTATCTTTCCTTCAGGCTACACTTTTAAAAAGAAAAACTAGTCATTCTTTAATTTTCCTAAATTTGTTATACTTTTTTCTTTTTATTGGTGAAACTGGAGGATTATTAAAGCATTTAAATACACAAGTATCTGCAAAACAAATGGTGCTCTGGTCAGGCAAATTAATTTAAAAATGGATTTTAACATTCATAAGAGCTTCATGATAAATGTGACATATATATGAGGAAAAAATTGAGTTCAGAAATACGAAGCTGAAATAAACCCTGCTGGTTACATTTCTTTGTAGAAGTTAGTGGGGCTTGGACTATATTTTCAAAATGGGAATTCCAGTGATTGCTATTTCTGGGGCCCTGACTTCATGCAATCTATAAACAAACTATTCAATGTTGACACTTCTCAAATGCTCTTTAGAGTGACCATAACACAAATACATTCTTTATTTTATAGTCACTGTTTTAGATATAGTCAATGACTTTTTGAAGTAGTTTTTTCTTTTTAATGTTCGCCACATATTGATCAAAGTCAAACTGATCAGAACACTTGAAAATGTTTCTTAATATTCCTCCATTAACCCTAGCTAAATAATAATAATAATAAAACTAATGTCTTACAATAGCCTCATTAAATCTGTTTTCTATCATTTCAATATTTTTTTCTCTAAGTTTAGTCCTCTTGCTCTGTAACTCTTATAAAAGAAGAGTATATATGATTCTCAAATAAAAGCCTGATCAGTTTCTAATAGAAGAATGTTAATATTTTTTTCTTTCATGTAGGCCTGTTTCATGTACAACACTGTTTTTTTTTTGTTTTTTTGTTTTTTGTTTTTTGTTTTTTTTTTCCTAAAAACAGGAAACTGATTCACAATAATTGATAGGCTATTTTGAACTGAATCCTGTCTACTTCTTTTTCTGATATGCATCTGTGGGGTGAACTGGTTCTAGAGAAATGCTATGTTTATTATCTCACCATTACACTTATCTCAGCTTTTTTCAAGTCACTTGATCTAACCACAGAATTGCTGCCAATCTCAGAGACAAATTTCAGAGGAGGAGGGGGAGGAGGAGTGGGGGATAGGAGGGGGAAGATAGGGAAAAGAAAAAAATGTTGTTATACCAACAGTAGCTTGGCACAGCTTTAATCTCTTCACAATCTCATCAACTTCAACTACCTCTGCTGGTGATTTTATAGCTCTCTGTCCAAATTTAATCTCTCCTATATGAAAATTCTAGAGCTACCAGGCTTTTAATGAATAAAACCATTTTTAACAATAATAATCCTACCTGTCATGATGTGTTTTTAAAACTGAACTGCCATTTAGATTTGCTTTAATTTTTAAAGATTTTTATATTGCATATATGCTTGTATGTGAAATGGCCTATGTTATTTCTATTCCTGACTGCTGTGGATATTCAAATTATACTAATAAATTTAGTTATGTGGCTTTACATTTTATTGGGTCTTGAAATAATTTGTAAAAGATGAGAATAATAACTTCTTTGAATATTTGGTAGAATTTGCTTATAAAAAGAAATCTCCAGGTCTATTATCTTTTGCCCAAAGCAAAGGTGAAGGAGTTAATTTATTTGCCAGCTTACCGAATTTTTCTATTTTACTACAGTCTATTTTAGTAATATTATTACTAAAGCCTCTTTGATGAGAATTGCTCATTTCATCTAAATCTCCAAATGTATGAAGTTGCATTCCTTAAATGAAAAATTCCTTAACACTTTTTATATTATTTTCAAATGATATTTATGTTTTACTTACAGTTTAATTTCCCTTCACAACTAAATATTGTTCATGCTCTTTTTTTTAAAGAAATTTTATTCTATCTTTTGTTAAAAAGAAACAGGCCCCAAATGAAGTCACTTTGACTAAATCACATGAAGACTTAATACCTAACCTAATTGTAGTTTCGACCTCTCCCAGGAATGGAATTTTAAACTTATCAGTCTGAAATTTCCTGGTCAATACTAGTGAGATAATCTGCCTGATGAGACCCCCTGCCTTCTCCTAGGAGAAGGTAACCTTGTCTGAAATTTTCGACTCTTAAATTTCTTGTTCCATTCTCTTTGTCAATAAAAACTTTCCATTTTGTATAACTCATTGGAGAACCTTTGAATTTACTAGATGGGATTTTGCCTCATTCATGAATCATTCAATAAAGCCAAAAGATCTTTAAGTTCACTCCACTGAATTTTTGATCTTTCACAAATACAAGAGCTTTGTTTCATTTGCTAAACTTTTAAAGAATCAGCTTTCAAATCTTTGTTTATTTTTATTTTCTACTAATTTCATCTCTATTCCCTATTTTTCCTTTCTTCAACTTTGTTGTTCTTTACCTTCCTAGAGATGAATTCTGAAGTAATTTTTCCTATTAAAAATTTTAAATAAATAAAAAAGTTTAACATAACTTTCAGTTATTATAGATTTAGATACATTCCACAGTGATTAAATGGATTATCATTTGTCTTTCAGGTCCACAGATTTTTTACTTTCCATTATTAGTTCCTCTCTAACCCATTATTTAAGAATAAATTTGTTTTAAACCACATTTTTATGCATTTTTATTGACATATAATTTAATCATATTGTGTTAACATATTGTAGTTTATAGTGGATTCATTCTTTGAAATTAGATAGACTTTTTTTCCTGGACAATTTTCATAATGCTCCATGTATGTTTGAAAAAATACACTCAAGGGATATTAATCAAGCCTTTGAGATGACTTGTTCAAATCACATATACCCACTTTTAGACTTTTGTCTGAGATTTCAATTTCTGATAGCTGTGTATTAAAATATTCCATCATGAGTTTAACCTTATCTATTTCTTCCTATAATTTGACTTGCTTTATCTACTCTGAAAGCTATCTCCAACTTACTGAGTGTTACAATCTTTGCATATTGTTCTTTTAAAAAAATCCCTATTGATATTTCCCCTTAAATTCTTTTGTCCAATATTAATATTTAAATATACACAAGCTTTTAGTATTTGCGTAACATATATGTAGCATATCTATATTTAATTTTTCTGTCTTCTTTCTTAAGATATTTTTCTTATGAGTAGTAATCATTTTTTTAATCAAATATAATAATGTTGGCTTTTCATTAGGAAACTTTAATCAATTTACATTTATCAAAATTATTGAAAATATTTGGACTTATTTCTACTGTCTCTGTTTTTCTGCTTAGTATGCCTTTTATTTCTGTTTTTATTGTTGCTTTGCTTTTTGTGGATTTTTTTCTGTTTAATTTCCTGCTTTCTTAGAATAATTTTCATTTGTTCTTTCTTCCTTTTTTCCTTCAATTAATTGTGTAGCTCCAGCATGTGTTTTTAATCTTTACTGTTTACACTTATATTTTTAACATACACAGCAAACTATACATACACATGCATGCGTACACATATAATTTCTACCAGAGATTAAAGTTAAGTAACTGCCACCTACCTATAAAATAAGACAAGAATGTTAGCATATTTAAACTACATATTGAACCTTTTCCTCCCATTTTTCAAACTCTTTATCCTAGAATTTCAGTTCTACCTATTGATTTTTTCTAAATATTTTATTTATTTTTATGAAAGTATATTATGTATAAGTAAAGTACATATATCATGCATGTACAGCTCTATGAATTTTCACAAGCCAAACACACACACGTGACCAACATTGAGATTAAAAAATGAAACATTACTAGCTCCCCAAAGGCCCTTCTTGTGTTCACCTCCAAACTCATTACTTCTCTTCTAAGAGTGACCACATCCTGACTTCCACCAGCATAGAATAGTTTTGTTTAAGTACTTAATATCAGTTAAAACCTCTATTATGTATACTTTTCTTTCTTTTTTTCACTCAACATTATATTTGTAAAAATAATCTATATTGTGTGAGTAGCGTTTCATTCATCCTCATTGCTTTCTAGTATCCCATTGTGTAAATATCATTTATTTATTACTTTTACTCTTTATGGATATTTCCTATTTAGGGCTATTATGGTCATTTCCAAATTTGTTCTATTTCCAAATTTTAGCTATTACATGCCTTTTGGTAATCATATATACACATTTCTATTGAGACTATAACCAGGAATAGAATTGTTGTGTAATAGGACACTCATATAATTAATTATAATTAATACTATTAAAGTATTTTCCACTTTAACCTAAGGTTTTTAAAAAATTAAAATGTAGAGTTCTGGTCAAGATGATGAGCTAGATAAAAGCAGGGTTTGCCTCCTTCCATGACTGCATTAAAATTACAACCAAATTATAGAACAAACAACTTGGAGGACCACCTGAAGTCTAGCTGATCATAACACATACATCAGGTAGGAGGGGGCAGAGATGTGAAATGAGCTGGTCCTGCAGTCACATGTGGAGGTTGAGCACCAGGAGGGTGAAGAAGCTACAGGGGTCCCCCTGAAGAAACAAGGGGCTCTAGCCCCACAGAGGAGCTCCCCAGCCCAGGATTCCAGTCCTGGGTGGAGGAGTTTCCACAAAATATGACTGTAAAAATTAGTGAGGATTCTAGCCATCTGGGTGAGACAGAAGGAACCTGAATACCCAGATGTCCACCTTAAGGGGCCTGCACACGGACAGTCACCCGGGGCTCCAGCAGCTCGGGAGGCACAAGAGAAATACAGGAATGGACGGAGTTTTGTAGCACTAGAGCGAGACCTAGGGGGATGGCCACCACTACTCCTTTGTCGAGTCCCCTTCAGGGGCAGTCTGCAGCCAGGTGCTATCTTGTCTGTGTTGACCCCTCCCCAGACACAGCCAATTCTGAAGTTGCGTTGGCCTGATGAGAGTGTCCTGCTCCACTCTATGTCTCCCTGAGATCCTGTCCCCCACAACCCACAAATTGCCCTCGGTGACCTATTGCCAGGCAGCCAGCATATCCTGCACCTTTCCTAGATAGCACATTCATAGACAGGCAGCAACCCTCAGCTCACACTGCCCACACATTACAGAGGAGACTTCTGGTGGCTGGCCACTGGTGCCAGCTTGAACTGCAGTGTCTTTTGGGCAGATCGCTGAGATCTGCAGGCCCAAGGAAAACAGCAGCTGGCCTCACTGTGATCTGTGACTTTTGTGAGAGTCTATAGACTCAGGACTGGCAGCAATCTGTGTTGGCCTGATGGAATTGGATCGCCCCACTGCATTGGCAAGGTGAAATCTGCACGCTTTACCCTGATGACTACTTGGTTCCCCTCCCTGCCCAACTCCCATACCAACTAAAGGCTCTTATAAAGCTGCAGAGACTCATAGGCAACTGGCAGATAGCCTCAGGCCTTGAAGTGCACTGATCCTTTTATTGAGCTGCCCCAAGCCAGTACTGGGGGTAAATGACTTCAGCTGACAATGTGGTATCTCTCACCTGCCTCTAGATCCAGCAAAAGTAGCAACCATTCATGAATCACTTTGTAGCTCCTACCAGGTAGCCTCAAACAATCAAGGTAGCAGCTGACCTTGACCTACACAGGAGCACCTCCCAAGGGGCCCCAGAACCAATACACTTAGAGGCAGGATACAACAGAGCACCACCTGACTAGTCCCTTAAGCAGCCCAAATGGTGGTCTCAATATGTACACAAACCTGTTAGGACGAATCTCACTCTGTAGGGTCAGCCCCTACACAGCAGCTTATACCCTATGGGCATGGCCAGACCCACAGCCAGTCAACTCAAGAGTCAATTCCATCCATTGATGCACTAAAAGCAATCAAGGATTTCCTACAACAAAGAACACATACAGCCTACACAAGAAACCAGCCCAGAGTCCCCAGTACAGGTGATCAGGAAGACTGTGCCATTGGGCCACACAGGATACCTACTACATAAGGCCAACTGGCCAAAACTGGGAGATGTAACAAATCTTTCTAACACATAGAAACAGACACAGAGGGGCAACTAAAATGAGAAAAAAAAGAAATATGCTACAAATGAAACAACAGTAGAAAACTTCAGGGAAAAAATAAAAAAACACTAAACAGAATTCAGGTAAGCAATCTACCAGATTTACAGTTCAAAACACTGGTTACAAGGATGCTCAATGAATTTAGGAGGAGAATAGATAATCTCAGTGAGAACTTCAATAGATAGTAAGCATGAAAAAAAGACATAGAAACCATATAAAAGAACCAGTCAGAATTAAAGAATACAATAATTGAAATGAAGAATACTTAGAAAAAATCAACAGCAAGTCAAAAGACAAGATAGCAGAAAATGCCAAAATATAATAGCAACAAGAAAAAAAAATTTTAAAAATGACAAAAGTTTAAGAGATCCCTGGGACAATATCAAACATGCCTACATCAGCATCGTAGGGGTACCAGAAGGGGAAGATAGAGAGTAAGGGATTGAGAACCTACTTTAAGAAATGACAGAAAACTTCCTTAACCTGACGAAGGAAATAGACATACAACTCCAGAAAGCACAGAGTCTCAAACAAGAGGAACCCAAACAGACTCACACCAAGACACATCATCATTAAAATGCCAAAGATCAAAGACAAAGAGAGAATCTTAAAAGCAGTAAGACAAAGGCAGCTAGTTATTTACAAGGGTACTCTCATAAGAATGCCAGCTGATTTTTCAACAGAAACTTTACAGGTCAGAAGAGGTTGCACAAAATATTCAAAGTGATGAAAAACAAGAACTACAGCCAGGACTACTCTACCCAGCAAGCCTATCATTTAAAATTGAAGGTGAGATAAAGAGCTTCCCAGATAGGAAAAAGCTAAAGGAATTCATCACCGACAAGCCAGAATTACAAGAAATGTTAGGGGAACTTTTGGAAAAAGAAGAAGGGGGAAAAAATATAAATATAAATAATAAAATGGCCATAACTATGTACCTATCAATAATCACTTTAAATCTAAATGGATTAAATGTTCCAATCAAATGATATAGGGTAGCTGAATGGATAAGAAAACAAGACGCATGCATATGCTGTCTATAAGAGACCACTTCAGATCAAAAGATACACACAAACTGAAAGTAAAGAGATGGAAAAAAATATTTCATGCAAATGAAATGAAAAAATAAAAGCAAGGGTAGCAATACTTATATCAGACAAAACAGACTTTAAAACAAAGGCTATAATGACACAAAAAGGGCATTACATAATGATAAAGGGATCTATTTATGGTAAAACCTCTTAGCAAAGTGAGAATAGAGGAAACATATCCCAACATAATAAAGGCTATATTCAACAAACCTACTTGAGAAGAATATATATTCTGCTGCTGTGGGGTGAAACACTCTGAAAACAGCAAGTAAATCCATCTGGGGTAGTGTGTCATTTAAGTCTGCTGTTTCCTTATTGATTTTTTTGTGTGGAAGATCTCTTCTTTGCTGTTAATAGGGTATTAAAGTCTCCTACTATGAGTGTATTACTATTGATCTCTCCCTTTATGTTGATCAAGGAAAGCATCAACAAAATGAAAAGACAATCTACTAAACGGGAGAAGATATTTGCCTATGATATATCTGACAAGGAGTTAATATCCAAAATTTATAGAGAATTCATACAACTCAACAACAACAGAAAAAAAAAAAAAAACAAAAACAAAGAAACAATCCAATTTAAAAAACGGGCAGAAGACCTGAATAGGTATTTTTCCAAAGAAGAAATACAGATAACTAATAGTCATATGAAAAGATGCTCAATATCACAAATCAAAACCACAATGAGATATTACCTCATGCCCGTCAGAGTAGCTATCATAGATAAATCAAAAAATAAGTGTTGATGAGGATGTGGAGAGAAAGGAACCCTTAAACACTGTTGGTAGAATTGCAAATTGGTTCAGCCACTATGGAAAACAGTCTGGAGATTCCTCAAAAAATTAAAAATGGATCTACCTTTTAACCTAGCAATTGTCCTTCTGGATATTTATCCAAAAAACAAAAACAAAAACAAAACGAAAAAACAACAATATGAGTTTGTAAAGATCTATACACCCTTATGTTCATGGCAGCGCTATTCACAACAGCCAAGACATGGAAGAAACATAAATGCCCATTAGTAGACAATTGGATGAAGAAATTATGGTTCATGTATACAATGAAATATCGGCCATAAAAAATTAAAATTTTATCATTTGCAATGACATGGATGGACCTAGAGGGTGTTATGCTGAGTGAAATAAGTCAAACAGAGGAAGATAAATACTATATGATTTCACTTATATGTGGAAACTAAGGAACAAGAGAAATGAACAAACTAAATAAAAATAGACTCACAGATACAGAGAACAAACTGGTAATTGCCAGAGGTGAGGGGTGTTGTGGGGTTGGGTTAAAAAAGGTGAAGAGATGAAGAAGTAAAAATTAGTAGTTACCAGTCATGGAGGATGTTGAGTACAGCATAGGGAATATAGTCAATATTATTGTAATGGCTGTGTGCAGAGCCAGATGGATGCTAGAGTAATCAGGAAGATCATTTCATAAATTATATAAATGTCTAGCCACTGTACTGTATATCAGAAACTAATATAAAATGAAATTTTTTTTAAAAAAAAGGAAAGGTATTTTTAATTCAGGTTCTTGGCTATTTTCTTGCAATTTGACAAAGATACAAAGTATAAATAAGGAGTGCAAATTCTGTCTATCTGTATTTATTGTGTTCTTTTACATATGTATATAAAATAAGGTAAATATTTTAAAAGATAAAAATAAAATGAACTACTTTTATAAAATAAAAACAAAAGAAGCATTCAGGTAGAATAATAATCTACATTCTAAACAATTTGTCAGCTGAAATAAAGACACTTTCAGAATGAAAAGACTTTTAGTCATCAAATTACAAAAGTGAGCTCATGAAGGATAAGAACTGGGTGGACACCACCATGGTTATTAGTGGGTAGGCCAAAGTATAGAATTCAAAGACAAAAATTGGGACTCATGGACATGAAGTTGTTTACATTAAAACCATAAATAAAATATCCTTCCATGCTAGGTATCACAGCAGTGGCATAAGTAGTCTGTATCTTGACCATATATATGAAGACCAACACTAAAACAATAATATTGGGGTGTCAACTGTCCCTGGAGTTCTATTCATTTTCTTTGCTTGACTAGTTTCTAAGACTAGAACAGTGTGTTCAGGAGAGTAAGCACTGTGAGTAGGATGAAGGAAGAGGTACAAGGCTAAGAACTGTTTCAGTACCTGTTGCAAGAAAGAACTTATGGTTTTCAGAGTGATCCTTTTCCAAAGATTCCTCTTTCTTGCTTTGGTCCTTAAATATTAGAGGTAGGTACATATTTATATATATAAGTTTGTGTGGGTGGGTGCCTGCCTCCCTCCTCCCTCTTCATATGGTCCATTCTTTCTGAGAGACCAAACGTCTACGAAACTTCAACTTCACATAGCAAGGTGCCCTTTGAGTGTTGCCCACTGGTGGTCCCACAAATATCTCGAATTTTGCCAGCTTGAATTCACCATCCTTCTGATTATCATGCTTTTCTTTCTCTGCCCTAATCTTTAATAATGGACTGCCAAGTTAGAGACATGGAGTGGAAAGCCTGAAAGGAGGAGGCATAGGATTTCTCCAATGAATGAGAGCAACCCACACAGCAGTAAAACAAAAGCCCCTAAATACAAAAGGCCAAACCACGTGGCACCTGATAGTCACTCACAACTGCTTGTGCAGGGGCCCTAGGAGAATAGCCTGTCCTCAAACTAGGACTCATCTCATCTCCACATAACATCCTCCACAAGAATCAGGGGAACAGATGGGACTACAACATGAAAGGGAAGGGCACCCTTTGCTGGGCAACCTGAGGACTCTGCATTTACTATCATTTTTCTTCCAACAATGGAGACTTGTCTCTCTCCAGGCCATTAAGTCTTTTTTATAGTGCACACTCTTTTGTTGCCTTTCCATCACCCGTTTCTCTTGTTTCTCCTGCTGGAGTTACAGATTTGAAAAAAAATAAATTTCAGTGATTTAAAAATAAATGAATAAATAAAAATGTAGGTTAATTTGAAGTTAGCAATTAATTATAATTATCAATGTTATTCTTTTGATTACTACACTTTCTCCTTTTACTCTTCCCACTGAAGAACATAGTTAATAAGTATCTTGGCTGTAAATTCTCATAGTGTTTAAATATTTAAAATTGTTTCTAGTTTGCCTTAATTCTTTAGAGATATAGTATAGCTACATATATAAAATTCTAGGCTGATAAAACTTTCAAGTTACTACTCCTTTTAGTTGTAGTTTTTTGTTGTTGGTGGTGGTGGTTTGTTTGTCTGTTTTTGTCTACTGTCAAAGTTTTATTTTTATTTTTTCCACATAAGCAATCTGTTTTTACTTTTCCCTTCCTGGTGGCTTTTAGAATTGTCTCTTACCATTAACTTCTTTGGTTTTCCATAATGTGACCAGTTAAGAATTGTATTATTTATCCTATTTGGCCTTTAGTATGGGCTTTTAACTTGAAAAATTATTCCACTCTTAAATTCTACAAAATTCAATTATATTTTCTAACTTTTTAAAAGTGTTTTGTTTTGGGTTTTTTTGGTGGAACTTCTCTGAGACAGGTGCTGAAATTTCTAAATATCTTCTCCATCTTTTATTTTTTCTCTATATTTTATTTAATTCCTTCATGTTACATTTTTCATAAATTCCTCAGTTATATAATCTCTATACTGTCTGATTTAAATTCACTTAATTATTTTAATATATTTTTTAAATTTATTTATTTAAATTAGTTTTAAGTATATAGTACATTGGTTAGACATCTATATAGTTCATAAAAAGATCTCTCCTCTTTTAATATTTTTAGTTTCATGCTCTCAGAATTCTCTTGTACCTCGAGATTTGTCGCTTTCTATACAGGCTGCTAGTATTTAAACGTGTACCTCCAGCCCTCAGGTTCATACAACGTACTTTGCTCCAATTTCCCTCCAAAACTGGGAAAACTTTGAATCATGTAGGTAAAAAGAAGTAAAAACTTCATCCTGGAGTTTAGCCTGCCCTTAGCTTTAGTTCCCTCTCACTAATATATATATATATATATTATATATATTTATATATATATATTTGCACAAAGATATTTATTTTGATTTTTATATCCTTGCCCTATATATTTTTTCCTTTTAATCTTTTATTGTTATATTTTCTAAATGAACTTACAGTGCTATCTTGGCTTCTGTTCCTTTCATTCTATTTGTATTTTGTTTTAGCCTTCCCTTGAGCTCTTTTAGGACTGGAACTGTATTATTACTCTTCATATTGCCAGTATCTGAGTACTGCAAATTTATACAATAGGTAATTAATAAAGTTCATTGATTGAATCAATGAATTTTCTGACTATATAATGTGTCTAAAGAAAAAATACCCATTTTCTGTTGGCAATATGAAAGTCTGAAGGAAATTGCTATATTTTTACTATTGTAAATAGAGGTAAAGCAACAATAAACCAATTCAGCAAATGACATAATATTTGCATTGCGATATGCAATGTATTCTCTAAAATTCTGGTTACTCCTAATTTTCATTTATTTTAAGTCTGTTTGACTAATTTAAAGTATGTCTAGCCACACGCTAGAATGAAAAACCATGTTAATTGAAAGCTTAATCTTAAATAATTTTAGCGCTCTAAAGCCTTATACTATAACTTAACATAAATTAAACTATAGTGATATTGCAAGGTTAAGAAAAGGAAATCCTAAACTTTGCAAATGAGTCTCACAGAAGGAAAATCCACTAAATCTTCTTTGACTAATTGAATTTCTCTTTTAGTGTATCCTTATGTAAATACTGAATGACACGAATAATTGTATTTTATTTAAATGTAAATTGTTATTTTAAAAAAGAGGACTTGTCTCCCCTAGAGATAAAAATTTCATTATCTCTAAGATCACATCTCTGAAATTAAGAATTAACATGAGACCAATTTCAGAAATCACATAATCAATCTCATTTATACATTTACTTTCTAAATGCTGTCATAAATCCTCAGGTATATGATCCTGGAAAGCACAATAGATAATAGATTTTATAGAATAATGTTTCCTAACAATTTCATTTAAGATACAGTATTATGTTAGATGAGGATTATTTGTGTAAGATGCTAAAATTATTATTTGTATTTTTAATGTAAGTAATGTACAAAATTCAAATGTAAGTTCTTTGAGTACAGATACATGCTTTTTATGAGTTCCTCGATATTTCATTGTGCTTGGTAACTTCAAGGCATTTTTATAAAGAAACCAAAGTATTGTTTATTTTGATAATAACATAATTTGATGTCTGGATGAAATCTAACTTAAAGAGAATAATAATAATAACAACAACAACAACAACATTTACATAGGACTTAATGTAAGCACTTAGTTAATCTATTTAATCTGACCAAGAGCCCTATGATGTAGACAGTATTATTGTTCCCATTTTATAAATGAGTAACTCAGAGGGAGGTTCCATAGCTAATAAATGGCAGAACAAGGATTCCCACACAGGTGGTTTCACACCAGAGCTTTCTGAACTATTGTTTACCATCAACACACTTGTTCCACTAAAAACAATTTAAATACAATTTGAAAATGACAAGTTAAGGTACAGTGTGATATAGCATTTCAATTATTTATTATCTTACATGAAATATATGACTTCTCACAGTCCAAATAAGGATGGAAATTTTCAAATTGTATTTGGATAACAAAGAAATTCCTGCACAATATAATCAGTGGAGAGTTTAGAATCAGTCAAAACTGTGTCAGTTACAATTTGACAGAATATGATAAGTCCATTTACCTCTCTGAGTCTGAATTCCTTCATGGAAAACATGAGAATAATGTCCTTATTCTAACTTGTTTGGAAATTACATGAAAGGATATATTTAAAAAGCATTTTTGAAATTATAAAATTATATATTATAAAATTATATACAATTTGTTAGGAAAGGGAAATTTTTCTAAATCCTCATACACTATTGGATATTCCTAATAACCTAAAAAAAAAAACATGTTAAGGGATTTAAGAGAAAACTGAATTCATTGAGAAACAGTATCTAATATACTGTATGCTTGTGAATACTCTATATCTTATTGCAATGTCTATTTTCCAGCTTCCTCTCATAGACCATAAGGTCCTGATGGTACAAACTGAGTAACAACAGTATTAAAGAGACTCTTCTCCTTAAAACAGTAGGCCAAGCTCAACACAGTTTGAAGCTGCAGAGCTGGACTTAGACCTCCTAGTCATACTTCATGTAATATCAACAAAAATATCAGCAACATGAGAGTTAAATATTTTTTAAAATTTAGAGAAAGTTAGAAAATATTTCAGATATCTAAATAGAAGGATCTTCTGAGTTTAAATTTGAAGAAAGAACTCATACACTGAAAACACTAAAAATTCCTATATGTTAAAAGAAGTGAAATCAAAATATAACAACTGACTAAAGAAAATATTTGTAGCAAATATAAAATGCAAATTTTTAAATTATTTTTCAAAACCTTTTAGACAAATTATAAAAGCAATGAAGTCTCAAAAGAGAAGACATGAACATTAAATAAATATGTGGAAAAATGACAATCCCACTAGCCAATTAAAAATTCTAATTAAAGCAGCAATTAAAGATCATTGCTTAACCCATAAAATTTTTAAAAGAATGTTCAAACTGGTAATATACAGTTAGGGGAAGCATATAAAAAAAAGTGTAATCTTAGATTACTGGAACTTTTTCAAAGCCAAGAAAATAAGTTCATACTTTTTGATCTAGTAAATTTATTTCTAGGAATACATAAAATAATCTTCAATATTAAGAAATACTTTATTGAAGAATTATATAACTGAAAATAACTCAAATTTTTAAAAATAGTAAATTGTTAAGAAAAATATTATCTACCCAGTTATGGTATGGTAGAAAGCTTTTAAAATGATGGTTATAAAACTAAATTGCAACATAAACAATGTTTTTAGCATACAACTGTTATGTCAGTAAAAGAATAGTATATATTTATAACATAATAGGTGTACAATAAATTATAACTTTATATAATATATTCATAAGGAAAATCTAATAAGAAAATGTATCTAAATAGTGCTGTTTGTATTGGATAGTGAGACTATGGATGGAAATTTTCTAATCTTTTTTAAATTTAAAAATGGTAATATTATTTATATTTTTTAAAGAATAATTTCATGAAGAATGGGGAGAAAAAGGAATTGCTAGTTTACCATGATGAAAAGTAAAGGATTTAAAATTTTAATGACTAATATTTTAGAGTGTAGTTATTTCCTAAGGAGTGTGATATAGCAGATAGGGTATGCATATTTCTGCAGATTTTGGTTTTTATATTCTATGACTTAGAATCATTGGGACTCCTTATAATAAATAATGTAATTTACCAAATAAAAATGCAGAAAATAAAAATAATGTAACTTCGTATAGCAGGTATGTTGAACATTATATCTAACATAATGGGCTATAATAATAGATTATCTGATTAATAAGCCAAAATATCAGTGTATAAATGGCTTAAATTATGTCAATGGAGGAAAAGATAAAAATCAGAAAATGAAAGATTAATGTTCACCTTAATAATAAAAGATCTCATCAGGCTATTATGTTGCACTGGATTATGAAGGAATATTTGTAAGAACATGTATGAAGTTTATCTATAAAGTATCTATAAATAATATGAAAGTTTTAGTACCACAGTTTCATAGAAACAGATACTAGCCAATGCCTCAAAGAAAATCCACATTAGAATTGGAGCAAGAACTAATACTCTTTCACCTAAGTCACAAAGCCTCCTTTTACATTCCTATAAAACAAATAAAAATATAATTAAATATTATAATTCATATAACCTCAAATAAGTATCTTAATCTCTTAGAACCATACTTTATTAGCAATTTCTCATATTGATACCATTTAGATTTATATCAGTTTGGGTTAAAATGACATTCCAAATAAACATCATAGTACATATATATTTTATAATTAAACCTCTACTATATATATCTGAAGGTAAAACTGATGTGATAGCAAATTGAGATCAATATGACTGTCATAAAAAATGATTCCTCTTTGTAATGTACTTTATTTTATTAGGAGTAAAGTTGAGGATATACATTTTTATTTACATGTTTGCATTTTCAATCTGCTAATTGTTCATACTTGCTTATTTTTCTAGTAAATTTAATTTTACTGATTTATAAGAATACTTTATATATAAAAATGTCATAAACACTTTAACTTCTGTGCCTGTTATATGGATGATATTTTCTCTGAGTCTGTAACTTGTCTTTTCAATGTTTCTATTGCCTTAGATTGATAAAATAAAATCTACTGAATTTTCCCCAGGCTTCTGGCTCTTCTATTATGATTACAAAGACCAATCTTAGGTGGCCTTGATAACTATTCAGTACCCACCCCAAAGATTTTGAGACACTAATGTAGTAGTTAAGAGCATATTATCTGGAACTAAGTCTCTGGGTTCAAATCCTGGACCACTCTATTCTAACTAGCTCTGTGATGTTCAATGAGTTTCACAAATTTCCTGTGTATAGTTTTCTTGTGTAAAATTTGAGTAAATATATGTAAAGAGCTTAGAACAGGGCCTGGCATATAAGGCATGCTATATAAATGTTTGCTAATCTTTTTTCATTTCAAACATGTTACTCGAAGTAGATACCTTTGTATAAACTCCAACAATGCAATTTTTATATTAAGATTTTATTTAAATTGTTTTCATTCATTTGATAACTATAAATACCTACTATGTACCTCTTGGGCACCAAGTAAGGCATTAAAAAACTAATAATTAGGAATTGTTCCTTTTTTCATGAAGCTTTCTTTCTAATATGGGAGAGAGTAAAACTGCAACATGACAATTGTTAGGAGCAATAAAAAAGTTATGACGGATTTGACCTATTCAGATTTGGAAAGTTACTTCCCAAGGATGTGATTCTTAAATTGAAATCTGAACGATAAGTAGAAATTATTCTGGTGAAAGGGGAAAGAAGGCCAATCATATGAATTTATCTAGGTAGCCTTAATTCACTTAAGCTAGTCTTGCAAATAAGCAGTATTTTATAAACAAGAGTTCTAAATATTGCTTTGCAATCCAAAGATTAAGTAATTAAAGTCTCCTTCAATTTGTGTGAATTACATAATACAAACATTTGTAAAGGATTGGTCGCTTTTAGAAAGTCTGATCTTGAATTTAACTTTTCTTGGTTTATCTTCTTGCAGATATATTTGTTGTACACTTTAGAAAAATTCTGATATTCTTCCAGGATATGAAAACACTTTGTACAAAGATACATATGTTGGGATTAAATAACATTCAACCTAATTTATATGAAGGACAGTTTCATGGTCCATATATTTGCCAAATTATGTCAGCCTAGACTTTTGATATCTACAGATCTTTTTTATAGTAAAATTAGGTTCCACAATTAATCACAGAGGTCTAGATTTGTTCACTGCCACTCAAAAGAGAAACACTTGGCAGAAAAAAAAATGAAATTTACTTCATCCATCTTTTCCATCATTATTTATGATGAAATTATTATAACAATAAGTATTAGTAGTGCAGTGTTTGAAAACTACATTGACCGGATTAGGTCTGCTTTTAATTTTTTTCTAAAGTTTTTCCTATGCTCTTAACAAACTTTTTTAAAAAGCCTACATATAATTTTCGCTATTAAAATAACCATAAGACTATTTTGTAGCAATTCAAATAACTTGATATTTTTTCTTCACAAACTCAAAGTCTAAATTCTACATAATAAATTTTTAAATAAAGATTCACTTATATGCAGTGAATTTTTTTCATACTATTTGCACCAAAAAAAGTTGTACTAATGAATAGAAAAAATTAATCTCCTTCTGCTGCTTCCTCAACATGTTATGAATGAGAGACAGCTAAAATTAAACTTTAACTGATATTTTTTTATCTACTGTCATTTAATCTGTTTTTATATTCCTCAGATTTGGCAGAACCCAAAAAATCAGATGAGTTTGGCCAAGAGAGGATATCCACATGTGCCTCTTTTTTATGCGAGATTTACTAGTGCATATTGTTTTAGAATTTAATTTAAATTTTAGAATTAGGTTTTAGTCATTAGAAAATGGTGAAAAAATAATGACATCATAGGTACAAAAAAATCCAAGTACCTAAATTGAAATAGGTGCCACTAATTGAAATAAATATTTAAAAACAAATTTAAAAATTGTACAAAATATGTTCCTTAAAAGGGCTAATAAAATGTGAGATGAGAGAAATAAATTAGTGGAAATTAAAGATTCTGTGGTTCCATGCATTAACATGGAGTGGTTGTATCCACAAATTATGGGAAAATTCAGCAAAAATGACATTGTATATTATCTGGTCTTACTGGGGATCGAAATATGCAGTTTATATAAATACCAACCAATAAAGACGTGATAGAGGAGGGGAGTGGGAGAACTAATGTGTTGAACACCAAAGACACTGTGTTGGACCCTTATATATAGGTACCACAATATAGTAAAAATTATATGAAGCACAATGACATTTTGATTTTCAATTGCTTGATTTTAACATTTCAACAATTGCAATTAAAATTGAATTTTTTATAGTTATAGTTTTAGCTTAATAAATAATGTTAGATAAAAGATTACAAATGAATGCCTTTGGAAAGCTTTTTCAATTCCAGGAAAGGCTGTGCTTTTTTGGCTCACATAAATTATAACCTTTAGCAAAATGCAGTAACTACTGCATTACCAAAGGGCATTCATCCAGCAAATCTAGATTCCAGGGAACACTATCATCTTAGGAAAATCATTTAATGACTCAGAGTCTAGCAATATATCTTTTAAAATAATAACATGTACTAAAAGGTATATATCTGTTTTTTTAAACAAGAATACATACATTTCTTTTGACCACCCCCAACCTTCTTCATGAAAATGGACATATCTGAGTTGACAAAGGACATTAAAACATTAAAACTCCTAACTTCCTAAGTTTCATTTATGAATAGAAGATAGCATTGACTTTGTTATCAGGTTTCCTACTAGGAAATTAAATTAAATTATCCTATTCTCCATCTTAGGTATTAGTCTAAGCTCACACTCACCTTTACTTTTTGAGGTAATTGTAAAAAATTTAAAACACTCATGCCAACTGTCAAAAGTAAAACCACCTCCTACTCTGAGTCCCATTTTACAGTCAGAGAATAAAGAAAGCAGTTAACAGTACAACTAATTGTATACAAGTTGTCAGCCAAATATCTTAAAAGAGTTACTATTTTTGGAAACTCATGCAATTTGAATTTGTTTTCCTTTTGTAATTTTAGAGTAATGCTTAATGTACATGCTAGAAGGTTTTGGTATTTTTCCTGGAGATGAAAAAACATTTTGTTTGGAGTATTAATATAAATATAGTTTGGGTAAATAACTTATAAGTTGAAAGTGAATCTGATATATATAAAGTCCAGTTCATTGTGAGGCTTTAGACCTAACTTTATTCTGTCAATCTTAAAGCAAAACACTAAGAGTTTTACATTTCAGCTTTTCAGAAATAAAGTGGCTGATATTCATTTCATTATGAGTAAGAAGAAAGGGATGATATCAGGAAACATTATAAAATATAGCAAGCAATTGCATTTTACAATAGCTAATAAAACTTTCTTTAGAATAATTACACTTAAAGAAAACAGACTCGTTTTTCTTGATATCACCTCTCAAAGAAGAAATAGCAATAGAAGTAAAATATAACAGGCTTAAGGCTCTGTTGTAGTAGTATTTAAAAGGCTGCCTCATTTTCTCACAAGCTGGAGAAGTTACTTTGCTAAAAATTAATTATGCCTTCTTTTCAAGTATGTTTCTGAAATAGATTTATGAAGATTGCTGATTAACCCAATCACTCCAACCACAGCTACTTCTCCAAGTCACAAGTCTGGTTTTTGAAGATAAAATAAAATAAGACCAGAAACATTTTTTTTTTAAATTTTCACATTCACCAACTGTAATTGTGGGCTGATCACTTGTTCTCTCTGCCTGTTTCTTCCAATATAAATGTAGTCCACATAAGCTTTTGAGATTAAATAACAAAAACACATACACACTCATATTTAGTAGTTTGCCTTGTATGTGACAGTCCCTAAGTAAATCTAATCAATAAGTAGTTGTAGTAGATAATAGTGGTAGTTGAAGTAGCTTGGACTAAGATGGCATAGTCATGTGAGTAACTATAGATAATATTTAGTGAACAGTTACTATTCATCAGACACTTTTATGCTTAACAGTTATCCTATTATTTAGCCATAAAACAGTAAAATGAGGTAAATGTTATTCTCATCCTCATATTATGGATGAGAAGACTACGGCATAGAGAACCAAACAGGTAAATAAATGCAACACGTAAAGAAATAAAGGCGATGTGTTTTAGAAAGTAATATAAGAAGAGAAAAAATATCTTCTAGATGCCTAATAGAACATAAAAATGGCCTAGATTCAGAGGTAATTTGGTAAGTGTAAACCATAAAGACAATTATTGAAAATAATACAGTTGTAAATATTTCCCTAAGTATTAGAAAAATACTAATTTCCTGAACACTTAGATTCATAATTAAATTATAAAATATTTAGCTGATGGCAAATCCAAAAACGTTTCAACCTTTTTTATTACAATATAAAGCAAATACTAACTACTTTCGTCTCTTAAGCATCCCTACAAAGCAACACCACGCTTCCCAGTATATTTATCTGCAAGCATGTTTCTCAGTGTAGTTCAAAATTTCTCATTCTAATTCCAAATCAAATTAGTTTCTGTCTTATAAAAGTCTAAAAAATATAATTATGTACTCTGTCATTTATAAAATGTCTCCTTTACTTTTATATTTTCATTACAAAAAGTCAAACAATACAAATATATAATGTCAAATGTCAAATCTCTCTTAATTTCTTCCACTCTATCCCATGTATAGCTATATTAACAGTTTATCATATATCCTTCCAGTTCTTTCTCTACAGTGCTTTTTTTTAAAATAAAAAAAGGGAAAAATATATACTACATATTTTATTCTATAAAATGAATTGTTTTCTCATGTCATTTATATATGAGAGATATTGCTACCAATAGATCTACTTTACTCCTTTTTTAATAGCTACAACTCATAATGTAGCTGAATCATAATTACTTATATCCTTTCCTATTTCCATTTTTTGCTATTGCAATAAGTTAATTACTATATTTGTATATACATTCTTGTCTATATGTAAAAATATTTTTATAAGATCTATTCTTAAGACTGGAAATTCTGGATCAGAACATTTTCAACTTTGATAGAGTCTGCCAAATTGTATTCAGAAAGTTTTCACCAATCCACACAATTAGGTAGTAATCTTACAAAGAACAGATAAGAATATCTTCTACTCTGTGTTGAATAATGAGTCTTTATATATTTTGCCAAACTTATAGTGAAAACTAGTATTTTATTGTTTTTGCTTTTTTAGGTTATTTGTATTTTTGTCTGTTTGAATTTTCAACCCAAGTAGCATTGAGAAATTTCATATTTGCATATTTATATGCAGTTGGTGTCCTTCTCATATTCTTTTGTGTATTTTTCTACTGGGCTCTTTATCAGTGTAGCCTGAAACCCAGCAATGATTGCTGCATCTGTGACCCTAAAAGGGTAGGATAAACTCACATTACTTTTATTTATCTCTGTCCTCTCACCACTTGGCCCAAGTTGCGGAAGTCCCTACCTAGCACACTTAAGTAACAGAAGTCCCAGTTTTGTGGCTGAAGAACTGACTAAGAAATCATAAGGATCAGGAAGATAGGGGAGGGGAAGTATTAGAGAAAATGACCCTGCAAAGTGGATTATAAACTCCTGGCTTCAACTCCAAGCCATGCTTATGTGTATTTGATTTTAATCAGCATAACTGAACTAAGAGATAGACCACCTCTCAGATCTGAGACTAACCACCACATATGCACAAACATGGAGACATCTGCATACCATAGCAAAGCCTTTAAAAACTGAACTACTTTTGTCTCTTAAAATGGAACCACAGACAATAGAAACCGAGATAGAACTTGTTACCTGAAACTAATCAGATTAGTTCTCTAGCAAAACAAAAATATAAACATCCTTTATATGAGTTAAACAAAGCCTCTTAAGATAATATTAAAAATCTGTAGAAGGCTGTTGAAGGCAAAATAATGGCCTCCAAAGACATACATTTTCTAATCCTCAAAGCCTGTGAATATGTTACCTTATGTGACAATAGGAGCTTTGTAGATGTGATTATGTTTTGTACCTTGAGATAGAAAGATTATCCTAGATTATCTGAGTTGGCTTGTAGTAATAACAGGGTCCTCAAAAGTGGAGGAGGGAGAGAGAAGAGGTCAGAGCAATGCTATGAGAGAACTGAACTTACCATTCCTGACTTTACCAATGGAAGAAGGAGACCAGGAGCAAAGGAATGCAGTTGAGTTCTAGAACTAAACAAATTCTCTCTTAGAGCTCCCAGAAGGGAATGCAGCCCTGGTGATACCTTAATTTTAGTTCAGTTACTGAAGTCAGATTTATAGACTATAAAACTGTAAGATAATATGTGTGTATAGTTTTAAACAACTAAGTCTATAATTTATTATTATAGCAATATTTTAAATACTAATAAAATTGATAAAAGTTTAGAATAAAAAGGAGATAAATTACAATATCAAGAATGAAGTGGGGAATTATCACCACAGAACCACAGGCATTAAAAGAATAGTGAGAGAAAACTAGGACAACTCAATGACATAAATTTTACATCTTAAATGAAATTGACCCATTCTTTTAAAGACACAAATTACCAAAATTCAATGAAGAATGAGTATATACCCTGAATAGGTTTATAACTATTTAGAAACTTGAATCCATAGTTTAAATCCTTCCAAAAAAGTCATCTTCAGGCATACAGAGTATCATTAGTGATTTCTATCAAACATTTAGGTATAACACTAACTCTATGCAATCTCTCCAGAAAATAGAATAGGATGTAACTCTTCCCAATTCATTTTATGAGGCCAGCATTATCAATACCAAAAAAAAAAAAAAAAAAAGGAAAGGAAGAGAGAAAATAAGAAAACAGAGAACTATCGCCCATAAGGATTTTTTTAAAAAAAATTCTTAAAATATTAGCATAAACAGCATATATAAGTGTTTATGTACACGTATGTATATAAAATATACCACAACCAAATGTTTCTTTCAGGAGTGCAAGGTTGGTCTAATACTCAAGCATCAAAGTAATCCACTGTATTATCAGTTTGAGGAAAAATGAAGTAATCATTTCAGTTGATGTAGAAAAAGACTATGGCAAAATTCAGCATCCATTTATGATAATAAAAACCCAGGTAACTAGGAATAGTAAAGTACTTCCTCAATGATGAAAGGCATCTATGAAAAACCTATGACTAGCATCATTGTTAATGATCAAAGTATGTATGTTTCCTTCCTCAGATCGATAGGAAGTTCTCAGAAAACAAGCTCACGTACAAAAATAAAAAAATAATTTTATTTCTGCATTATATTAATGTACAACTGAAAACTGAAACTTTAAAAAGCAATACAATTTACAAAATCTCCAAAATATTTCATTATAAATCTAGCAGAACTTATGTAGAATCTTATAATAAAAACAAGAAAATGCTGATGACCTAAATAATTTGACAAACGTTCGTGAATTAGAAGACTCAACATAGTAAAAATGTCAGTTGTTTCCAAATTGATCTTTATAATTATTATAATTATAATCAAAATCCAAGAAGAATTTTGTAGACATAGCCTGATTTTAAAATATATATGGAAATTCAAAGGAGCTAGAATAGCTAAAGTGATTTTGAAGAAAAAAAAAAAGAATAAAGTTGGAGGAATATTGACCTAAATTTAAGATTTACTCTGAAGCTATGGTAATCAAGACAATGTGGTATTGGTAAAGGGACAGACACATAGATCAATGAAACAAAACAAAGAATCTAGAGAAATATATGGCCAAGTAATTTTTCATAAAGCTCAAAACAATCCAATGGAGAAAAAAATATATTTTTCAATAAATATTAGAAAAATCAGACATCCAAATGCAGTATAAAGAATCTGACTTGAACCTGATACTTCATTCAAAATTTAACTCAAAATGAATTATGATCTAAATTTGAAAAGTAAACCCATAAAACTTTTAGAAAAAATATAGAGGAAAATCTATATAATCTGGTGTCCAGCAAAGAGTTCTTAGACAGAATACCAAAAGAAAAATACATAAAAGAAAAAAAAAAGATCAGATTTCATCAAATTTTAAAACCTTTGCTCTTCAAAAACCACTGTTGAAAGAATGAAAAGAAAACCTGCAGAATTGGAAAAATATTCACAAAACATATATCTGATAATGAACTTGTATCTAGAATATAAAGAACTTTCAAAACTCAATAATAAGAAAATAAACAATCCAATTAAACAATTCCTGATAATACTTAGTGCTAATGAGACTAGAGAGTAATTGAAAATCTCATAAATTGCTGATGGGAAGTTTCTTGTTCACACTTACCATATGCCTCAGCAGTACTACCCCTGGGAATTTAGAAAAGTAAAAATTTATGTTCACCCAAAAATCTCCACATAAATATATTCATATAGGAGCTCTCTTTGCTAAATAATGGAAATAATCCAAAGTCCTGGCAATCAAAGGACTTATTTTTTCCATAAAGAAACAATAAGCTCCTGTTAGATCCAGATGATTTTTCACTTATCTAGATAGCAAAAGAGAGATGAGCAAAAGTGCCAGCTCCCCATGTCCTTTGTTCCACAGGATTACACTGAAACAAAAGGGACCAAATAACATGATGACATAACATGAGTGTAACCAGTACAAGATAACAGTTTTGAGGAGCAATTTCATTTTGAAGGTAAGCAGTTTTACAGTCTGTAATTGCACCCCAAAACGACAAAGAAAATAGTCTCAGGCCTCATCAAAACCCAGGAGTTGATAAGAAATGACATCTCGTGACAGACTCCTGGGAAGGTAGGTAGGTAGGTAGAAAAAATGGTTTTGTAGTTATTTTTTAAAGCCCCCCATGCTCTCATAATCTAGAAAGATCCTAGGGCATTCTGCCAAGATTTAAGTCTGATATAGTTAAGCCATCCCCACATGTCCTACATGAAGACATGTGAGGCAGATGCCTACTACACACCTCAGAAATCCCACTTAAAGAGTGAAAAATTATATTCACACATAAATCTTCACCTGAACATTTTCATCAGTTCTATTCATAATCATGTAAACTGCAGACAATACCAATGTCCTCCAACAAATAGATGAATAAATTGTGATATGTCCATTCAATGCTACTCAGCCATAAAAAGGAAAGAATTATTGATATACTCAACAACCTGGATAAAAGCACTGTTATGGAATCTAGATTTGTGTTTTATCTAGGAAAATTTCTTCCCTTTTAAAAAATTTATCCTTATAATCTTATCAAGACAAAATATTTTTTATAGACTGATTTGTGTCCCCTTAAAATTTGTATGTTGAAACCTTAAACACCAATGTGACTGTATTTGGAGACAGGGCCTTTAAGGTGATAATTAAGGTTAAATGAGGTCCTAAGGGTGGGATCCTAATCCAATAGAACTGGTATACTTATAAGAAAATAAAGAGACACTGAAGTTCTCTCTCTCTCTGCTCACCATGTGAGGACATAGCAATAAGGTGGTCATCTACAAGCCAGGTGAGGTCTCACCAGAAACCAACTTTATCAGCATTTTGCTCTTGGACTAGGCTCTAGAGAAAATAAATTTCTGTTGTTTAAGCCACTCAGTCTGTTTTTTGTTTTGTTTTGTTTTGTTTTGTTTTTTATGGCAGCCCTAGCTGACTAACACAATATAGAATTTACTTTTTTTTTTTAATGAGGTGACTAATGGATTTAACATTTGTTTCTGCCAAAATAGACGGCCAACTGTGACAACAAAATGTATTAAATATTTTCCAAAATGATCCAAAATGTCACTTATCTTAGATTAAATTCCAATTTTATATAGATCTGATTATGGTTTTTCTATTGTTTTCCATAAATCCATTTGCTTATTCCTGTGCCAGTGTTATACTGTTTTAATTAAAATAGCTTTTATGCTTAGTTTAATATCTAGTACAACAAGACTTCATTCATGTTCTCTTTTCAAAAATTTTAAAATAATTTAATTTAATGTAGCCCTTAGTTCTATGTGTCTGGACAAATACTATTCCAAGTGTGAGTGTGCAAAAAGATTAAAAGCTTACACCAGAACATAAATTAATACAGCATTCAGTGTACTATTTACATTATCTGACAGCTTTCATAGTAAAGCTTTTTTCATAAATAAAACAACAAATTGATATACATTCTGACACAGATAGTGAACTCGGACCTTCTCAAGAACTTAGATAGCTTATAATCCCAAATAAAATCTCTCATACCATCTCCTACCTACCCAGTGGTTGAACTGTTATTTTCTTCCTGAGTGGTGAGAAAACTTCTCTGACAACAAATTCTATATTCTTTTCTTCTCTGTTATTTATTGTCTAAACTCTGACTTCTTGGAACTCACAAATCCTTTCTCTCAAGAAAACTCACTTCTTATAACAAAGTCTTGGTTTGTTAGCTTAAAACATTTTTGTTTGAGTGTTTTAAATTCCTTAAGTTATCCTCAGCCCTTCAAGTAAAAACAAAAGTGTGTTAAATGTTAAAGTCTGGAGTGAGCTGTACTTATAGTGATAAGAGGGAAAAGTAGTAGCATGGAGAAACTTACAATCTGGCAAAAACTGACCAGCACAGGAGCCTGGAGTTGGGACAAGGAATAAAAGAATACAAGCACAAACTGGACACATTTGTGAGAAATGTACATTTCTCCAGGGATCTGTGAAAATTTTTGTAGCAAGTATCTCATAAAGGCTGAGCATTGTGCATTCGCAGAAGATGAGTCACGGGCAGTCAGATCAAACTAGATAAATCTTAAAGAGAAGGTGACTCCCACAGTTAAAGAAGTTACAGATATTTAGATTGCATATGTGTAGCAGAACCTTATATGTAGTAGATATTTTAACAGTCCATTGTTTCATGACTATTATAAATTGCATAATCAAAATAAATTTTAAAAGGGATAGAGAGTATATCATTGAGTGATTACATACATTTTCTAGGAAAACTGATTTTCTAAGAAACTGATTTTCTATGAAATTGATGAGTAAAGAGCTAAACTAGTCCAGAGTATAATCCTGCACTTTAGATGGTTGTCCATCAATAGACCTGTTAGGAGGACAGTTCTGATGTCTCAGTATTTCAAATATATAGCTTCTGTTTCTACTTGGATCTTATCTCTTACAATCTGTTGTAATATTTTACGAGTATTATAAACTATTCCTCATTTCAAAGAGTGCTTTTTCCCCCTTGACAACTGAGGCAATATTCTTGTATGTCTCCAGTTATTATACATGGGGAAAAAAAGTTTATTTCATTTACATTTCCTCCATATGGATAACCTCTGTACTCCTCAAAAAATGTACATTTAAAAGAGCAGGAAAGGTATAAAATGGTGCCATTTATTGATAGAAAAAGCCCCAAATAAATTTAGAGACAGGAGGAAATAGAGGTTTATACCATGTTAACAACTCTCTATCAGGTTCAATTTGCTCATTGTTGGTAGTACTGATTAATTGGGAATCTTTTAACTTTATATATAAATCATTATCGCCTCCTTTTTTATTCTTGGTATATAGAATTGCCTGCCACTTTTCCTCCTATAGGAAATATCATTATAATTATAATCTCATTAGAGTGTGTCTACATGCTTCTTATTCTATTTATTTCTATTTATCTTCTTCCTATTCTTTTTTATGACTACCATCCTCTCCTCTGTTCTTTCTTATTCTATCACAGACACATAATTTAATTCCATGTCAGCATTTACCTGACAATGATACTAAACATAATGAGAACCAACAATTATGGAAGGCTTTTCACCTTTTTTCTATTTAGAAAAAAACGGCAGCTCGCTGCCCGCATTCATTTAATATTATGTGTGAGAATGCTACATTTTCTAGAAGTTAACATTTTTAGTCATCTAACTACTTAAAACAGAATGCTATAAATAGAATGATGTCATTTGTTGCCAAAGACTATTGACACACTAGCGTGATGCACAAATAATAATAAAAGTGAGATGTTTCATGGCAAACTTTGGGGGTAAGTTTAGTACTGTAATTGTGAGTTATCTTGGGGTAAATGCTGCAGCCGCAAGTGCTGCTGGTGAGTATTCTCACGGCAAACAGGAAAAGGGTTAAAATGCCAATTCTTATGTTAAGCATCTTAGAATCTTATGTAAATTATTTAATTTCATTCTCCAACAATCCTATAATATAGATACTAATAGCATTTCTCATTTATGAGTTTAGGCTGAATATTTGAGTAGTTTCACCAAGGTCCTAAGTAGCTTAAAGTGAAATAGTCAGGATACAAAATAAGATCTTCGTGAGTACAGTTAGTATCATTAGAAATTGAAATTATCCTTTGGTCTTTAAAACAACATTCATCTACTGTAAAAATTTTTATTTTCCAAGATTTTCTTTAAGGATTATTTTCTAAAATTAAAGTTCAAAATAAAATAATGTATATACATTCTTGGACGGTGAATTAACACAAGGCAGTTCCTTTTGTTAATGTTATTTCCTATTGCAGTTCTTCTAGTTTTTGTGTTCACATGTCTTCTCTTATTCATTTCTATTATTTCTAAATGATATGATTGAAATTCTTCTTTCAAATGGAAAAAATTTCCAAATAGAAGACTTCACAATAAGATGTGGGTAGAAAAATATGCAGAAAATTTTACTCCCCAAATCCCGTAAAACTGACCAAGAAGGCATTAGTAATATATAAAGTCATTTCCAAGACTAGACTAAGCTATGAAAGTTATGAGAATCATGTATACTCCATAACCTGAAAGGAAATTAAATAATCCCCTATTATGACAAAAGGGAGTTTGGAAAAATGAGTTATTTCATCCCTTGCTGCAGCCTGGGGGGAGTGGGAATAGGTCTAATTTGGCTATGGAAGAGCTTAAAGTCAGAACTGTGAGTGGTGTTTTGAAGGAGCAAAGGAACTATGTGGTCTGAAGAGAGGACCAGACACTTCCCAATTTTTCACAAATTGATATAAAAAAGGAGCGAGTGTCAAAGATAGTAGATAAGGAGAATGGAGATCAGGTTCCAAGTACAATTATGTACTTTGCATTTAATAGAAAATGATTTAATGTTTTCTTAAATAACTGTTTTAATATCTCTATTTTAGATACTCCCCGGAGTTATGAGAAAGAGAAAGTGTGTTATGGGGCAAAGTTTCATGAAATTAAATCTCTGGAGAATTTTAACTTCTATTTCAGGTTTCCAATGTACATGTATTATTTTGCTTATTTATTTTTTAAATATACTTTTTAACATTTTATGTACAGTTGACATTATATTAGTTTCAGGTGTTCAATATAGTGATTAAACATTATACAACTTAAAATGTAATCACTCCAATAAATCTAGTATCCATGGACATGTATTATTTTAAAATAGAAAAAGTCAACTAAAAATATTTCCAAGAAGTGCATGATAAGAGGTCTAAATTTCCCTTCTAAAGAATCTAAGTGCCATTTCTTACTCAGCAACAACTCTTCCTCCTGCTCGGTTTAATGCTATTGGATCAATTTATTCTTTGCCTATAACGTTCTCACTCACATCTCTGCAAGTCATTATTCCTGTGATATGATTGGTACTTCCTCCATAGGGTGCAATTATATCACAAGAAGATGGAAAATAAAAAAATTTTCTTTAACACTTAGGAAAATAAGATTATTAAACTGAAATTAACAATAAATGAGGAATTTGCCTTTTATAGGTATTTGAAATAGAAAACTTTTCTGAAGGTAGCTAGCCATATTAAAAAAAAAATCTCAACTAGAATGTGCTTTTAAATATAGTCTCCTTACTCGACTAGAATCCAAATATAGGCTTGAAATGATGTAATGCTGATTTTATTCCTTGATGCCATATGATAACTGGTATTGAAAATGAATAAAATAGGGTGCAGGCAGGACAAATGAAGGCATAATTTCAGAAGCAAAACAGATTTCAGAGCTACAGCTATGCTACAAATAAACTGCCTCTGTGAGGAGTTAACAAAATGTCCAAGAAATATACTATAAAAATCAGCTACGTGCAGCACATATTCAAAACATGACAACTTATTTTAAGGTCTAAGGCAATAGCGACTGATAGACAAATCTAATGACTGATATGCAATAGAAGCTCCTTCTTGAGGGAACACAATGTGTGTCCTTAAGGAGAAGAAAATATCTTCTGAGATTTGTAGTTGGTGGCAAAATTTCAAATATTTGAATAAGGTTTAAATGTTGAGACTCAGACCATCTTCAATGTGACAAAATACATTAAGTCTTTCTTCTGACATTACCTAGCACCTTGGTCCATGCCATATGAAAATTTTATATCAAATTAGACAGATCCATTATGACAGCTTTGCAGTGGGAATCTGGTTAAGACCTTCTTCAGCATATTAAGATTTTGTGGTTTCTTTTTACTAAAATTAAAATTTTGCAAAATCTTTCTTTGAGCTAATTTTCCATTAATTAAACTTGTGGATATGGGTCTTTTTTTATATCAACAATTTCTATATCAACAAGTCTAATACAGTTCTTAATTTCATTCATGAATATTCCTTAGTTGCATTTAAATCTGTTTTTGGCGAATACATTAAATATATTTTAAAATATTTAACTAATAACATGTTTTATAGTGATATCAAAATATAAACTTATGTTCTACAAAGTATGTGTGTTCTGAGAATGCTCCAACTTAAGATGTGGTCAGATGTTTCTAATTTTTGGTTATTATTGTTTGAATATTTATTCAATCCTGGAAGATGAGAAAAATACTTTCTCATATTGTTCTTACACTGATTATACTCAAGGTTGCTTTTTATCTGACTCAAAAAAACAGACTAAAAAAACCTTACAAGTATATATTGGTTGCTGGAAATATTCATGAACCCATTTTAAATATATTCCAAATCTTTTAGAGTTTGGATCTTTGTTTCTTGCTCAATTTCACACTGAGATATGTAAAAGTATAATAAGAATTTGCTTTTTAGTTCATTATGTGCAAAAGAGCTGAGTGTTTAGTATTTCAAAAGCATCCTCCATGAGCTTTTAACTAATCACTCAGTCACATAAGAAAAGCTGAAAACAGAATAAGATGCCAGCCTGTACAGATATCATAGAAGCTTGAATTTGGCCAAACACCTTGGCAGAAATAAAATGCTTTTATCCTCGTGAACAGAACAAAATGACATGAATTAAAAATTTTTTTTTAGGAGAGCAAAGTGTAATTTATACAGGAAAAGTCATTGAGTCCAGGTTTGTTGACATTTGGAGAGTACTCTCTACAACAAGACATCTCCCCTGTAGACTCAGGAACATATTGTATTATCTTATCATGTAACAGATGACCAGCCATATGGTAAGGGGAGAGGGAAAGCAAGGAGGTAACTGGCTGATGTACAAATAGGGCATGAATGAGAAAACAAAGGTTAAAATTATATATGTGGACTGTAGCTGGATTTCCTATTTTATTTAGAGGGATTTTAAATGGAATTTCTTGGTTTATGTGAACATATTTTAAAAATCATATTTATATACAAATTTTTCTTTTAAAAATAGATTTTTAAAAAGTATTCTTCACAATAACACAATTAAGATACAACCTCAGGGTATATTATGATGTAATATAATCTAGATATGCTCACTCAAAAAATATAGTCTTACAGAGACGTTATAAAATATTTTAAAATATTTATATGAAATAGCCTAATTTTCACAGCATGCAAGTTCCTGCCTGGTACTAGGTTAGTAAGCTATTTTAAGAATATGCAGTAATTCTTTTTAGACATAAGTACAGTGCAACAATAACTTATTTAATGTTACCTCAGCAACTTAAAGTCAAACCAATTTACCAATATCTCATTTAATATTTTTATTGTTACTCATTCATGTAGCTTATAAGAAATAAAAATTTATAATGTGCTAGTGGCAGAAATCTGACACTTGCTTCCCATTGTACAAACTGCTTCTTCATTTTCCTTGAATAAGTCAGAGAATGACAAATGCTATGATAAACATAGAGTATACGGTATTATAATTACCTTCTCAACTATGGAAAGAATAAAATATTCCAAATATATGAAATTTCATCATAATTTCTATCATCCAATATCTTAATTATTTATAAAACTAATTTTCTTAGTTTAAAATTTAAAGTAATAAGAATAAATTGTGTGAGTCATTATCCTGGATATATTTGCCTTGCCTTCATGTTGTATGTAAAGCATTCTAGGATTTTGAGACTTCTGGTCAAGATGGCAGAGAAAGTAAACTCTGTGCTCACCTCCTCCCATTATCACATCAAAATTACAATTAAATTATAGAACAACCATTAATGAGAACCACCTAAAGATTAGCTGAACAGAATCCCTATAATTAAGAATGTACAGAAAATGCCACATTGCAACTGGTAGGAAAGACAGAGATGTAGAATGGGCAGGTCACATACCCACAGTATGGTGATTAAGAATCAAGAGGGACATTTCAGCATCAGAGGTCCTCCCTGAAGAATATTAGGCTCCTCAGCCCAAGTCACCATTGCCAAGGAGTCCTCATAGCATCTGGCTGTGAAAACCAGATGGGATCGAATCCAGGAAAGACAAAGGGTTGCAAGAGATAGAGACATGCTGCTCTTAAAGTGCCAATGCATAAACTTACTCAAATGCTCACTCACTCTAAGTGCCAGTATATGAGTACCTAGAACATATAGGAACTAAATTGACTAATTTCAGGGTGAAAGCTGAAGGGGAAAGGGTTGGGGCAACTCTCTCATGGGATGAGAGTGCTGGTAGGCTTCACAGATTTTTGTGAAGCTCTCCTCTGACCCTGCCAGCCCTGTGCAGACAGCTGCCAAATTTGTACTCTCTATTAACTCTGCTTACACTGTTTGCCCTGCCCTGGTGATTCCCTGAGACCCCTTCACACTCAACTTGCTCACCCAAACTGACCCTCTTTCATGGCTCCTCCACACAAGTGACCTATTTCAGTTCACCTTAAAGACTTTCCCAAAATCTCTCAAATGTTTATAAACCCCAAACAAGCAGTGGTTGGCCTTGGAGTAGCTTATAGCTCTTATAAAGAAGCCCCAAGCCCAGCACGAGTGACAATTACTTTCAACTTGCATTGTAACTCCCATTAGGTAGCCCCAAGCCTAGTATAAGTGGCAGCCTGTCTTGGCCTGGAATATAGCTTCAGATTGGCCACAGATCCAGCAAAAGTGACAACTGGTCTTAGCTCACAAGATGGTACCCACCAAAGGATCACAAAACCTGGCAAAAGTGACAGTCAGTCTCATTTTGCAATAACTCCCAAGTACCTCCAAGCCTAGCACAAATGGTAACCAACTGCAGATCACTTTATAGCTCTTACCAAGCAGCCCCCAGCCTAGCCTAAGCAGCATCTGACCTTGGCCTACACTGGAGCATGACTCAAGACACTCTAGACCCAACACACTCAGCGGCCAGCTCCACACAGCATCAGAGCGCCACCCAATCAGCTCCACAAATGAAACACCTGGTTAAGATGGCAGAGTAGGTAAACTTTTTGGGTAGACTAGGCAGGTACCAGAAGCCTGCTAAAACAACTACTGCTCCATGAGTCAGCCTTCATACAAAAGTTCTCTTACAATTAGCTCTCACAACAAGTCAACCTGAGGGTCAACACCACCCACTAATATGCTACTAGGAATCTAGGCCCAACTACCACAGGAGAGCAGACACAACCCATACAAGGAACACTCCTGGAGTACCAGGTATAGGGAGCTTTAATGACACATTAACATCAATGACTAAATCATCCATACAGAAAATCAAGAAGGAAATCATGACCTTGAAATGAAACATTAGACCAAATGGACTTCATTAACATTATTAAAACATTTCACCCAAAAGTAGCTGACTATACATTCTTTGCAAGTGCACACAGAATATTTTCCAGGATTGACTACATGTGAGGTCAAAAAACAAATTTCTATAAATATAAGAAGATTGAAATCATACCAAGCATCGTTTCTGATCACAATGGTATAGAACTAGAAATCAATTACAAAAAGAAAACTGAAAAACATACAAACATGTAGAGCAGTGGTCCCCAACCTTTTTTGCACCAGGGATCAGTGCTCTTATGAGAATCTAATGCCTGATGAGCTGAGGTGGAGCTGAGGTGGTTATGCTAGTGCTGGGTAGCGGCTACAAAAACAGATGAAGCTTCACTCACTCACCTGCCGCTCACCTGCTGTGCATCCCAGTTCCTAAGAGGTTATGGACCAGTACTAGTCCACAGCCTGGAGGTTGGGAGCCCCTGATGTAGAGGCTAAATAAAGTGCTAAGAAAACAATGAATGGATTAACAATGAGATCGAGTTAAAAATAAAAAGATATCTTGAGACAAATGAAAATAAAGACACAAAGACACTCAAAATTTATGGGACACAGCCAAAACAGTTCTAAGAGGAAAATTCAAAGCAATATAGGCATATTTCAATAAACAAACCAAAAAATCTTAAATAAACAACCTAACATTATATCTAAAAAACTAGAAAAAGAACAAACAAAGCCCAAAGTGAGTGGAAGAAAATAATAAAGATTAGAGCAAAAATAAACAAAATAGAGTCTAAAAAACAATTGAAAATAATCAATGAAACCAATAATTGATCCTTTAAAAAGATAAACAAAATTGATAAACCTTTAGTAAGAGTCATCAAGAAAAAAATGGAGAGGGCCCAAATAAATTATATCAGAAATTAAAGAGAAGTGACGACTGATACCAAAGAAATACAAAGGAGTATAAGAAAATATTATCCACAATTATATGTGAACAGATTGAATAACCTGGACAAAATGGATAAATTTCTAGAAACATACAATTTTCCAAGACAGAATCAGGAAGAAACAAGTATCTGAACAGGCTGATAACTACCAACAAGTTCAAAAAGGTGATCAAAAAACTCCCAACGAATAATATTCCTGGACCAGATGGTTTCCCAGGTAAATTTTGCCAAACATTCAAAGAAGAATTAATATCTATCTTTCTCAAACTATTTCAAAAAATTGAACATGAGAAAAAGCTCTCAACTCATTTTACAAGGCCAGCATTATCCTGATACCAAACCAAAGACACTTCAAAAAGGAAAATTATCAGGCCAATATCCCTGATGAACACAGATGCAAAAACTTCAACAAAATATTAGCAAACCAAATTGAGCAATACATTAAAAAGTCATATAACATGATCAAGTGGAATTCAATATTTGCAAATCAGTTAATGTGATGCACCATGTTAATCACATTAAAATCATATGATAATATCAATAGATGCAGAAATAACATTTGACAAAACCTGGCATCTATTTATGATTAAAAACTCTCAGAAAAATGGGAATAGAGAGAATATACCTCAACATAATAAATGCCTTATATGTCAAACCCACAGCTAATATCATACTTAACAGTGAAAAGCTTAAAACTTTTTCTTTAATAAGAAATTGTTAAAGAATAAGGAATAAGACAAGATGTCCTCTTTCACCACTTTTCTTCAACATAGTATTGAAAGTCATGGTTATTACAAATAGACAAGAATATGACATAAAAGTCATCCAAACTGGTTAGAAGAAGTAAAACTGTCATTATTTGCAAATGAAATGATACTATATAGAGAGATCCCTAAAAATTCCACACAAAAAAAAAACAAACATAAAAAAACTGGTGTAACTAAATAATTCAGTAAAGCAGCAGGATACAAAATTTGTATACAGAAATCAGTTGCATTTTTATACACTAATAAACTATTAGAAAGAGATATTAAGAAAATAATCAAACTTACAATTGAATAAAAAAATTCCTAAGAATAAATTTAACCAAGGAGGTAAAAGATCAGTTCTCAGAAAACTGTAAGACACTGAGGGAAAAAAAAACTGAACATAATACAAATAAATGGAATCATATACTATGCTCTTGGATATGAAAAATTAGCATTGTTATAATGTTCATAGTACCCAAAGCAATCTATGGATTCAATGCAGTCTCTATCAGAATACCAATGGCATTTTTCACAGAACTAAAACAAATAATTCTAAAATTTATATGAAATCACAAAATACTCTGAATAAACAAAGCAATCTTGAGAAAGAATAACAAAGTTGGATGTATCATGCTATCTGATACCAAACTATACTACAAGTTTATAGTAATCAAAATAGCATGGTACAGACACACAAATCAAAAAAACAGAAAGGAGAGCCCAGAAATAAGCCCACACCTGTTTGTTCAATTTATCTATGACAAAGCAGGCAAGACTATACAATGGGATAAAGACAGTCTCTTCAATAAATGATGATGGGAAAACTGGACAGATATATGCAAAAAATGAAACTAGAGCTCTTTCTTACACCACATACAAGAATAAACACAAAATGGATTAAAGACTTAAATGAAGAGCCCAAACCATCAAACTACTAGAAGTAAAATAGGCATTAAACCCTTTGACATCACATTTAATACTATCTTTTGGATATGATCCCTTGAAGAAGGACAGCAAAAGAAAATTAAACAAAGAGAATTACATCAAATTAAAAGGTTTTTGTGAGGTGAAGGAAACCATCAACAAAACGAAAAGATAGCCTACATTATGGGAGAAGATATTCACCAATGACACATCTGATAAGAGGTTAATATCCAAAATTTATAAAGAACTCATACAACTTAACACCAAAAACATCCATTCAATTAAAAAGTGGACAGAGGACCTGAATAGACATTTCTCCAAAGATGCCATGCAGATGATCAATAGACATATGAAAAGATGTTCAATGTCACTAACCACTAAAAAATTCAAATAAAAACGACAATGAGATATCACCTCATACCTGTCAGAATAGCTATCATCAATAAAGCAATAATCAAGTAATGACAAGGATGTGCAAAAAAGGAAACCTTTGTACAGCCACTATGGAAAACATAGTGGTGGTTCCTCAAGAAATTAAAAGTAGAACTACTATATGACCCAGCAATTCATTTTTGGGTATTTATCTAAAGAAATCCAAAACATTAAAGACATGCATCCCTATATTCGCTGAAGCATTATTTACAATAGCCAATATATGTAAGCAACCTAAGTGTCCATCGATAGATGAATGGATAAACAAGATGTTGTATGTATGTTGGAAAATTACTCAGCCATAAAAAAGAATGAAATCTTACCATTGTGACAACATGCATGGACCTAGAGGATATTATGCCAAGTGAAATAAGTTAGACAAAGGACAAATACCATATGATTTATATGTCGAATCTAAAGAATAAAACAAATAAACAAAACAGAAACAGACTCATAGATACAGAGAACAAATTAATGGTTGCAAGATGGGAAGGAGTTGGGGCCATGGATGAAAAAGGTAAAAGGATTAAGAAGTACAAATTGCCAATTATAAAAACAATCGCAGGGATGTAAAGTACATCATAGGGAATATAGACAATAATATTGCAATAACTATTATGGTATCATATGAGTTCTAGACTTTTGAGGTGATCACTTTGTATAGTTTATAAATGTCTAATCACTATGCTATATACCTGAAACTAATATAATATTCTACGCCAAATGTAATTTAAAAAATATTTCTAAAATATTCATAAATAAAGCATTCTGTGTTCCAAAATGCATATTTTTTCAATATAAGACCTCTTTACATAAAGACCACACAAGTTATATCTTGTACTCACTTGCATAATAATTTTGTATGTTCACAGATATAGACAAATGATAGATAGATGATAGATATCGACATCTAGCATTATGTTCTTTATAAATATAAATATATTCAATATTAACATTTACATTAAAAAATGAACAAATCACAAATGTAATATTTAACAATTTTTTTACAAAATGAATATATCTGTTTAACCACCATCCAGGACAACAACAAAAAATGCATTATCTAATCCCAGATCCCCTTCATTCTTTTGTTATATCATACCTCTCAATATCTAACCACTAGTCTAACTTCAGTCACTACTAATTTTGACTGTATTTGAACTTTATAAAAAAGTAATCTATGCCCTCTTTTGTGTTAATCCTTTACACAATATTATGTTTATAAGCCTACCCTATCTTACTGCAAGTAAGTATCGGTAATTCATTTATTTTCATTACTATATAATATTTTATGGTATAGATATATCATGATTTATTTATTCATTCTACAGTTAATAGATACTTGGGGCACTTACTGTTTTGTATTATAATAAATACTATTGCAATAAACATGTATGTACTTGCTTTATGAAGCACATTTATATTGTATGCATTTGAGGGGATATATAACGGGGTGAAGAGTCTGACTCGATTTTTTTGTTTCTAACAGCTTTCAAAACCTGCCACTCCGTATTACCCTTCTACCCTCACACCTTGGAAAGCTAAGAGAGCCCAGGGTCTCTCTCTTTTGGTGTAAGCAGTAAATTTAAATCATTCAAACTTCAGCCCAACAGAGGATACCCTCGCTGTAACTTCAGTTCCTTAAACTAGTTACCCCTTCTTACTCTTTCCAGATAATTTTGTACTTTATTGGAAACATGCCCTCTTCTGCCCAGAAAGCCTCATAATGTAAGTAATAAATCTCTTTACAACCTTTTCTGGTGTGTGTGTGTGTGTGTGTGTGTGTGTAATCACCTGTCTTGACATTCAAAGCACATTGTTGGTATATGAGGGGCTATCTTATGTCTGCAGAGTGACCACAAACTATATCCAGGAGGAGAATCTGTGGTTCACCAGTATGGGTATGTTTGAGATACCATGTAGATATCCAGTTGTTAATATTTGCTTTTAAATTTTTTACATTTATTTGAAATTAAAAATATCCATCCTCATTAAACAACTTGATCGAGATTCTCTTATATCTACTTCAATTCCTCATTTACTCAAGCATTCTTTTTGACACATTGTGTCAGATGAAATTTTAGGTATTAGAAAAAAAATTAAGACAACAATCTTTCCTTTATACATGGGCCATTGGAACAAACATACAATAACAAATAAATAAATACAGCATGCTGCGTGGTGGTTAAGTGTGGAGTAACAAAACAACGAATAAAAAGATAAGAAGTATTGAGTAGAGCATAGATCTTAAAAATAAGGTAGCCAATAATGGCTTTTCTGAGGTGGTGAATATAAGTAGAAACCTGAAGGACAGGGTGGAGTGAGCCATGAAGAGCTATAGAGGAGGAGCATCGGAGGCTATAAGAATGATGTGAAAAAGCTCTTGTTGGCCTTTTCCAGTAAAAGCAAGGAGGGCAATGTGGATGGAGAAGAGGGAACAGGATGGAGAGAATGAGATCAGAAAGGCAGAGGAGCAGTGGAAAACAGGCCAAGTAAGGCCTATGGCTTTTACTCTGAGCAATTTGAAAGTTAGTAAAAAGATTTTGAATAGTGGGGTGATATTATTTGACCTGGAGTTTAAATAATAACTCTGGATCCAGTATTAAGAACAAATTGGTGGAGGAGGAAGTATAAGGATGAAAATAGCTAATAACATTCTAATATCTGTATGGTATATTACAGGCTAATACAATAATCCTGTGAGATATCTGTGGTAAAAAAATAGAATCATTCCAGACATATGATATATTTTTACTATATTTTCAGGTTATGCTGGTAAATTGTACATGGAGAATGATAAAAAAAAATAATAATAAAGAAAGAAAGAGGAGTCAAAGATAACACCACTTTTATTTTGCAAAAGCAACTGGAAGTTATCTTTTACTATGATGGGAAAATATGTGAAAAAAAAAATGGCATAGATAATAGAGGCTCTGTTCATCCCTCTGGCAACCAAATCAAAGTTGTGACAGAAACAAGGAGCAAACAGCAAGGAAAAATCACCTGAGATCTAGATGAATAAGCCATGCAACTAGAGAGAAATCTAAGAAATCACCCTGCGATGGCAGAAGATAGGATGGAGCGAGGACACGAGGCTGCACAGTTCTGAGTGGCTGAGTGGGACAGAGGCTGTAGCAGACGCCTCTTAAAGGGGTCATGCCCACAAGCGGACTTTCATGGTGACAGACCTGCTTGCTCTGAGCAACAGTGCTATCCAGTTTGATGACATCTCGGCTATGGTGGTGCTGTGTCAGCTCACTGGGAGTGGGGAGGGCTTAACAGAGGATCAATGGATACTGCTGGCACTTCTATACAGAGTGAGGCTCCCCTCAGCCCTCACTCTGACAATGTCTCCCTGTAAGTCCCTGTGCCCCTGTGCGCAGTCAAATCTGCACTGAAATAATAATCAAAGGAGAATATGGGACATTATTAAAGGTAAAAATATCTGTCTCATCAGGGTACCAGAAGAAAAACAAGATGTTGAAGAGCTATTGGAAGAAATAATGATGGAAAACTTCCCTAACCTGGTGAAGGAAATAGACATAAAACCCTAGGAAGCTCAGAGAATCCCAAAAACCAGGAATCCAAAAAAGCCCACACCAGGACACATCATAATTAAAATGCCAAAGGTTAAATACAAAGAGAGAATCTTAAAAGCAGCAAGAGAAAAGCAGATAGTTACCTACAAGGGAGCACCCATAAGACTGGTAGCTGATTTCTCAAAAGCAACTATGCAGGACAGAGAGCTTGGCACAAAATATTCGATGTGTTAAAGACTTAGGATCTACAACTAAGAATACTTTATCAAGCAAAGCTATCAGTTAGAGTTGAAGGACAGATCAAGAACTTCCCATACAAAAATAAGCTACAGGAATTTATCATCACCAGACCAGTATTACAAGAAATGTTGGAGGGACTTCATTAAAAAGTAGAAACATGTATCAAAAACAGGAATAAAAAATGGTAACAACTACATTCCTATCAATAAGTACCTCAAATGAAAAAGAATTAAGTGTTCCAACTAAAAGATAGAGTGGCTGAATGTATAAGAAAATAAGACCCCTACATGCTGTCTACAAGAGACTCACTTCAGATTAAAAGACACACACAGACTAAAAAGAAGGTGATGGAAAAAATAAATATTGCCTTGATGGACCTAGAAGATATTTGAGTCAGACAGAGAAAGATAAATACCATATGATTTCACATATGTTCTAAGGAACAAAAAGGACAAACTGATCAAAAACAGACTCACAAATATAGTGGACAATTTGGTGATGGACAGAGGGGAGGAAGGGTTGGGAGGCTGGGAGAATGGGGTGAAGTGTTAAAGAAGTACAAATTAGTAGTTGATGGATGGTTACGGGGATGAGGAGCATGGCATAGGGAATGCAGTTAGCATTTATATGTTGGCTAGGTGGGGGGCCAGGGGAGGGAGGAAGCAATTGGGGGGATCATTTTATGAACTATATAGATGTCTAACCAATGTACTGTATACTTAAAACTAATTAAAATAAATTAATTAATTTTTAAAAAGATGGGGAAATGTGTGAAATGAAAAGGTTTATGAATGATTAAAATTGCTTTAAAAATCTACACAACATGACTTTAGCTATCAAAATAACTAGACAATTTACTAAGTCCAGTCATTAAGGAAAAAATAATTCTTACAGAAAATATTAGGAAAACGGTTTCATTTTTCCTTATCCTTGTTTTCTAAATTACTTCAGTTATACAGAAAACTTTAGCCTCAGTGAAAGAAACACACTTTCAACTTAGATATTAATTTTTTAATATAAACATAGAAAAAGGTCACAGTGTAAATCAAATGATTTTTTATCTTTCTGATGAGTGGAATAAATAATCAATATCTTAATTTTAGAATTCAGATTGGGCCTTGGCTCCTTTAAAACTGGAAGGATACTCTCAAACATTTATGTAAGGAAGAATAAACATTATTGAGCCCTTGAATTAGAAGTTACTAGTTATTAGTTATTACAAAGTTACTAGTTATCAGTTATTACACAACCTGAAAATCACTTTGAGCAAGGAAGACCTAGATCTAACACATTTAGGGACCTTTAATAATATTCATGAGTACAACAGAGAACCTTATTGCAACTGGGGAAGATAACATAACATAATGAATGATAGATTCGGTGGGTAGAGAATGCAACCAATAGTAAAGCCAGTTTTCATAGTCAAACTAGTTTCTCATTCCCCATAAACTTTTAGCAATACTTCCTAATCTCTTTCTATTTAAGAAAATGTACCAATTTTATAAAATGCAAAATAATGAGAAAATACATAAGATTTGAGATCCTGCTTAAATATAAACCTTAGAATTTCAAAAGAGCCTTTGAAGGAAAACTTGTGCAATTCATTGGTCAAATAATAACCTATATTTTTATGTTTCAATTATTATGGAAACTGAAGCTACTGAGGTACATTAAGATGTTAAGACGACATTTTGCTTCCTCCAGTTCTATACAAAAATAGCAACTAACATTTGCATAATGTATTATAGTTTACGAAGTGCTTCCACATACCTTGGCTCACTTGATTTTACATCTTTGATTCAAATACACACTTTAAATAGCAATCGTTATCTCTAGAAAAAGGTAAGCATTGGCAGAGCACACAAATATAACCTAGACTACATTTCATTCTGTTTTGAGGAAAGAACTGCCCAGTAGTTTGCAGCAACTATTAGCAGACATTTGCTTTGTGTAGCTCCACACATACCTTAAGTCCAAGCAATATACTCTCCCCTGCATGCTAACTTCCTTTTCGTCATTGTAAGAATCATTCCTTTGTGAAAAGCCATGGGGCAGTGATATAAGATATGAAATATTTTAAAAACTCTTCCTTGCCCTAGTCTCTTAAACTTATTGTATTCAGAATTTTAGCAACTGCACAGAGATAGAAATGAAGTGAGTAATTTTGAATAGATCTTATTGTTGAGTATTTTTCTACTCTTCACTCAGTTCTGTCCTCCAAATATCTAGAAACACCACTACTCCCAACCTTGTCCTGCCCTCCAGCCATCCAAAACAAAGCTATGATTTTGATTTCCTACCAGTGATGTCTTTCGCCTTCCTCATCTAACCTTCGATATACAGTTTTAGCCCTATGCCCCAGGTCCAAGTCTCTGCTTCAAAATGGTTTTAAAATATACAAAATAAAATATGTATTTATTAAATAATAAACCATTACTTATTGTTTGTTTTTATCATTATTGTATTATTTACTTTAGAAAAATATATTTCAGCTTCACATCTTATAATTGCTAATATGTAAAATTTCCTCTTGCAAGTTCCTCCATAAATGAGCTGCAAGACATCAGAAAATTTAAAGTTTTCTTCTGCAATGACTAATCTAAGTATTCTTAGAATTAATAATTCTCTAACTAGTTTGACATTGATGCCCCCTTAAAGTGGCATATTTAGCTTTATGCTATTTCATTGATTTTAGTGCTTTGTGTCAAATTAGCAATATTTTTCTAATGTCTTCATAGGTCACGTTCCTTGTCATTGAATTTTCATCTGAATATTCTTTCAAATACTTAATAAATAAATGTAAAGGTGACAAAAATAATATACTTTATATATTCCAATTCTGGATTCCATATGTTTTCACTTATTTTATTGAATGTCTCAAAACATCTTTCTAAATTGCAATTAAAATGATATATCTGAGCCCTATCAACATTTTCAATAATTGTTTAGAATCTGTTTGTATTTGAGTTTACCATCTAAAACTTTTATATTTTTAGGCTTTTAAAATGTTGATGTACATATGGTACAAAAATGGAACAGAACATTGTTTTGGGATCTGGCTGAGGGGAAGTTTAGGTTTAGTTGGATGTATTGATACAGTTGACGATTGTGCCAATGCATGATGTACAAATGGCTTCCAGGAATGTTCCTACCACCTACTGTGATTAATTTACTCAGCCTCATGGCAGAAAAGTGTAAAAACAGAAATAGTATTGCAATGTAATGCATGGTTATCTGTAGGTAGCATGTGTGACCTATAATATCCACTCTTTACAGTGGCAATGAGATGGATGCTGAACATTAGACTTGCAAATAATTTTATATTTAAAAAACATTAATCAGATTTAATAAAATATTCAAAAATATTACATGTGTTTAGCTTTATTAAAATAATTTTGATTGAAAATTTTGAAACATAATCTGTATTCAACTTTTAATTTAATAAGTAAATTTGGAACATTTTAAAGAACATAATTATAAACACATATAAAACATTTTATATTTAATATATTGATAAAAATATTGTCATTTTGTGCACTTTGAATACAATCATATATTTAATTCTTTTGATTATTATTAGTAAAACAAATTTTACAAAGATTTTGTAAAATTTGATTATTAGTAAAACAAATTTTACAAAGATTTTGCAAAGATTAATGTAATAAAATAAATTTGATGAAATATATAATTTTTAAATTATCTGTCATATTTTATTGCTCATCCAATATCACTAGCCCATTTATAGAACTTCCAGACATGCAGAAAAATGATAATATTTGGTCATCTTTGGTATTTTGCACACTTTCAGTTATATAAATCCATAGCTGTATGTATATTTTTTAATTACTTTTTTGTAAGGATATAGCTTGATTTATAATTTAACATGTTAGACTTATAATGTATAATATTTATTACAGATATGTGATACATGGATCTCCATTTATACTCTTTTCCTTAAATCCTAGAATGTTAGGACTAGATTAAGTGAAGGTAATAAACAATTTCAATTAAAATACCTTACGTTTGAGTCTACAGCCATGCCACCCTGAACAAGCCCAATCCCGTTTGATCGTGGACGCTAAGAAAGGTTGGGCCTCGTTAGTACTTGGATAGGAGACCACCTAGGAAGACCAGGTACTGTAGGCGTAAAAAAATAAAAAAAATAAGGGATTGTAAACTGATAAGGTCCTTGCAATCTGTGAGGTCAACCAAAGGTTGCCTCACCTAAAAATAAATAAATAAAAATTAAAAAATAATAAAATACCTTATGTTTGCAAATCTTATAGTCCTCTCCAAAGACTTGAACAGAGCCCATGAAGGTAGCCCTGAAGATTTAGTTTCATTTACTTTATGGTAATCTTTACCTGCCCTGGTCCTATAGACAGGCATAAGTTATATCATTCCCATTGGATGATCGTTTGGTGCCTGCTTGACTTTCTATCCCATTAACATTTAACCATAAAGCCACTGTTAGTATATATTTAGCGTACTGAACTACCCTGATGTTCAGTCCATGTTTAAGATCTACTATGTTCTGTCAGTATTTCCTTAAACAATCTCCCTCTCTTTCCTGATCTCTAGAATGAAAGAATTAAACTAAACTACAGTGAATTGCTTGGGTTCAAAACCAGGTTTCTGCAAATAGTAGAAATTCAATAACAATTGATTTTAAAAAAATTTATTATTCTCTTTTGTAATAGCCCAAGGTAGGTGTTCCAGGTTGGCAGGCAGATCTGCTCTACCTACATTGTTTACTGAAGAATCCAGGTTCATTCTCCTATGTTGTAACTCCAACCCTAGGCATTGTCATGGTCTGCATAATCAGAGTTGTGTTCTCTTGGATTTTAGCAGGTGGGAAGCAGAAAGAGAATATGAAGGAAGCACACCCTCAGTTTTAAGGCGTCAGTCAGTAAGTGGCACCCAGACTTCTGATTTCACTCCATTGGCAAGAACTTACACAGCCACACCTAAATTCAAATGAGACTAAGAAAAGTAGCATGGTTGGACAGGCATGTGCTTGGCCAAAATTCCATTTCCATGGCTGAAGGAATATTGGATTTTGGTGACCAATATCCGCAATAATCTGTAAATTGTCTTTAAATTGTGAAATAATAATTTTTATGACTCGAAATGTTTAACTTATTATTTCATGTTTTGGTCAAAAGCACATCTAAAATTTCAATAAAATGAGTACTCCATATAGTGACATATTCTATTGAATCTTCCTGTATCTATGTCGGTCCAAATGGTAAAAACTGTAACTGTCATTGTTATATACCCTCCCCAAATTTGAGTTGGAACAATGACAATCGATATAAATTGTGTGCTAATTTGTGAGATTAAGTGAAGTTTCTCAAAAAGTTTCTCAATAAAAACTGTCTCTAGAAACAGTTATAAAGTGCACTGAAAAACAGTGCGCTTTATAACTGTTTCTAGAGACAGTTTTTATTGATGTGTAAGCACCATATTATAACATTCTCTAGTAAGATATGTAACTATTTATATTAATGTTCTGTTCTTTCCAACTGTGATATATATGTGTGTGTGTGTGTGTATGTATATATATATATACACATATGTATGTATAAATATATATATAATTTGTACTATAACATTAGGATCACATTTTCATCTACAGTATTCTATTAAAAAATTAAGTCTAGACTCTGCACATATGACAAGTTCTACTCTCTTTTCTAAGCATGAAAAGATCAAAAGAATGAGACATACATGCTAATTATGCTGAAAGCCCTTTTGAAATTGCATGTTTAGACTAATGGACTTAAATATACAAAGTTATTCCTTTGTTAAATTCACATGCAAGATAGTGGCTTGAATTTCTTTCAAAATTGATTTATCACAAGTTGAGGGCAATTTGTACTCAGTCATGTTAGCTAATTAATATAATTTAAGTTTATGATTATTGGTGTTACTTTGATTTGATAATAACGATGTAACCAGAACACAGTAAAAACTACATTATATTTACAAAACTCTACCTTAAATTCTCTGAAAGATGAGTGAAATTCTTAGAACCATCATGGAAAATAACACCACAATTTCATGTTACCTTTTGTCAGATGTTTTGTTTCTGTTGTTTTATTCTATCTTGAAGTTATAACTTTTCTAAAACCTTTTTTACAGTGTATTAGGAAAACAGCAAAATAAATTTTCTTAACTATATCTTCAGTGGTAAAGAGAAGAGTTCACAATTTGAGTGTACTTAAGGGCTGATTTAGAATGTTGTGAATAGGCTACTCCAAGCTATTTTAATTCTAAATCAGTAGTTCTCAAAATGTGGTCCTTAGACCAGAATCATCAACATCACCTAGGAAACTGTTAGAAATAAAAAATTCTCAGGTCCCAGTGCAGTTTTACTAAATCAGAAACTCTGAGAGTAAGTCTCAGCAATCAGTGTTTTAAAAAGCTCACTTCTCCCTTACCCACATGGATGGTTCTGATGCCCAATAAAGTTTGAAAATTTTCAATGGATTTCACAGTTAAAGTTCATTTAAAACTTTGGGAAGAGATTATACATAAATTATTCTAATATGCTTTTTGTTCAAAATTCTCATTGAGCACACGAATATCTCAAATGAGGATATGTTTTTCTCATTAAAATCTTATTTCAGGATTTCCAATAATATTGGTCTTAAACTCTTTTATATTAAACAAATTAAAAAAAAAACTTTTCTGAACTACTACTGCTCATATTTAACTTATAAGTAGAAAATAATTAAAAATGGATTTTCTAATTATTATTTTTGATCGAGAAAGTCTATACCAATGGTTGTTAACCAGTCACATGATTGATCCTATAATCATCAATTTCAATAAAATTTTAAGATGATATATAATAAAATAAGGTGAGACAAAAATCTTCCTATTTGCTAATATGAGTTCCATAATTGAGTTATTTAACAACTAGCCTTCTTTTTCAATTATGACTTATAGTATTTTTTTCAACAGTGAATTCCAGGTTCCTAGGGAAGAGTCATAGTTGCCAACACAGTTGATTTGGAAGGTATTTTTAAAATATATCTTACCGTGTGCACATAAAGGAGTATAATATAATTAAGCAGAAATATTACAATTAGGAATAATTTGAACAGCTTTTTACATTTTGTATGATGCTTCATGGATGAGGGTTCAACCTCATGTTATAAGACTTCTGAACTTTAGGTATGTACCCCAAGACCACGAGCTATTTTTTTCTCCTTTAGAAGTGGTATAGAAATTCCTTTTAACTAAAGTAAAAAAAGAAAAGAGGATTAGACAAATTTTACAGAATTTAAAAATAAATTTTAATTGCTGATATTACTATTAAAACAGAAAAAGAAGGAAAAACAGGTAGCTGTATCAACAGAAATACTGTTAATGACATGGCTGCCCTTAGAACAATTGTAGATACAGAGACTGATAATTCTAGGCAAATTGACTATTGGTTTTTTAGTCACTAATATTAAAGAAGGACAAAAGTCTACACAGAACACAGCAGATTAGTAGATGGCAGAAAAGTGATAAAAGAGACAGACCTAGAGCAGAATCATTAAAGAAACATTTATCTTAGCCATTCTTAGATCAAAGGATTTCATCAAAGTCATATCAATTTATTTAACAAATATTTATCGAATGTTTGCAACGTGCTAATCATTGTTATTAGTAAAGAGATTTTTCATTAAGTAATCAGAAGAACCACCAAATAGTTAACAGTGTCTGACATAGGGTGTGTGTATATGAGCTTAGGTTAATTTTAAATTTCTGTGTATCCCATAGTTTAATTTCAATCATCTATATTTGTTTAATTTTTTAAAATAAGTTCTGTGGTAAAGAATACCTTCAAATATTGCCTGAACTGTCTTTCTATGTAAACAACTTTTAGAGGCAGATAATGAAACAGAGATCTGTTCTTATTGTGTAATCTCTTATAATTACCCTAAAGTTATTATTTCTTACCAACCTCCTTGTTTACATATCTTCTTTCCTAACCAGAAAGGAGAAAAATCAATGTTGTCTTATTGTAATGTAAAAGTAACAAAGTTGCATTGATGAGACTAGACTGGACCAAATGGTATTTTGAACTCTTGATGAGAAAACATGGAGAAAAAGACTCAGCTTGATGTAGCCCTATCTGTGTAGACTACTAAATTCTCATATGTGATATTATTTAAAAATAAAGAATACAGCCTTCGCCAAAGTCACTAGCTATTTTAGCGCTGTCCTCAGAACTACTGAGCCAGACTGCACTTACACATAGGATTGGAGTTTCATTGACTGTTATCAAAAGAGTAATAGTATAATCATGAGACAAGAAGGGCATACTTGAGGAGGCACTCCCTAGACTTGGATGAAGAGAAAGAATCAGTCTATTTTTTTCTCTTGTGTTGGGAATGCAGGAACATTTTGTGCCTAGGTCAGGAAGCAGTGGCAGAGAAAAATTTGGTACCTCATCTGAGGCCAAAGGGGAACAATAAAGTCACAAATGGAGAACCTTTTTACTAGGAAGACCAAAACTAGCAGGATCAGAGGAATTATAGTATTATGTGACAGTACTTTGAAGATTCCAAGAAATATTAAGAGTAAACTGAAAGAAATATTATTTTTTTACAAAAGGCTGCTTTTTACAAAAATAAATACTAATTATGAATTTATATAAAATTATTCTATGTTAAACATCCTAGGAAAAATACATAATCCAAGAAGTCAGTCTCTCAGGAAATGAACAGTTTTCTTTAGACATGCCAGGAAAGAAAGACTGATTTTATCCACAACTGATTTACTTAGTATATAACCCTAAAATACATGTTTCCTTAAGCATTTAATAATTTTTTGCCTTTAGACTAACAGAGAAAATTAGAGACTCTATGGTGACTAATAATATAAGTCAATAGTAAATAATAATTTTTCATATACCCATTGCCCACTAGAATTTGTATGTATTCAGTTTTCTACTATTTTATATAAATAGGTAGAAGTATAATAATTACAATAAAGAATAAAAAAATTAGCTCATGTTAGCTGTTTCTACATAAACTCTTATTGTTATCAATATATAAATTCAATATGATAGCCATGACAAGTCAGGCTTGGTTTTCTAACCTATAAAATAGACACAATACTTTTACTTGCTTTGCATATCTAAAGGATCAAATTTAAAAGTACATACAAAAATCCTATACATATTACCAATCATATCTAAAGAAGTCCATAATCTATAAGTAATATCTGAAAATGAATGAGAAAAAATTAAAAACCATTTTAAGTTATAGCTGCACCAAATTGCAGCATAACTTCCAATTTAATTTACAAATAACTTGACTTAGGACTGGCCAGTATTAATCAGTTGATTCAATCTTTTAAAATTAATTTAATTCTTAATTTTGATACACAAAATTTTTTTTAAAAGTATGCTTTTACACCAATAAGGCCAACAATAACTAAAATTTCTTTGCTGTGAAACAGATCATAAATACAGAGTAGGATATATAAAATAATATTTATTAACAAATAATCACCACCCATGCTGAATAACAGGATATTGCAAAGATTCCAAGACTCCTCTGTGTGCTCCTTTCCAATCACATCTCCCATCTTTTCTCCAAGGTTAACTATTATCCAGACTTTTGTGATAACTATTATCTGACTAGTTCCTTTTTTTCTTTACATTTTATTAACTCTGTATTCATCACTTAATAATATCATCTATTCTACTTGCTTTTGAATTTTATATAAATAGAAATCTATTATATATGTTCTTCGTGGTTTGCTTATTGTTAAATACAATCTTTGTGAGATTCATCCATGTTATTGTATGCATCCATAGTTCACTCTTTTCATTGTCTAATTATATTTCACCATGTGAATATACAAGTTATTTATTCATTCTACTATTGAAAGACATTTGGGTGATTTCAATTGTTCAGCTCTTATGAAAAATGCTGTGAATACTTTTGCCTGTGTGCTCTACTGTACACGTGCAAGTGTTTTTAAATTACCTTATTTTGGAATCGTTTATTTGTAAAGTATGTGGATTTCAACTTAGATTTGCCAAACTGTTTACCATAAAAATGGTTAATAATTCCAGTTACTGCACATCTTCAACAATAAGAGGTAATGTCTGAATTTTTTTGGCCAATCTGGTGAGTGTGAGTTGATGTGTTATGATGATTTCCATTCGAAGTTCATTGATAAAGAGCTTAAACACATTTTCAAAGGTTTATCTGACAAGTAGATTTCCTCTTCTCAAATCATTTTTCTTTTGGCTTACCTTTTTTTTTCTTTTGGTATTAATCTGCTAGCATTCTTTATATATTCTGGAGAGTGGATCCTTTGTTAATCATATGCATTAACAACTTTCACTGTCGTTTCACTCTTCCTGTATCTCTTGATAAATATAATTTATCCATTTTAATGTAATTAAATTTATTAATATTTTCCTTTATGGGAAAAATTCCTATGTCCAGAGTGGTTGCACCAATTTTCAGTCCCACCAAAAATGCACATCATCTTTACTATTTAGATCTTTAAATCATGTAAAATTGTTTTTTCAGTTTTTAAAATATAAATCCAATTATATTTTTAATACTTCCAGAATTGTTTATTGTAAATTCTATCGTTCCTCAATATCTCTTTAGAACCACCTTTATTATTTATGAAGTGTCTATATATACTTGGTTCTTTATTTCATTATCTATATTCATATCCAATTCTATATTTACATCAATACTTGTTCTAGTGCCACACTACTAAACACTAAATACTAAAGGTATCGCTATCTGGTTAAGGAAGTTTGTTCAATTTCTTGTTCTTCAAGAGTTTCTTGGTTATTATCGATTCTGTGCTTTCATTTCAAATTTTAAAGTCAGTTTATCATTTTCCACAATTAAAGACAATATTAGAAAACTAATTAGAAATACTTTAAATCAACACAAATTATGGGAAATTTGGAATATCCCATAATTTGAAATTTCTTTGCAATATTAAATATTTCAATAATTAACATGGCATATTAGTCTATTTATTGGTTTTGTTTAATGTCTTTATCAGCAATTCTCAATCACAAATAATTATAGTTTCTTTCAAAAACATTATTATAATTTACAGTTTTGATAGTATTTTGGAATTAAATAATATTTCTCACCTATGTCGAGCCCATACTATATTGTGGGTATTGTGTTTAAACTAGCATGGAGTCAAAGATAAATATGCCTACTATGATGGTGTTATTTAAATGTGTTTTAACTCTGTATCGTTTTTGTATCTTGTTTCTTTTCAAAATATTCAGCTGAATGAGTTATTGGGTTTGTTTTCCATATGCTCAAGGAAATATTTATATCATTATAAATCCTTCCTGTACATTCTCATCTAGAAATCATCAAGGAAAATTTCAGCATGAAATAAAAATTTTAAAAATTAACACACAGATACACACACACACACACACACACATGCACACACAAAACAAAGCTTTCAACTCAGCCAAGATTATGCAAATTACTAAGTAAAGCTAATGAACTGAAATTTAATAGCAATCCAGAAATAATAGGATAAAACCTGAGCTGATTTTGAAAACAATCCCAAATGAAAAATAGATCTCTGTTTGGAGACAGTTTTCATTTCCAGGGCTATTTACTCCTTTGTATGAGTGAATAAAGTTGAGAAATTCAGTTTCTCCTCTAGTTCAATAACTCACCTAGCTATATGTCACACAGTTTTGGTCATTTTCAAAACAGAATTCTAGAAGTAGTGAGATAAAACAGCATTTTCCTAACTACAACTTATTTAAATTGTATAATTTGTAGTTTTCTTAGGAATTATGGAAAGAATGGAATTACTTATTTGCCAACTTTGATGTCCCTAGGTCTTCAATCAATTTCATTTTTCACATCTATGTATTTCTTCCAGTATTTTTTATTTATTCTTCTATTTATTTATTCACTTATTCATTCATTCAGTCAAATACACATTTATTCTTTGGACAAATCTGGCACTAGTGTTATATCAGTTGTGAGAAAGAAATCTGGCTTCTGTGCTCAGAGATTTCACAATCACATCAATGACATGTAATTTTCATATATTAGAAAAATTTTAACATTTTCTAAGTAAAAATTTAAATATTAAATACAGTTAAATATTATTTCTGAAGCATGTCATAATCCTAAATCTGATACTAATTCATGGGAAAAACTGACTCCTAATAAATTTATCAATAAAAACTGACTGCTTTTAAAGTATGCACAGTGAATAAAAGAGAAAGAACACAAAAAAATAGAAGATAGAAAAAAAATCAATTCAGTTCACAAACGTATATATATATATGTATTGCACATTTATGTAAGTATATGTATATCTGTAAGACAGCCCAGTTTTCACCACAAATTATAGCTTAATTTCTTAAAAATATACAGTATTGGTAGAACATTTAGACATATTAAAAAAAAACCTTTATAATTTAAAAAATATGCAAAGGTTCTCCATCAATTTAATTATCTTTAGGCTGCCAAAAATTAGACATTATTGACAAACCTAAAAATTAATTCATTATCCATTAATTCGATAAATATTTACTGAGTACCTACTATAAACCATATGCTGTTTTAAATATTAGAGTACAGAAACAAACAAAATAAAAAACTCACTCCTTTGTGGCTTACATTCTGACCTCAAAAGCTAAAAATAATAACAAATAATGTTTGTTGAATAATTAATATATTCCAGGAGCCATACCTGTTGATCCATGTATGCTTTTTCACTTAATCTTCACAACACCATACTAACGGAGGAATTGTGCCCATGTTAGAAAGAAATGAGAAAATAAAGACTGAGATGTTAACTCCCATCCAAGATTAGGCATAAATGTGTTTGTGTGTGTGTGTGTGTGTGTGTGTGTGTGTGTGTGTGTGTGTCCATGCACGCTCACGCGCTTGTACGAGGTGGAGAAGGGACAGATATATATTCTAGCTGAAAGTAATTTTTTTTGTTAATAGTTTGAAGAAACTTCAAAATAGAAAACTGCCAACATTTTTTATTGTCTAAGATGGAATTTATTTATTGTCTAAGTTGGGAACTTGAGTTTACCTGTAAAGGAAAACTGTTCTTTTGTGCTGAGAAACCAACACAGTTGGCTTTATATATTATATAAATAAAAAACAAGCACTCATTGATCTTCCAACGTTGTCATTTCCAAATCTAAAAACCGTGAAATATATACATATGACTGTAAAATTAACTGTTTTGTTTTCTATACATATTGAGTGTGTCTATCTTTGCTTTTACTACTACTACCTCCAGTACTACCATTAAATAGCTAACATTTCTTAAGTGCTTATTAAGTGTAGAGCATTAAGCAGAGGCTTTGAATAAAGTGCCTCATTTAACTATGACATCATCCTTCCACTATTTTTCTAGGCATTGTATAGGAGAAAAAAAAAATAAGAAGAGTTTCATTTTATCATTAGTCACACCACTTTTAAGTAGAAGAGCTATGAGCTGATGCTTTAAACCAGGTTATTGTAAGAAGAGTTGTCTTAGAAAAATATTCAATTTTTTGCTAAGTATGTATTAACAATTTCATTTACCTATATACTATTGCTTTTTTTAAAAAAGGCAATGGCATGTCTTTTTCTGAGCTTTTGCCCACAGGAAAATGGACACAGAAATAAAAACAATTCAACAAACATGTGCAAGCCTAGGTTTTTTTTTAATTGACTGAAGAAAGAATCAAATGAAGTTTAGTTGGGCTTGGTATAAAAATACAGCTCCTTTGAAATTGTTGTCAACATTTAAACATAAAAAACTTGTGCATCTTTTCTTTTTGTGCTATGTGGCAATTAAGAAGGAGGCTGCTGTGATTCAGCTAAGGGTAAAATGGGGTTGCTTTATCATAGGCCAGTGTGGAGCCAGTAAGGGCAAAACTAACCCCTGAAGAACAGTACTTTCATGGTCAGCATCCAAAGTGTGGAGCACAAGAGAGATTAAAGCAAAAGAAGGATCTTTTTCCTAAGCATATGCGAGGCAACACCATTGGTAGCACTCTGCAATAGCTACAGGAACTCTTAGAGGTGAACTACACTGTTTTCAAGAGAGTTGATGGGTAGCCTAATAGTTAAGAGGGTAAATTCTGAATTTACACAGATTGAGTGCAAAGTCTTCTCCTCCATTTATTATTGTACATTTTTGAGCAAATTATTTTGGACTAAGTTTCCTCAAATTAAGTTTATAGAAGATAAAAATGCTCCTTTGAATTCCTGAGAGAATTCAACATCATCATTTAGATAGCTAGCAAAGCATCTAACTCAAGTGAAGCACCCAAGAAAATCTGGTTAGTATTTTTAGAGTGTGTACATATATATAATCCTCGGCTATCAATCACAGCTCTTCATTCCATAAGATCATGGGCAAAAAAAAAAAAAAAAAAATTCTCCTCTGGCAATCTTCCAATTAACTAGAATTTATTTGTTGTTCTTATTTCTCATACCTCTATTCAGCTATGAGAGGTAAAAAGAGATGTAACCTACAGAATACTGGAGCAACTCTGAAGTTCATGGGATCCTTTTATACGGGTAGTTCAGGAACAGACTAATTTGCCTTAAATTTATATTAACATCAATGACCATTTCTTACTTTCCATCCACCCTTATAAATCTTTAAGGGAAAACCTGATAGAGTTAATAAAAATTGATTTCCATTTCCAAGAACTGGACTAACAACAACAACAAAAAACCCATAAAATAAGGTCTATTAGAAAACCTCACTAAAATATTGAAGATTATCTAAATTCTTTGTTTTCCCGTAATACAGCTCTTCTTCCTTATTTCATTCAATTAAATGGTAAGAAAGGAGGAAAATGAGAACCACCTCTCAAAAGAGCTAAATTTTCTCTGTAGTCACTACAAGTACATCAGTTAGTCTTTTATAGTTGGCACTCTTGAAAACCAAGTTTAAAAAAAATCAGGTTGTTATAGAACTTGGGTTCATGGAACATAAAAAAGAAGTATGATCCAAAAGATTGTAGTCATAGTTGGAAAGGAAAAGCCTGGAATGCTATAAAAAATTTCATTTATTTTGTCTCCTCTAAAAGCAAACCACATTGCTATTCTCTCTTCAAAACAATTCAAACAAAATACAAGTACTCCAAATTTTCTTCCAAAAAGTAATTTCATTTTACATTTTTTTTAAAAAAAAGGCGAAAGTAGGTAAAGAGGATAAATGAATTCATGGGTTTCAGAAAAGATGAGCTTTTTAATTTATATATTAAAATTCATATCTTTTAGGATATAAAAAAGGAAGAGTGAGCGTCTCAAAACACACCTGGAGATAGGTCACTCCCAACTTCTGGGAAGCAAAATGATTATGCACAGAGTATGAACTAGACAAAGATATGCAATAAAAAAAATGTGGAATTGGCTGAACAAAGGCTATCATCAGCAAGCAGAAAAACTGATTGGAGCCTGGGTGATGGTGACAGCAATGAGATTAACTGCAATCTTCTGCCTTCAGTTTAACAACACAAACTAACATTCACTGGTGTGTTTAAGTTTAGAAAACAAATACTGAAGCAAAATACAGATTCTGTTAAGAAATATCTAAAAACAGCTATTGGCCAATACTCTTTAAGAAGCCTGGTGACTATTTAAAAATTCCTCATTAAAATCTCCAGGAAAGATACCAGAAATTAGCAAGATAAGTGTCATAAATCAACATCATCCAGCAAAGCAGTTCAGGTCTGTAGGTAAATAATCATTGCCACCAATAGTCATAGTCAAAATATGTGCAGTTTAAGTGACTCTTCTTATATTCTCAACACAAAATTATGTTTTAATAAATCTTCCTCCAAATTCTACCACTCCTCCAAATACTTATTAAATAAATATTTACTAGCAAGTGGTCACAAAATTATTCATATAGTTCTATAAGTTGATGAAGTCACAAATATCTATCTTTTTAAGTAACTAGACCATATTTTGCATCTTGTATGATTAATCACTTGAAATAACAATAATATTCCGAAGGACTGATTCCATTTACCTTAATAGTAAGCACCAAGAACCCAGGAATCACTGTATATGTTTGAATACAGGATTATTAAGGGATCAAGCCTGAGTCAACATCCATAAGAGTCCAGGCTACAGGTATCATGAATAAGCAAGGGTTTTCTTCACAATATTCTAGCTAACACACGTATCTTAAATGCCACTTATTTCACCAATGAGAGCCCATTTCTCAAATCTACTCTACTAAGTTATAATCCATGAATTTTATCAATGAAAACTAATTTTCAATATTCATTTTGCTAATTGTTAAAGCCTTCGATGTTGATCAAAGATAATAATGGAATGGCTTTTAGTAGGTCCTCTGGAGTGAGAGTTTCCTGATTAGAATGCAGTTGTGAATTCTTGATTAAATAAATGAGTGTTCCTACAGTGTAGCATAAACCACTCAGACTTACATCACAATGTTTAAACTGAAGTATTTCAAATTAAATTGTAGACATCATAATAATAAAAATATAAAAATATCTAATAAATTACCATGTATGAGTAACTGGCACATGGAAAGAGGTCATATGAGTCATCATAGGGACTAAAGTTTTTTGTTTTTTGTTTTTTTAACTAGCTATACAAAGTGAAAAGGAGAAAGTGAAAAGCCTAGGGTGAAGTAGGGGGAAAGACAGAGTTAAAAAGATCTAATAAATAGCTAAAACGTTTTACATGTGAATAAATGACCTATAAAAATAATTTCTTTAGGTATGTCAAGGGAGGGAGAGTAGCTAGAGATTAATGGAGTTGGGCCATTGAGAAACAAAGGGCATGTTCAAAGGAGAAGAGGAGAGAGATCTAGCTCATTTTGACTTATACAAGAAAAATGAATTTGATCTTTAGAGCAAATGAGATAGAGATATTGCATAAAAGAGTGTTATGATAGTAAGATGTTCTAGATTGTATTGACAAACCAAGACAGATCACTCATCAGAAGTGACTGGTGCCTAATCAAGAGTTTGAAAAATTCCAGAGGTCCGATTATCAAAGTTTTGCTCCAAAGCTATTAACCTCCTATCTTTATAAATAATCAATGAGACACAGCAAAGGCAATTATCAACTCATCTCTTGTCCATATATGGTTCATAGGAGGGTTTTGTTTATTTTTTTCAAAATATTCATTGGATGAAAATATATTAAGAATTAAGTGAAGGACAAATACTGAAATATCCCATTGATTCTGAAAATAGATGTACTAGAAGAAGATTCAAGAATGACCAACTCGAGAGTTATAAAATTATAAAGAGAAAAAAAATAAAGGCATAAAGAGTTAAAAATAATTACACATGCTATTTCTTCTTGATACTCTGCAACTTTATACACATGCTAAAATGATACTTTTGACATGAAGTCTTTCCCCTTCTACTCTTTCATAATATTTTATGTACACTTATAAAAATTAACAAGAATTTTGTTGTACTGTGGTTCATTAACACACATGATTGGATACTTTAGGTAGTAACCAGAGTCATTAAATTCTGAACCATTAAATTCTTCACTAGTGACTGGCAATTATAGGAGGCTGGGGCAAGAAATTATAAAAATCAGACATAGGCCATCATCACCTACGGGCCCAACTAGGAAGGAAAAATTTAGCCAAAGGCCTTTTATTTATTGATAAATACACAGAACATTCTATGGGCATAAAAAATGCTCATTTTCATTTCTTGAGTAAACAGCCTTGGTGAGAGCATTTGATTGTCAGCATAGAATAAAACAAATTTATTTTGATAGTTTTTATCAAGTGAGAATTAGAAAATAGATAACCCTGTTGTTTCCCATGTTGATATGGATAAATAAACATATTCCAATTCTGGTCTATTTTTTGTGCTTCACTCTGTGAAGTCTATTTCTTGACTTTGGAAACAATTATAACTTCTGACCTTTATCATTTAACAGCTTAATTTGATATATTTTATGATATTTTAGGAATTTCTGCTATTTCTTATACTAGAATATAAGTTATATAGTTCTTACTCATATCATTTTGCACACAGAAAGTACATCATATTTGTTTGATATCTATTTCAAGTCTGTAACACACAAGTTCAGAAAATGTGATAGAAATCATACACATGTAGGTACACAATGTAATCAACATATAAGCTTATTTTTTTATGATATTATATATGTTAAAAATATAAACCTAAAGAAGAACTTATATAAATTCATGAACTATAGATTAGTGATTTATTATTGAGGAAATGAGATTTTTAGAATATATTTTTAGTATCATTAGGGCAAGTCTCAAATGTCAGTTGTCTCATATAAATTAAATTTCTCCGTCTATTTGAACTCAGGCAGCATGGTCAGGGAAAATAAAATTTAAGCAAAATAGCACTTCCTAGTGGAAGTATGTGGTAGTTCCCATGTTTTCTTTTC
>NW_006438113.1:16362751-16385383 GCF_000325575.1 Pteropus alecto | reverse complement strand
TGCCCCTTTGCATGAGGAAGCCTGTATGAAGACAGGCCTCATCGGTATGTGTCTCTGAATAATTACCACATGCACACACCCCGTGCTGGCTTACAACAAACAATGAACACATGATATAGTAAGAAATAAATCTTTTCATTAAAGCTGCTGTCATGGTTCATTATTTGCTACCAATACATGACTTAGCTTGCCCTGCCTGATACAATTCCCCAAATATTATAATGCTGATATTTTGAAATTTCTCCAAGGCCTCAAGCAAAGGGCTATATAGGTAACAGAAAAAGGATATGATTAAAGAGCTATTGCAGGACCTTGGATATCTAGATACTTCAACCATAGTCATTCCACTTTTAGCTATTTTATATAGATCCTTCTGCTGCTTTCCATCCTTCCCCCAACACACACTCACACACACACTGTATACCACTATTGCCAAGAATAATCCTTTAATTTCTATTTTAGACAGAATACTAAATTGCACACCACAGTTTTGCCTTATAATAGCTTCATCCTTTTTTCCATACATATTTGATAAGGACCTACTGCATACAAAATTGGATTACAGGGCTTTGTGGGGGAAATAAGTAAAAGGTTGCAATTCCTCTTCTCCAGGACTGTAGGTTCTACTGTAAAAGTTTATGAAATTTTGTTAAAATTTTCTTTAAATAGGGTAGAAGAAGCCAGTTAACTTCTCTTTAACATATTTATTTATTCTCAGGAGAACACATGGGATTAAGTTTAATAACCGTTTAATTATTAAAATTAATCTGCTCGGAAAGAAAGCTACGTAATTTCCCCATGGGAAATAAACACCATCTTTGCTCTCCTACTTAGTCTTCTTTATTTAGGAACACTTTTTGCTTGCTCTCTTCATAAATAGACATCCTTAATTGGATTTTAAGGCAAAACTTGTCACTTTGTATCCCCAAAGAGACAAAAAGAGTTACAACAGGATTTCGAATGGCAGTCTAATTTTGTTACAAGTAGAGTAATTAAAAGGGTTAGAAAAAGTTCTCTCCTTTATAAGACTGATGCCTATGTGAACCACAAAGGCCTACAGATAACCCTGTCTTCCGTCCCTAGCTACTGTAACATGAGCAGTTTTGAAACTGACAGACAACCGAAAATTCCCTCCTTTAGGCAAAGGGCTGAAAACAGTATGAATGTTATCTAAATAATGTATGGTATAAGAAATATAAAAAATAAAAGGCATATGAAACATTTCGATTAAAAAATCCAAGTATGGTATCATCACAAAGAAAGAGATTCTTAATTTTGCTACTTCTATATAAGAAATGAACACAAATAATTGCAAGATAGTATGTAATAAGTACCGTGAGGAGCCACAATGTTGTTCTCTTTATTCTGAGTGCTCTTTTTCTTCTTCCTCATTTTAGTCTTTTGAGAGGCTTCCAGCCATCAAGGCCCACTTCAAATTCTACTTTTTCTTTCTTTCTTTCTTTCTTTTTTTTTTTTTTTTGGAAATGTTCCCTAATCAATCCACCAGGAGTCATTCCTACCCTCTCTCTCTGGTCATATTGGCCTCACTACAACATAGTTAGCCTTTAATGGTTCACCGGTTGTTTTACATGTATTAGTCTCCTCTCCCCAAACACAAATTGATCTGTTAATTAGCACTGGCTATGAAACTGCGAACCCTTTTTTTCTACCTTTTTCAATGTTTCCCACAAGGAAATCATGACTGTACTAAATATCTTATAAACCCCTGTACATTATCCATTTCTGCATAATTCCTTTCATCTCTTAATCTAGTAACCCAACTGAAGAATTTACCCTTAATGTAGGAAGCTTGGTTCATAGTGAATTCACCATCTCTTTTGTTGTACATAATTATAAGTTGGTTAAATTTCTATTCTGGAAGTTTGTTGAAATTCAACAATTGATGATAATAATCACCAATGTTTTTCTCATTTTTGAAAACTGGAAACACATTTCCCTTCTTCAGTTTTCTAGCACTATTGCTATTCCCTATGGTTCTGTGAAAATTACTAAAGTAGTCCTACATCAACATCTGCCAGTTTCCTCAGAATTCTGGGATGTGATATGTCTAGCCTAGAGGCTTCATGCAATTTAAAGCAGTCAGGTACTTTTATTATACCACCAATTGAGCTTTGATCCTCTTAACTATGTTTGTTATATCCCTTCTAGTTTAAAGATCATTTTCACTGATAGAAAAGGCAGAAGCGAAACAGGAGTTGAATGGTTGTGTGATTTTTTTTTTTCCACTCTCATCTGAATTCTTACCATCTGGGCTAAGCAGTTGGGCTTATCCATTCCTTGTTCTTTGACATGGAAAGGGGGTTTTATGACTTGTATGAAAAAGGAATTGAAAACTACTGTGAACATACCAAATTGTACTAAAAAGTACACACTGTCTTTAGGGAAGTATCATGAGAATATTACTAATTGCTAGATCAAATTTTAAAAGCTAAAGAGACAGAAATGAGGCAAAAAGACAAATTAGTCATCTGGAACAATTAAAAGATCAATGGCAACATAATTATAAAACAGGAAGCTAATATTTTAACCAAAGCATATTTCCTCCTTCAATTAATAATAATTCAGTGTGTTGCTCTATATAAAATATCTTTATAATTTCAGTTTCATTTCTTCTGCAAAACTACAGTGAAAGACAGACCAAAAAGATGAATGGTTTGCAACAAAGGCAATGAAATGGCAAGAGTCTTTAATAGTCTTTAACTTTAGATTAAAAGACACATGCAGATTGAAAGTAACAGGATATAAAAAGATATATCATGAAAATGGAAAAAAAAAAAAAACCTGGGGGAGCAATACTAATACCAGCCAAAATAGACTTTAAAACAAAGGCTATAACAAGAGACAAAAAAGGATCCAGTAATCTCACTTCTGGATATTTATTCGAAGAAAACTAAAACACTACTTTAAAAGGAGATGCACATCCATATGTCCATTGTAGCATTATTTACAATAGCCAAGGTATGGATGCAACTTGGGTGTCCATCAATGGAAAAATAAATAAAGAAGAGGTGGTACATATATACAATGGAATATTAGTCATAAAAAACCATAAATGAATGAATAAATAAAATCTTACCATCTGCAACAGTGGATAGACATAGTGGGTATTGTGCTGAGTGGAGTAAGTCAGACAAAGACAAAGAAAAATAATTGAGAAGTACAAATTTCTAGTTCCGGAATAGTCATGTGGATGTAATATATAGCATAAGGAATATAGTGAATAATATTGCAATAACTATGTACGGTTTCAGATGGGTTAATCACTTTGTAAGTTGTATAAATGTCCAATTACTATTTTGTACACCTGAAACTAATATAATATCGTTTCAACTGTAATTGAAAAATAAAAAAATATTATTAAAAAATCTATGCCTATACATATAGCTTTTTGTTTTGAGGGTCAGTTCCCAAATTTATGTGATTCAATGGTATTTTATATTCTTCCTGTAAAAAAGTGTCACTAAGATTTGTGATATTTTATAACCTGTGGTCACTAAGTAAAAAAAGTAGATTTGTGATATTTTATAACCTCTGTTTAGCTACCTAACACATTATTCTTAGCCCTGTTTGTTAAATAATATTTCTGACAACAAAATCTTCTCAGTTTTAATTAATTTTACTTAAAAAGCACAAGAGAAAAATAAGTAACCTGCACAAAATATTCCTTTATATTTTTAGAGGGGAAAATGACAAACTTTCCATGGAATCACAATAAATATGTACTTCCTTATAACTTCTTACATATATCACTAGCTGATAAACAACTTTTATTTACTACTTAAAACTATGATAATAGTTTTAAGTAGTAAAAAACTATGATAATTAAAAGCACCCAGCTAGGTAACATTAAAAATGTGGCAAAAGTACAGGATTTTTATTTTCTTCACTGATATTTTTCCAAAGGCACATTAAGGCTTTCTCCTCTACTGTTACTACAATCATTTAGGTTTTTGTCATAAAATGTTTGAAAGACATATAAATCCCACATTTCATACCACTTATTAGTAACTAATTAAGCAAAAAAAAAAAATTAAGTTCAGTGACTACGATCAAAATAAAAAACATAAATTTTGCATTAGGAAATAAAGATTTTGGCATATAAAACTTTAGCATTACAGAAAATAAATTTTATCTTTTACCTTGGTGGAAGGTGTAGAGTGATCATTCTGTACAATTATACAGTTAGGCAAAGCTTGATTTGGAAATACTTTATCAGCAAGAAAATCACCTTGCACAGTTATGCTTAATTTTTGAAGTTGCCTAGAATAGTTATGCTACATATACACTCTGGCTTCATCCTAAATCCTGTGAAGGCTCTAAAATGTAAATGGAGTAAATTCTACCCTTTATCACTTAGAGGTTACTCCTATGGAAATCAAACAAGACTTTATTAAATACAACAGATTTAATTGAACAAATGTTTATTAGGTATCTGCAGTATACCATATACTATAAGGCACTGCAATAAAGTAAAAATCTTAAAATCTACACACATTCACAGTTCTGGGGTGCTTCTCTTTCTCTGACTTCCTTTTTTACAAATCTGATGTTTTGAGTGGTTTTTTTTTTTTCACATTTAAATTATTATCTAGAATCTCAGTAACTTCTGGTGAGAGGGAAGAGTCTAATTTTACCACCCAAATCATATTTAGTCTGACTCAAATAGACATTTATTTTGCTTTATTATGATTATACAAAATTATCCAGTTGTGTCTGCATGGACAACCAAGGAGTTATAGAGAAAGGGACTTGAGCTTTTGTTAATTATTTGACTCAAAAGCTGAATAATTTAAAAAATCTAAAGTTAAGCTTAAGAGGAAGGTATATCTATCACTCTAATGCAATAAAATTCCAAATGAAAAAACTCAATTATTGTCTAAACATAGACTCCATATTCTGACATCTAAAAAATAGGTAGACACTAATTTGAGAAGGAAAATAAGTTTTAATAGGGAAAAGTAGGTTGACCTGACTAGAGGGTACTTAAAAGTAAAATCATTATTATTTATTGTCTTAGAGAATTTAAGCAATCCAGAAATTCTCTATGATAGCTTTCTGTATATTAAAAGTGATTATACTAACCAAATTCATTAAAGGTAAAGCAACAAATTAGTAAATATCTATGAAACTTTTACAATTCTTAGAATAAATGGTTACACACATACTAATAATAGTATTTCTTAAAAAAAAATTAAAAGCTTGTACCAAGGTAACATGTACACACACAGGCACACACACACACACACACTATGGAACAGCTATTACTACCATATAAATATTGATGCATAAAAATTATAAATTCATTTATTTAAATAGTGGCAGTAAAAATATATATCATGTTTTTTAAAAAGTATTTTAATTAATACAGTCACTACATATTTTTTGCTAATTATGATAGATAGAAGCTAATAAAACCATAATTGAGGTATAATTTTAGAATAAGTTTCCAAAATTTAAATATTTCTATAATATATTAAATTATTTAGATTGCAATCATGGCACCCACTAGTGCTTTCATCCCCCAAAGAAAAGTCTTAGTAGGTTCCTCCCTCTCTGGCAGCTGCTTTAAATTTAGTAAGTGGGTATCCCTTAGTTATGATCCAGGTGTTGGATCTTTAGGACAAGCGAGTCTGTGTGTGAGCCATTTAAGAATGGATTCTCCATTTCCTACAGTTCTATGGTTCTCTTGGACTTAATCCCTGTTGGTTTTCAAAACCAGACATTTCGGGGGGTCTTGTCTTTCCGGTGCTGGATACAAGAGTTGGAGTACCCAATGCTGGGCATAATTTTTTTCCTCCTTGAGAAAGAGTTCTGTATTTTTTTGATCACTCCTGGGTGTGGGTCACCCTCCCTGAGATGGGATCCCAGGCAAGCCTATATCTCTGCCTCTCCTATCCATCTCCATGTGTCTCTTTTATCTTTGTTGTAGAGGTACTATTCATCTAGCTCTCAGGTCTTTTGCGAGTAAGATTCTATATATAGTTCTAAATGTGTTCTATCCATGGGAAGAATTAAGTTCAGGGTCTTGCTCCACTGCCATGTTGAACCTGACGTGCCTCAAATGATCATTTAACAGATATCACACTTGTATTATGAAAACCTGAAATTTCAAAGCAACCGATTCTCTACAAATAAATTTGTAATTTAAAGAGAAAACAAGCACTCATAAAATTATCTATAAATGGATGTAAATTGTTCACTTATTTTTAAATCCTTGCTAATTATATATTTTAAAACTATTATGGAGAACCAGATTGAACTTTGATTATTGTATCTTTTATTATTATAGAGATGAAATTAGAGTGACCAGTGACCATGGATTATGCATTGGATCTTCTTTGAATTAAATCCTTTAAGTCCTTACAATGAACTCCTAAATGCCAATATAAAGGAGTGTTTGCAAATTCAAGTAAAAATAAAACCTGATGTGGTTTCAAAGATGAGCTATCACACAATTCTTTTGCTGGTAGAAAGATAGCCTTGGTGTCTTTCCTAACATAAACTATTTTACCACATTGTAATTGGCATCTGAGGGCTTATTTCGTCATTAAACCATAGATAGCTTGTGAATAAGTCCAATGCCTCTTCTTCACCATTGTATCTCCAGGATAAATACAAATTATTGGCAGACAGAATAAATAGTAAACTATTAATACGAAAGTGTTCATTGTGCACTTGCTTTAAGAACACTAATTTCTTCTTTATTTACTATCAAGATTGCTATAAAGATGGTAGCACAGAATGTCATTTAAATCTTGTGGCCATGCTCCTGTGGAAAACTTTTCAGCTTTAGGTTTGAGTTTTCATATATCCAATGTAGAAGATTCTACTGCCTGAGGCAGGCTCTGATTATTTTGATGCCTTAGATCTCCTAATCCAATAGAAGCAAAATGTCTGTCACGCAGATTTGCTCATCAGGAGGCAAGGGCTTTCATCAAAATCCTTAGTAAAGAGAAAATTGTAAAACCTAGGAAAGGTTACACAAGGGACTTCAATTATACATGTAATAACAAGTATGACAAAAGCTTCATGGTAAAATTAAACTGTTTTATTCTATACACTAGTCTTCTATAGATGCTTGAATTATTTCACAATAAAATATATGTATTTTAAAACTAGCCATTCTTTCTCCACCCTCACCTACAAAACAAGAGTAAAAAGTGGCATAAAGGTTCACAAAATATTATTTCATCAGATTTTGATCCCAGGTGATAAAGGTTTAGGTATTTTTCACCTTCATAAAGCATTTTCTTAAACTGTATTACTAAGATTCACAATTAAGTTAAAGAATACTGGATAATCACCATTATTTGGTAAGTTTTAGGTGCTGATAGAGTTATCCCGAGATCACTCTGTTACCCCAGGCACACAACCAACCACACTGTTGGTTGTACCTTGAGATTTACTTCTCCTATTCACTATAACTCTTTAATTATAAAAGTTTAAGAGAAGCAGAAATTATAACATAATACAATATAGAAAATAATCTACTTAAGCAATCATGAATGCTATTTTTCATCAAATTTTGTTCTAATATTATTTTTAAAGAATAAAGCATTACAAATAAAATTTAAGTACCATACGTACTCTTTCTCAGTCCCATCCAACTTCCTCCCTCTTCAGAGCTAATCGCTCTTATATATTTGTTACATATGACATTTATGGCATCCTACTGTTCATACTGCTCTAAAACTTGCTAAGATACTCAACATTACTTTTAAAAATCTGTCCTATTAACATGTGAAACGAATTTAATTGTTTTAACTATTATATTTGTTATTTATTCATTCTCATTGATGGATGCTTATATTATTTCCATATTTCACTATTTAAAAAAATCATAACAAATATACTTGTACAGCCCTCTTTATCAATATGTGCTCGTTTCTTCATTATATATAGAAAGATATTTGTGGCAAAATAATCCAGATACCATACATTGCTATTTTGTTTTTCAAAGAGATTATAAAAATTTACATTCTCCAAAACAGCATATAAAATTTACCATTTTACTACATTTTATCTAATATTGGGCATTATCATAATTATTTAATATCTTGATATCTGGTACCTATATACCAGATTTTTAAAGATAATTCTTAAGTTATTTTGATGAACTATAATGTAATAACTATTGGGATAGGTTTAATGAAGGTAGCTTCTTTAAAGGAATTTATCTTTCTCATACCTAATTTAAATTTTAATAATGTCCTGCCAATGATATTAATAATAATGGTTATCTTTTACTGGGCCACTTCAAATGTCCTAGATACTGTTCAAAGCATTTTAAATACATCATTTCGTTTAATTCTTTCTATCATGTAATAATGGCTCTGAGAGTGCAGGGAATTTTGTCTGTTCTAGTTTTGTCTGTTCTACTGACTGTTCTAGCATCAGGATTTAAAACGGATTGTCACCTACTAGGTGCTCAGTAAATTATTTGTTAAATAAATGAGTAAATGTATCTTAGTTCTTTCAGGCTTCTATAACAAGATAACACAGGCTGAGTAGCATAAAACAACTGAAATTTATTGTTCACTGTTTTGGAGGCTGGGAAGTCCAAGATCAAGGCACCAGCACTGTTGCATTAATGATAGCCTTCTTCCTGTGTTTTTACTGTGCCTTCTTACTGTGTCCTTATATAGTAGAAGGCACTGGGGACCTCTGAAGGGTCTCTTTTATAAGAACACTAATACCATTTATGAGGACTCCCCCTTCATGATCTAAGCACCTTTCCAAAGGCCCCACTTTCTAATACTTTCACATTAGACATTAGGATTTCAAAATACGAATGGAGGTGGGGCACAAACACTTAGTCTATAGCAAAATGATATAATTATTAACATTTTAGAGAAGGGCATTTAGTGAGTCAATGTTTAATTTATTTCCCAAAGATGACAGAACTGGTAGGAAATAGCAGAATTTTGAATCTTTAGCATTCTTACCCTCTAAACAGACTCTTCTCTTTATGTGTTTCCCATAGATTCTAGAGATAGAATTCATTGTCTTGATGTGTTATCTATGAGTTCCTTATAAAATTTTAATAAGAATGATATGTGCTTTTGTGAGAATGTAATTCTTAGCTGCATTTTCCAAATATACATAAATTGTTCACAGCACAATCTCTGGAGCCACTTTGTAAGCAGAGATTTCTACTGTTTGTTAAAATTTCCCAGGATGTTATCAAAATCCCTAAGTCTATGCCAACATAAACTTGCAAGCTCAGATACATGACTTCATACTTTCAGATCTTGCATCTGTACCCACACGCGGAACAAGTGGCATAATTCTTTCTAGGTCCAGAGGAGGATCTTTGGAGAGCAGTGGGTAGGGACCTGCTTGTCCTGCCTAAAAACCTTCCTCTCTAGCTAAAGTCTTTGGATTTTCAGAATTCTCAGAAGCATGCATTGGACTCATTAGTAGATGGGAGACTATTGTATGGCAAGGAGAAACTTTCTAGTCTCTCATCTAATCGATAAAATGTCCCACAGGTTTCACCATATTAAGGATTTTTATTCATTATTAATTAGATTACACTGACTAAATGCATATGCTTAAAGGTGAGACACTGACCAGCAATAATTAAATACAAATGAAATTATGAGACTCTCTTCAATTCTTTGTTTTTGTCAGAAGTTCCTCTCAAGACTATGGCAAATAATATGGTTATTAATACTGTGCATACATTCACTGAGACAATTTAAAACATTTTTTATTAAAGGTCTGTTCTATGATTCACAGCCTTTGTAAGTATATAACTAGTGCATCTACAAAATTTAGAAAATATTTATTATCTTTTTATACAAGACTAAACTATAAGCCCTTAGTGCTATTTATTTTATCAGTAAGATTATTGACGATTACCCAAGCTTTATCTTAAAGTTCTAGTAAAAATTCTCAAATCTGATTTTGACAAAGCCAAAAAAGTCTCTAATTATGGCTCTTCTCAAGACCTAATTCATAATGTTCAAACAATAGTCCTGCAGTGTACCTATTGTTCATGCAAATGAAAGCATCTTGAGTGAACTTGCCTGTTAGTACATGAAATGTTGAGTGATAAATTCCAGTTCACATGCCCAAACTACTCTTCAGTCATGTAAGTACAGGCAGTAATTCAAAACATAATTACCCAGAGAGCAACAATGGATTGCTTTAGGGGAGCATATTCAATCATTTTTGAATGCATACTTTCTCCCTGTCTTTCCATGACTTATGTAAAGCTGTGTGTATAATTTCTCTGCAATCTCCACGATGATCACTGAGCCATATACCACCACATTAAAATGTAAATGTAATTACAGAGGACCCAGAAAAAAAACCCTTATAACCATAACAGTGCTCTCTCTTGACTTTAGCCAATGGCACACAAGATCCTGGCTGCAAGTCATCACTGGAATACCCTGATGAACAGCTGCTTTTCTTGGTAAATGGATACCTGGATTATTCAAACTAAACTGAGTTTCAGTTATCAAACTGGCTCTCACTTCATTTTTCTATTGTTATATCTTGGGTGTACCAGTTTTACATTTTGATATTTTTGTGGTAGGGTAAAGATAGTGAGGGAACACCTGCTTTATATTGGGTTTATTTTATTTTCACTTCCAAGAGCAATTGAATCATTATTTAGCACTACACTACCTACTTCTATAAAAATGTTTTTCAGGATCTGGAGTTAATGTTCTGAAAATCGACGTAGTCTATGACACTGTTATGTAAAATTTTAGGTGATTTACATTTTTCTACAAATGTTCCAAGCTGTATATAATGGTGCCTGTCAACTTTTTGAGCTCAGTACCAATGTAGATTTAGGTTTCTGTTCCTGTAATACTGGACAACTTGCTGTCCTTCAAACACCAAATGTACTTTCACATGCTTTTATCTTTCTGGGATGCCATTCCAATTTCTTCAAGGTTCAATTTACCAATTCAATTGAACTACTATCTCTTTAAAAATGCTTCCCTTGTTACAGTGACCCTCCAGTGGTATTTAAGGAACAGCATTTTGTTTATGTGAGTACTATAATTCTGTACATTCTGTAGCTGTGAGTTCTTTGAGAGCAAACATTGTGCTTTTTTCTTCTTTACATCATCTTCCATTTCCAAGCATATTGCTTGCATGTAGTTGATATTCAATACACTTATAAAAATTCACTTTTGCAGAATATGATCTCAAATCTCAATTTTAAGAATGTATTTATATTGAAACACTTTATGTCTTGGTGCCTATAAGCAATTAAAATGTTAAGTAGGTATGTTGAAAAGGTATGTAAGTGATGTATGATGACAGATAATCAGTTATAATTATATCATATAATTCTACCTATACATAAGTATATACTATACTGGTCATCTTTTTTCCCAACAGCTATTCCATAAACATTTTACTGGGATTGAACAGTGTGTAGTTTGTGTGTAATTAATTTAAAATTTTGACATTGTTAATATTATTATGTATTTATTCAGTATTATTATAACAAATTAAAATTTTATTTTCATTTTTATTTTCTAGTTTCCTTTCTTTTTTTTGTCAAATGATTCAGGTATAACTGTTTAGAAGCCAAAGATTATGTTCATCACAATGTCATGAACACAGAGGCCTGTGTTAGTGCATTTTTGATGGCAGAGTTATCTTTGTGTCACTAAATCAAGGTCACAGAATATTGAAATAATTAATGATTGAAATTATTTGTCGTGATATAAAGATGTAAAAAATATTTATTATATGGGTAAGTACATTTAATACAAGCATAATACATAACCTCTCCCCCCATATTAGTCTTGCAAATATTAAATAAAAAGGCTCCTAGTAAGTAGGTTCAGTTAGAAAGAAAGATTATATGGCAATTCAAGTAAGATATAATAGTTTGAACTGGAGTGAGAGCAGTGGAGATAGAGGAAAGTGGACGTGATGAAGAGAAATTTAGGATATGGAATAAAGGAGATCTGAAAACATCTTTCAATAATTTTATTCACTGAGAATAAATATGATGTCATCTTTAAAATAAAAATACCTTTTACAGTAAGGGAAAAGCAGTTCTAATTCTAATCAATAAATGGTCGGTCAATCTCTCTTTTAGAAAATTTCAAACCATGTCAGTGGCTTTCTCCATTCCTCATGTGATCCCCTTTCCCCAGTAATTCCTATTATCAATGCTCTCTTGCAACTTGTTTCTTCCACTAACTTTTATTCATTATTCAATCTCTAATAACATTTGTAGACTTTCACACTTAAATTTATGCAATGAATATTTAATAAATGAAGGAACAAATAAATGAAAGACAGGTTATATCTTCACCAACCCTCACATTTAATCAGTTCTTAGTAATTGTCCAATAGATCCTTAAATCAATGGTCCAAGTCATTCCCTCTTCTATTTAAATTTACTTCTAAATTCAGTTCCTTGAGATTATTGCTCACGGTGAGTCAGATAATGCAATGGTTCAAAAAGCTGATGCATGTGTTATTATGTTTTCTAGATTTGCATCTTAAACAGAGATCTTAAATGCTTTTATAGTCCTACATGAATAACTAATACTGGGGATTTCAGGCACCATGGAAGGCTGAAAAGACAGAGCTCAAATTTCATCATATCTTCTTTCTATAAAATAACAGACCCTGATTTGATCAAAGAAACTTCAGACCAATGACTTTCCGAAAAGTGTTTTGTTATATGTATTTTTAGAGAGTGATAAAAAGCATAGTGAATGATGTTGGAATAAGCCCTGTAGTCAGTGATGGGACAAAAAGTTTGGATACCTACTTTTAGAAAATTTTTTCTAATTCGTTGTGACATAACACTGACATGAATAACATTGCACCCACAAAAAAGCCTTTTTTGGACAAATAAATGGCAGAGGACTTAAGCAAACATCTTTTTTGTTTGAGGAAGTAAGTTTTAGTTCACCATTTCATTTTATTTTTACACATAAAATTTAAAAATATATAATTTGGCTATAGTTGGCTATAGTCCTTATGATTTTCAAAAAGTAACTAATTGCACACGTTTAAAGTTTTCTATATATAGCAGGAAACAAAATAACCCCAAAATAGCTTGTGAAAATTGTATTTTAATTTATGTATTATGAGAAATTTAGTAATTATATTATCATACAATTTTAAAATAAACAATGAAATTTCTATATTTGAAATTGCAATAGATAAGTGAAAGATATTTGGTGTTAAAGATACCTTTATTTCAAGTTACTAAACAATATTAGATAATCTAACCTCTCTAAAATATGTTTATAAGGCAAACATTTTATTAATGTGATTTCTATCTTTGCTAATGACAATAAAATAATAGTTTAAAGTCTAAAAATACTTTTTCACTAATTTTAGGCTTTAATTTTTGTTCGTATTTTAATGTGGAGAACTGATGTTCTTAGAATCCACAAATTTTCTCAACTGACTCAGGAAAAAGTGGGAATCTTTTTGTGACCCCTCTTTTTTATCTTATTTAAAAAAAAAAAGAATTGAGTATTGCTATTGACTACTGGGAAAATAAAAGGCCAAGAAATAGATGAAATGTTTATAAAAAATTTAAAAACATAATATTCTCTAGGTAATTCATAATTCAGATACTCTGTGAACTAACTTGTCAGTTGTTCCACTTGGCAACAGTATGACCAGAAGTCTGAGAATATAAACAACATAGTCTACAAGATCATTATAAAGTAATAGCAGAGAAGTCATTTACTGCTGATTACATATGCAACTTATTCTAAAAAAATCTACCCCGCCCAAAAACCACCAGATTGTCACAGCCCCATAACAGCAATTTGAACCATGATTAGCCATCTGAAAAAAAGGTAAACCCACCCATGGTTGACCAGTGATCTTGAACTTCGGACTTTTAGCCTGGCACTAAAAAGATGTATGGGGCAAGCTAGATTCTTTCTTATGACTAGGAAGATCCTAAGAGAAGATGCCATTATCTATGGGAACAGATGTTGTGAATGTATGATGTAACAAAAAAAGTATCACTGGAGCTCATGCTAAACAAATACAAGGTAAGTTTTTGAAGGCATAGAAACCTGGGAAAGTAGTGGATGCCACTCAGTGTTTGGAGCAAACATGTTTTGTTCTCCACTCAACAGCCATTTCCTCTTCTTTTCCTTCTGATAAATACTTTGATTTTGTTTGTACAGTAATTAGTCAGAAACATTGAATTATGACTGGTCTAAACCTAGTGGTCTGCTAGAATCTATACTGGCTTACAAGAACTGTTTTATGCCTTTTTTCCCAGTTCGAGTTCAATGGCATCACATTGGTAGCTTGAAACCTGTCAATGTGGGAGTATTTATGCTACAGAAAGCAGCAAGTGTTACAAATTAGGATTACCATTCGCTCTAGTCCCTAGTCCATTTTTAACCATTTATCAACACTTTAAGTCCATTGAGGAAATCATATTTCCTTTTGCCACTGATTGATCTAGGAGTAGGTATAGGACCAAGTTCTGACCTATGACAAGTGTTAGAAAGTCTTATGGAAGACTTCTGGGAAAGATTTCTTCCTTTTAAGCTCAAGCTAATAAGCCACCTTGCCTTCCTGCTTTAGGTGGTATTGTGTAATGTTTTGAGATGTAATGCTTTGAGATGCAACCATGAGGGAAGGTCAATAGAATCCAGAGATGTTTACGTAGGTCATTAATAACCTTAAATGACTAGAGAGCATCCAAAGGGCCAGAAAGTAGAAACAGTCCACCCTAGTATAGAAAATAATGAGCTCATTGTCTGTAGACAATTTAAAAACAATTATGAAACACATTAAATATTAATCCACTTTTGATTACTACCCTGTACTGACAATTCTAAACAATGCTAGTGATAAGATATTCCTCCTCACATACCTAGACTTCTCCTATCCATGTTCTCTGGTATGCTGTGACTAGTAAGTCCAGAACCAACTATCTTAAACATCTAGTTACATGAGATAATTAAAGGTTTCTATTCTTTAAGAAACTTTCATATGAATTTTCTGTTATGTGCAAGCAAAATATTCTGAAGTACTAAAGTTGTTAACAGAAAGTAGCAGACTCAGAAAGTTTCTAGGTCAGGTTAATCTAGTACTCAAAGGAAAAACCATAGTTCCTGCTCTGAAGACCCATGGAGTTCCTTAGATATCAGGCCTGCTCAGATCAAAGTATTCAAGACTGGACATTTATGGTTTCTGTTCTTATGTGTCCAGGAGAGTCTCCTTATTATGTCATCAGTAAACCTATAATAAAGTGCTTTTACATCAAGCATTATGAGAAGACTTCTTTGCATCATAACCAAAAGAACTAACTATAAAAACAGAACCTAGCATTGAACGACTAAATTATAAGTGATTACCCCAATATAAGAAATTGATTAGATTCACATTGCAAAATCTATACTAAGATGACAGTGAATAGACAAAAATATGCATGTTTATAATAGTTAAAATTACAATTTAGCTAAACACTAACAAAAGGAAAACAGGTGAATCATTTTTTTGAAGATTATACAATGATGTGAGAAAATTCAGCCAAACATTTTGTGTAAAAAGGCAATTTATATATGTTATATATACACATATAAATTATTTGTCCTTTTACACATGTTTGGCGAAATTTATATTTAGGCATGTATATAAAATTTATGTATTATATATCATGACTCGATTACTTAAAAATATAAATTTATAGATAAATGTTGGATGAAATAAATTAGATACTCTACAGAAATAAAACAATTTTAAAATAACTAGCACACTTTTTTTCATTAATAATGCATGAAAATATACTAAGGAACTATTGTTTAGGATGAGAATGTACACATATATGAAACCAATGAATTCAAGTTAGAAAAAGTACATCAGGAAACTTTCAAAAGATAAAATTATATTAAAAATTCATGAGAATTTGCACTTTATAACAAAGGATATTATTACATTCCAAGAAAAAGCTCTCTCAAAAAAAGAGAAAAATATATAATTTAAGGAGAAGCTTAATTTTTATGAGAAAAAAAAAAGATGAAAAAGTATTTAGTTCTGTGCTGTTACAACAGTATAATCAAAACCTGAGTTATATATCTGAAGATATGACTTTATGAGAGTAATTTCCCAATCCCATGGGATGCCATTCTAATCTGTGATGAGAGAGAATCATCTAGGCTTCACATGGGATCTCGAGCTTCTCTATTACTGATATAGTTAGATGTTTAGATATTTTTATTTGATTTTTTAGATCACTGCTATTCAAATACATATACTGGTAGTTGAAGTACACATTGTATCTCAAATCAACAGAGTTTTCCTGTTAGTACATATATTTTCTTCTGAGTAAAGAAAAATTTGGTTGGAAGAGAAGTGCAGGAAAATGAAAAGATATAAGTATATTAAGGAAGGAAAAAAATGGTGATTTATTTGAAAAGCCAGGAAATGCCTAAGATTTTCAGCTACTATTTTCAATTGTGCTTTGCCCAGGAATAGGAGTTTCTTTTAGAGAGACAATGTAAATTATTAAGATGTAACGCTTATAAATCATGAGGCTTATTATCCTAGAATAGATCATACAAAAAAGTACTTTGCAATAAATGTCTTGTTATTTTTATAAAATTAATAATAGTCAGTATTATTGTGTTTCAGAAAATTTACTAGAGCAAATATATAAACTAAAAGATCAAAAACATACCAGATACAGCAAGGAAGTCATCAATACTTGTAATGTCATCTACAGCTTCTGTGAGGACGTGGATATGATTCTCCCATGTGTGCTTGTACATTTCCATGGTTTTTTTGACCACTTGACTTTTGGGTCGTGCAGCCAAAGCAAGTGCAGCATTAATAATCTGTAAAGATTTAGAATGTTCACATAGTGATTTCTTTGGGAATAGTTACCATTGTCCAGGTGACAGTTACTCTTAAAAAAAAAAACAAAAATTAGACACATTCATCTTCAACAACAGGAAAAATGGTAGAATGTCCTCATGTATAACTCCCTTTTTGCTTTTTGGTAATAATTTCATTTTGTTTTTTTGACAAGATTTTAACTAACTGTAGAACTATTTATTGAGTGCCAATGCACTAAGAACTACAAGATTCAAAGATAATTGGTATCTGCCTTTAAGGAGCTTGTATATTACTCAACGGAATGGGCAACATATAACCATAACTCAGTTCAGAATGCAATATATGCCATAAGTACAGATAATGGTTAATAGGCTTTAGAGAGTAATGGAGAAATGATTGTAGTATTGATAGAAAAGGAGAGGTAGGAAAGTTAGGGTTATAGAGGCAGACATGTGTGATTCTTTTGAAGGAAAGTGTTGTTGAGGGGGTATTAGATTTCCTATCGCAGATGTTGACTTTGAAAGGCTCTTGGCTCCTCCAACATGTTACATAGTGGATAATAAGAGAACTGTAATTAGAGTTCCTAAAAAAAGTAGTTATCATTCATTTGTTCATTTGTTCATGCACTGAAACAAAATTTTAGTATGTAGCAGCAATGGATCAAATTCTGCACTGGATACTGACATCACAGCCTATAAATACAGTAGGGCATCAAAACCCTGCAACTGCAACATACCGCTGATTCTAAGAGGTTAGACTATATCAGGATCACCACCTAGAGGGCTGTGAAAACACAGATGCCTGAGCCACATCCTGGAGTTTCTGATTCAGTTGATGCCCTGGGGCCTGAGAATTTGCCTTTCTAACAAGTTCTTGGTGGGGCTCTCACTCTGAGAATCCCTAAAATATATAATAAATATGATAGCACAAGGGCTATTGTAAAGGGAAGTACAAGATTCCCTATAATACATGGGAGAGATACCCAGCTCTATAAGGAAAAATGCCCAAAAGTACTAAAATCTGAAAAATATGCAGAAATTTGTATAAGGTGATACTCTTTTGGGGAGAGGCAATAACACATGCAATACCATGGAAGTGAGATAAAGCCTAAGCCCACGCCTGGGAAATACTCAGCAGAGAGGAAATAGTTATAGAGTTGGAAGAAAATCAAAGGAGACAATGGGAAGAAGGAGGAGAAAAACACCTTTGGCAAGTACCCACAAAGTGGGAGTGATAGAGATGAGAAAATAAATCATCAAGAAGGAGGTAGAAAACTAAGGTATTAAGATTCAAGATGAGAAAGAAAAATTTTTCAAAAGGTCAAATGTAGGAGAATTAAAAATGGCTTTCGAATTTGGAAAACAGGAGTCACTGGTATAACAGAATGTTGGACACAGGACTCAGAATTCACCAACATATCATGGAAACAATAAAAAGAACCTTTTCCTACTAAGTAGCCTAAAGGCTACATCTTACTTAAATGACTTCCAACAAATTATTAAGGGTAGAGGAGGGGAAAATTTGTGGCTTGAAAATATGTTGATATTCTCTTCTTTATTTCTTTTTTATGAAAGAAAAGCACATTAAATTTTCAGAAAACACATTACTTTTAGAAATAACTACTGTACAGTATTCTTTGACTTCAGTTTTAGAGTTTTATTAACCTATTAACTTACAATGTATGTTTGTGTATATTGCAAGGTTCTGGTCTCTGGTGTTTCATTGTTCCTGCAATTGGACAACTGTGTACACATGTGGTTGTGCTGAAATTATGCCTTCACAGAGAGGCATACTTTTAAAGGAGTATTGGTGCAGAACCCTCAGTGGGAATATGGAGTCACAAATATAAGACAAGCTATATTTGTAAAGAACATTTTCAGTTCTGTTGCTGATCCAATTTATCTGATTCAACACTGCACACTATAAGAAAATTTTATCCTACTCGACTCTCCTGATATTTAGCTTAAATCTAAAAGCAGACAAAATTCAGAAGAGATGATAGCCCTCTTTAAGACAAAAAAAAATCTTCATCCCAATGTCACACTCTTAGCCTTTTTGCTATATATCTAGAGGCAAAAAAATAAATAAATAAATAAGACCATTCTTAAATCCTCTTCAAGCTAACTAAACGTAACTAAAATGTTGCTTTCTTTGGCATTTTTCTTTAGATTATAGTTGAGATATGTACATGTGTGAATCATCCTTGACCCTGTGAATCACCAAATCAGTCATTGCACTTTTGAACTTCAAGACCTTATTATATCTTAACAGGACTATGTTAATAGCCTTCTAAATAGTTTCCTATTTCCAGTCCTTACCAACTCCAAGCCATTCTCCTTACCACAGAACATTTCTTTTTCAAATGAAGAAGTAGTATCCATCCTTGTTGATAACTTTTGATAGAATCTTAGTTGATGAAAAGTAAAATCAAAATTTATTTTCATTAATTCACAGACTAAAAACATCCACAGGCCAGCTCTTACCTACACTTTACTCTGCTATATAACCTCCCTCATTTTTAGCCTATGTTCCACCCATCCTATCTTCAGCTCCATTTCCTGATCATGTCATGTATCTTTATACCTCTATGACTTTGCTTTCACAACTGAATTTGCCTTAATGCCCTTGCTCCAGTCCTTTCCCGGCTCTGGTTCATCCAAGAAAACATTTCTTATCTCTAACAAACCTGTTGAAATGTCACTGCATACTGTGAAAACTGTCCTATTCTCTATAACCAGGAAATTGGATTATCTTCTATGTTTAAAAGTACTTTGTCCTTTTAACTATATAGTAGTTATCACACTGCATGATTGTATATACATATCTGCTCCATATGAACCTCTTCAAAGGAGGATCTTTGTCTTATTCATCTTTGCTTCCTGGTCTACTAAGCATGTTAATAATAGTTACTGCTATATTCATAAGAGTCCATAAACTACACTATTCTACTTATAGTCCACTCTGAGAAGATACCCACAGGGAGCTAAGTTTGGTATCATTTTCTCTCTTTACAACATACATTGTAAGTTAATAGGTTAATAGGTCATAGGCTGGCACTCAACTGAAGGATAGGCAATCTGTGGGTTGGCCAAAGATTGGTTATGAGCATGATGTAAAAGGTGGAGCTGTCCAAATTTCTCCTAAAATTTTGAACTGGAATTTATAGAGAAACAGCAATGGAAACTAAAGCTGAAAATATAAGTAGAGAGAAGCTAGCTAGTAAAATCGGAATGAGAGGGGGCTGGTAGAGTTAAGACCATGTAAGAACAAGAACATAACAAAGTTGAAAGAAAGAAGAGACTGAGTAGATTGAAGTTATGAAGTAAAGGGGGAAAAAAACCCACTATAGAATAAAATAATCCAATGGATTAAAAGAGAAAAATGAAGAAAATATATAAAGGGAGTCAAAAGCACCAACAGAAAGAAAACAGTACTCTGAGAACAAAAGAGAACTGGGAGTTGACTCATTTTGACAGCCTCCTGTTTTGGGTTAAAGTCCATAGAAAAATTAACAAAAGCAATAATAATAAATACTAACACTCAAAGTTCATACTATGAGCTAGACACTGTTCCAAGCACTTTCTATTTATCAACCCATCTAATTTTTTTAATTCATCTAATTTTTACAACTCAGTGAGGTAGGTGTTATCATTATCCCCATTTTTAAAACAAGATCATCCAGCTATTAAGTGAAAGAACTGTCCATCTGACTCAAGTTCATGCTCTGAACTGTCACACTATACTATCTCTTATAATGTCCTATAATTTCTGATTCCATGAGTGAGTCTATAGTCCTTAAAACCAAAGGAGCCTACTGAAGAAATCATTACAATGCCTAGAATGTATATATACGTACATATATACATACATATATATATGTGTGTGTGTATACGCACATACATATATATACACACATATATATATGTGTGTGTATATATATATACATATATATATGTATATATATAGTGTGTGTGTTTGTGTTTGTCTGTTAAAATGCACATAACTAAATATGACCACTTAAACCATTTATAAGTTTAAAATTCAGTGGCATGGAATACATTTACATTGTTACGCAAACATTATCACTATTCATCTTCATTTTCCCCAAACGAAACTCTAAGCTTTAGATCCATTTTGAGTTAATATTTATATGTAGTGTAAGGTACGTCCAACTTCATTCTTTTGTATGTTGATATCCAGTTTTCCTAGTACTATTTGTTGAAAAGACTGTCCTTTATGCATTAAAAGGTCTTGGCACCCTTCTCAAAAATCATTTTACCAAGTATGCAAAGATTTATTTCTAGGCTATTCTATTCTATTCCATTGATTTATAAGTCTATAAGTTTGTTTTTATGCCAGTATCATACTAATTTGATTACTGTCGTTTGTAACAATTTTTGAAATTAGGAAATGTGAGTCTTCCAACTTTATTCTTTTTTAATATTGCTTTAGCTATTTGAGATCTCTTGAGATTCAATATAAATTTTAGAATGTGTTTGTTCTATACTTGCAAAATCATTGTTGGGATTTTGATAGGAATTGCACTGAATCTACAGATTGCTTTGGGTAGTATTGCCATCTTACTAAGTCTTACAATCCATGAACATAGAATGTCTTTCCATTTGTCTTTCCATTTATTTAAGTCTTTAATTTATTTAAGCAATTTTTCAGTGTATAAGTTATTTTCTTCCTGGTTTAATTTTATCCTAAACATTGTATTCTCTGTTATGCTATTGTAAGTAAAACTGTTCTCTTATTTTTCTCTTCAGGTTGCTTAATGTATAAGAACACAACTTATTTTTGGTATGTTGAGTTGGTATTCCATAATTTTGCCAACTTCCTCAAAACTTCACTTATTAGCTTTAACAGTTGTGTAACCCTTATGGTTTTCTAAAATATGTCTTGTCATCAGTAATAATGTCTTGTAAACAGTAATAATTTTATTTCTTCTTTCTTATATGAGTAATAAAAAGGATTTGTGGTTTTTGTTGTTGTTGTTGTTGGATTTTGTCAAGCAGGTAGGAAGCGTAAAGGAGTTGAGCAGGGTTATAGGAGAAGAACAGGGAGCCCCAGGGACCTGCTGAGGCTTCTCGTCAGCACCTTTATTTTTCTATATGGCTTCTGCTATTCCGATGACATTTCCTGCCCGTGCTCACTGATAAAGGCTGTGCTTGATGCTTATTCTCCTTCTGACTGATCTTCATTTCTCTTTCCCCACAGAGGCCTATTCAAACTAGCTCCTGTTAGACTTTGTGCATAGGGTTATCTGGCACTTCTGGAAAAAGTCAGCTTAGTCTCATCAGATCCCATTCTATCTTCTTTAGGCTTCCTACCCTTCCTACTGGTACATGTGGCCAAGGCCTCTGCATGCCTTCGTCTATGTTCCCTCCATTTTTTGATATTAAATTACATAGAGTATTTTTATTACATCTTGTTTTCATTTGTTGTGGGAAACTTTCAAACATCTATTACAATCTTTAAGAATTTCAGACTGCCTCAAGGTTTTCTTTGTTTCCCTCCTGGCATAAAAAGTTCATATTTCAGGGCCTCTCACTTATACAGGGACCATATAAGACCCTAGAAGGCCCAAGAAATGTGTTCACATGGTCATTTGTTCAAGTAAATTTGCCATACTTATTTTGGGATCCAACTAAGGGAAGCTGAGTTGGATATACATTTAGTTTAGTTTATCTGGCTAATTTTGAAAGGTTTACAGTCACTTCCATATATGCCTTTTACTACCTTCATACTAGTGGTGCTGACATGATATTGTGATAGAACTTGTATCTGCTAATTGTG
>NW_006438113.1:16232395-16362734 GCF_000325575.1 Pteropus alecto | reverse complement strand
TTCCTCAAACCTTCATACATAAACTATGTTAAACAGAGACTGAATCATCTTCCTAGTTTCTCTATAGGAAGTGATATTACAAAATAAATTGTTGTTATTCAAGATGTAATTAATAGTGTGCTACAGAAAAAAAAAGTAAAGAAGAAGAATAAAAGGAAGAAAGAAGAAGAAAGAATAAAAGGATAAGAAAAAAGAAAAGCAAAGATAGAAAAAGTTCTCATGGATATGTGTCTGGCAGATAATACTACAAATGGATCATTTGTCTATATTTTGTAATATTTTGTATTCGTTGACATTTTAAAATTAGTAACTAGTTACTTATTTTTGCATTCTAAATACTCACTTTCTCTTAAAAAAAAAAAAGGTCCTCAAAACTATATAAACTTTAAGCGCCACACAGCCTAGTATGCCACAGCCAAACCATGTATTTTTGTAAAAAGCTACTTATTGTCTGAAATGATAAAAAGAACACAGATTCCACTGCTATATTTCATCTGAACTCTGTCTTGATAACAAGGTGTTGATCTTGTTTCCTTAGAGAAAAAAGCACTATCAGATAAAGACTTTTTAAAAAATTTTACAATATTTAATCCTTTGTGGAGAAAAGCTAATCCTTCCTTCCCCATCCCCCATCTTTTGGTGTATCTATTTTTTTTTAACTTTCAAATTATTTCGAAAATTTTGTTGCTAATAGCAAAGTAGTATAGTAATCATAGGAATAATATTATTAAGAACTTACAATAGCCAGGTATGGTTTCTAAGTACTCGATTTGCATTAACATGTTTAATCCAAAGAGGATGGCCCTGTTCCCATTTTACTGATGAGACAATGAAGGCACAAAGAGATTGAATAATTTGTGCAAAGTTGTAGAAGGAACTCTAGATTGGAAGTCAAGGGGCTAAGTTTGAATTTTACTTTGCTTCAAACTGATTTTATGGCCACAGAAGAGTCATATTAACTCTCCCAAGACTCATTTCCCCAGAAGTTAACAGGTATGTGTGCCCTAGAGGTGGAGTAGGGGCAATGTTTGACTTAGCTAATCTCTCAAGTTCCTTCAGATTTGACCATACAGATTTTTTAAATTGTTATTAAATTTATTGGTGTGACATTGGTTAAGATTATGTAAATTTCAAGTATATAATTCTTTAATATATCATCTGTATATTGTATTGTGTGCTCATCACCCAAAGTTTAGTCTTCTTTTGTCACCATATATTTGACCCCCTTTACCCTTCAATTCCCTCTCCCACCCTCCTTCCTCTCTTGGTAATCACCATACTGTCATCTATACCAAACTAAAAAGCTTCTGCACAACAAAGAAACCATTGACAAAACAAAAAGGCAACCAACAGAATGAGGAAAGATATTTGCAATCAATACCTCCAATAAGGGGCTAATATCCAAAACATAGAAAGAACTCATATAACTCAACAATAACAAAAAACAAACAATCCAATTAAAAATGAACAGAGAATCTGAACAGATGCTTCCCAAGAAGACATACACATGGCCAATAGATATATAAAAAGATATTCAACTTCACTAGCTGTAAGGAAACATATAGATTTAATGTTATCATGTAATATATACTTCTCTTGAAAGACTTCTGAAAACAATTACTTAAGAAATGAAAAAATCCATGTAATTTAATTTTTCCTCAGAGATATTTCAATATTGGCATTGATACAAATAATCTTAAAAAATTCTTAGTTAATATAACAAAAGCACTTTGCGGATTAAAAAGATGAGTTATGTGTAAGTACCTATAGGTCTGATTACCTCAGTGTCATAGCATGTAGAGAAAAATTAAAATTACTAGATATATGATAACTCAAATGCATCTAAGCTAGTATGTGAGGAGAATTTATATGACATCTACTTAAGTCGGTCGCTCAGTAATAATTTTGAAATTGTAGCAGCCATGGTAATGACATCAAATTCTATGTTCCAATTCTGTGCATTCTTTTCCTGGTTGCTTAGATGTTCTACTACTAAATGTTTTTCACTTTCTGTGCTGGTTTTTCCATATTTCCTTAGTTTTGATAAACTTTTCTTTTTTGTCTTCTCTCATATTATACTTCATTTGTAGAAAATTATCCTTTTTAAAATTAAGCCAGGGCTTAACTTGGCCTAAAGCCCTGAAATATTTGATACCTGTTTTGACTTTCCATACTCACATCTTTATGTTAAATGATAAAGGTATTCAGGACTGGCGAGGCAGGGCAGGTGTTGAGGAGACATAATCTGTCATGGGCTCCCACAGTTTTATAGACAATTAGACTGCCTTTGACTTTAGCCTCAAAGGTTGTAATCTCCTTACTCCAGGAAGGGGATGAACCCTGCATGATGAGATTACTCACTAAAACTTCTCATGAGAAGTTGCCTTTGGATACACATATAAGAAACCAAAATAACCTACTCAAGAGGTTAAGCTAATTTTTTAAAAAAAGAAGGGGCAAAGCTGATTTCTGGGAGTATGTGGTATTGAAAGACATATATATTTCTTTTACAAATTCTAGTATGAGCTTTCATATATCTTCATACATACTGCTAGAAAAGAAGAAAAATTCAACCTAAGATTATTTAAGTTATGGAAAATGAAATACACAGGAAAATAATGCATCCCAGAAGGTCTGTAAAAGGTAATCATTTCAGATGAAAATCAAACTATTTTTCTGTTTTCTATACTAATTATTAAGACAGGACAACCTATCAAATAAATAAATGAGCAAGGAAAAGAACATCAAATGAATTGTTTGGCATAATATAACAAAATCGCCAATAAGTAGGTTTTGTAGACAAGTGAAAATGGAATTTGGGGTCAGATTTCACATTTTAATCCAGCTTCATTAATATTAGTTTTGTGTGGTTTTAGACAAATTGCTTATTCTCTAAGCCTCAATTTTCTTCTCTGTAATGGTTATAAAAATGCTTATTTCAAAGGTAGTTGGCAGAATTTAATTAGATTAGCTAAATAAAACAACTAATACTAACCCAGGACAGATTTGGACAGTTTATGAATATTTGCTTCCATGCAGATAGTTTGGGGAAAAATTCAAGGAATATTTAAGGAATTTAAACACTATACACACAAAGACACATATACACAGAATTTACAATTTTGATAGGCTCAATAATCATTTTGATAGGCTACTTATAAAAATGTTTTTTGGTTAAATATGAATGTAAAGAAAACTGAATCTGTAGAAATATTGTATTGTTATGATTTACCTGTAACATAAAACTAAAATAAGGGAAAGTATATACCTTAAAAAAGAAAAAAATTCTGAAACCAATAATGTATATTATAATTTAAGATAATAAAACATACTTTAATTTCCAATGATGAAAAAACAGAGATTTTTGTATCCATTGTAATCTGCCACTCAGGGACTTAATAAGTTTAGAATTTGGAGTAGAAGAAATATCTACTCTCTTCCAAATAACTTGGGTTCAAGTGGATTAATTAAAAATGAATTTGATATCTTTGCCAAATTAATGAATATTCTTTATTAAAAATAGGAATTTTATGTCATAAACACCTATAAAGTTACTTCTAATGTACCACTCAATTCCATATAAATATAAAGGCAAAATGCAAGATATTTATTGATTGCCAATACATCTTTTTAAATAAGAGGTTAGCAAAGGTTAAAAAAAAAAAAAAAAAAACAAGAACAAAAACAAAAAACCATATATTTGCAATATCTGAATGTTTGGGATTAGACAGTTTGTCCATTTATTTGGATTTTATAAACATTAAACTTGGTTTTATTTAAAACCATGAGCTTAAAAGGGTTTATATAACACTAGGAGATATAACTTTTCTAATTGTTAAGAATATTGACTATGTACCTACTATTTATGTAAGATGGAAAATATCAGACAGGACAAACAAAAATATTTTATTTTAAGTGTGTTATGAAATATCATAAACAAATACTCAATATAGGCTAACAAGTATATAAAATTCAAATCATATAAGCAATATTATCCCTAAGCTTCTAAGACGTGTTAAGAAGATACAGGATATAGGGTATAAATTGGATTGAAATAGTCAAGGATGAGTTTCTCTCTCCTTTCTCATTACTATTTTTCTCACTCTTTCTTTCTACCTCTTTCTCAGAAGAGAAATGTCTTTACCCAGTTCTCTGACTTCTGGGATACTAGGTCCACTGCCCCAATCCTACTCTATATTACTATTATCTCTCAATGGGACAACTGAGGTAGCTCCCTTTTTATTTTAGGATAAATGCAAAAATTCTTAACTTGGCCTAAAGCCCTGAAATATTTGATACCTGTTTATCTCTCTAGCATCATTTACCATTAGACCCTCTAACTTTCTGCACTTCTTCCTTGCTTAGGAGCTTTCATCAATGCTGTTCCTTTTGCATAGGTCTACCTCTTCTAGGTAACTCAAACTCAACAAATAGTGCTCATATCAAGCATCACTTCCTCAGGGAAGCTGTACCAAATCTAGGTCAAGTTATTTGATTATATACTTTCATAAAATAATGTCCCTCACTATGTAATGAGATGTTCATTAGAATGAACACTGAGTTCATTTGAAAATGTATGATCCACTCTTCCCATTCTACCAATAAGCAGAGATTTTGATGTTTTAATGTTATTGGATCGGGGTGTGTGGAAGGTGTCAAGTAGAATCCCCTTCCCATATAACCAGGGCTCCAGTCTAAGGTTCCTTCTACTTGACAGGCCTACATATTTATTAAAGCCTATTCCCAAGTGAACAAGTTCATCCCTACAAGGAAGTCTTATACTAGTACCCAAGATGATGACAATATGTCCATATTGTTTTATTTATAACTAAACACTGAAGTCACAGAAAAAAAACAGGGACACTGATAAGGTTTGTATTCAACAGAGAAAGTATTGATCAAAGCCTCCTATTAAAATATTTCAAAAGCTATTTCAAGCTGAGGAACATCTGCCAATGGACTTGATGACCAGACTTTTCCTATTTATGCATCTGATGCTTAATCCTAGAGATACTAGAATTACAGAAATGTTAAACATTAAAATGGCATTTCCCTTATTGATTGCCATACTCAAAGTTTTGCCATTTTGCTAGTTCTTCAGATTTCAATTACATAACTTTGTCAGCTAGTGGTAAGAACAGGAAAATAAGAACAAATCCAAGCTGGAAAGTCCGTTTAGAAATATTGCAGCAATTTTACCACACATTTAGGATAAGTAAGAGAGTTATATAGTCTATATGAATTACCCTGACAACAACAAAAATAAAGCCTTTTATTACTGTTCTATAGATGGAAATGCAAAAAATAAAATATAAGAAAAATAGATGCTACCAGTATAATGAATATTATTAAATTTTTCTCAGCTAATATTTTATAAAAATCATCTTCCTATCTTTACAGATATATGTATATACAGATTTACATACTTAAGTATATATGTTTATATATCTATATCTATAGATAGATGGATAGAGAGAAATGAAATTCACTGAGAATGAAGTAGTGTTGTCTTTCTCAAATTAGAAGTTTTGTCCATGGTTTGGGCAACTCAAATAGAATTATTTCAGACTGAAAGGTAATGTACACAGGAGTGATTTGAAAACATAAATGAACTATACAAACTACAGATATTAAGTTTTCAGATACTTTTAAGTTATTGAGAGTCTGAGTTTGAAGAGAATGGCATTTTCATTCTAGAAATGAAAAAATAATCGTTTCCCTATCAAATATTATTAACACTATCATTTAAAATTTGCTGCTACTATATTAAAGAAGATTACTTGTTGGTCACAATAGATTTTTAATGTTTTGGATATTTATTTTACTCTCTAGGATCTGAAGTCCTTAACTGTTGAAGCACATTCACTGGTGTGTACAAAATACCACAGCGATGAACTACTTATTGTAATAATTACATATTGAAGAAGCAATGGCCGACATTCAGGAGAACTCTCTTTGTGAGTATGCTTCTTAAAGAAAACAAACAATCTGAACACGCAGTTACAAATGAGTTAGTTGATAGATATTACCCTAGGAAGATATAATGATGCTATACACTGAAAAATTGCCTCTCTTTGTCAAATACTGACCTGGAATTCTTAATTTTAAAGTGCTATTATTTTGTGCTCAGCTGGCTTGAAACATAACATGCATAGTAAAAGATAAATAAGGCTATGGTTTTTAATTACAGACTTGGATACACTGGGCTATGTATAGAACTCAGGAATAAAGTACTACTGCTTCCTGGGAGTTGAACTAGTAAATTAGTTTGGGTAGTAGGACACAAAGCTATGAACAGGAGAAAATCTTCTCTGGGGAAATATAGGTGACAAACCTACAATGGCTTTTAGCAGCTGGTAGAGTCTATTTGAAAAGCTAATGTCATTTTATGTAATGGATTAGGAAGAACTGGATGCCCTCCACAATGCAAGCCAAGCATAAGTCCCATGATGACAGAGGATTCTAATGCAAGAGACACTGTACCTCTTTTAATTCTCTAGTCTTATTTTCAGCCCTTGTGGTGAGGGATGGTAGGGCGAAGTCTACATTTCTTCATATTCAGCTGAGGCTAAAGCTGAAGTGAAAGCCAGATCTGAGGGATAATTAACATGCAGAATTCACAGAATTATGACCAGTTGAATGTGTAGAATGAGAATTAAGAAGAAATCAAGGATAGTTTCCATGTCTCTGACGTGAGTTGCTCAATTAATGGTGATTCCAGTCATGGAAATAATGAATATAGAAGATATGGTTTGAATGAATAAAATGATAAATTGCAAAAGCCCAAGATTAAATTAGAATCAAAGCATTTTCTGTGGAACATAATTTTTATTGGGGAAAAAAAGACAAATGAAATTTATAAATATGGGTGGCTCATTTAGTTGTATGTGGCAGATTTTTTTTCTCTTATAGAAACCATTTTTACTTTTCAGATAATGTGAGTGCTTTCTTCAGTTTGACAAATGGTTATAAAAACATATGAGCTATCACCTCCTGTAGAAATTCTAGTTATTAAGTTAAATCATAGAAACTAAGGATCGACAATAGTAAGAGAGACTAGGATTGGGATCACAGTCACAAAGACCAGACCACATCTTTTTGTCAGAGGGTTCAATATTCTTGAATGCAAAGGCAAGATTGGTGATAACACACAACCCAGTCCACACAATCATTTTTTTTTTTTCATTAACTTCAGAAAATCTTCATTGAAATTAAGACTTTCCTTAGTTTATCTATGTGAGAGAAACTCTAGGCAAACTTTTGTGGCCCCATTCATTTCCCTTTTCATAGCGATTTAAGAATGAGGTCTTTTCTATGATGTTATTAAAAGAAGCAAAAAGTGTTACTATTCTCAAAGCAGAAAAAGAAAAAGGAACACTGTGTTCCTGGGTCTCTATCTAAGAGTCTTCACTGTACTGAAGTGGCAAAAGATATGTCATTCCTCAGAGCATATCACAAAGTCACACCCCTCACATTCTCAATCATTGATATTTTCTTAACTTAGATAACACTCTCTTTCTTACAGATCATTCCTTATGGGAAGGAACACACTCATGGTCCCATTGCCTCAAGATAGTCAATTCCTTACTGGCTACCCTTTAGTGTTACAACGTTTTTATTTTTTTCCTTTTCCTTTTCACATATGCTCTGTATAAAAGTGCATACTAAGGCAGTCTTCAGTTCAGTGATCAAAGAAATATCTTTGTCATAAATGTCAGCAGAAGCCCCAGTTCTAGCACTTTCAGGGTAGTGGCCTTAGAAATGTTAGGGTAATTGGCCTCTATGGAATTAGCATAGGCAGACTTGCTATTTTTGAGGAAGATATGTTTCTAGAGCTTAATATCTGCTATGTTTTGGAGCTAGTATATTTAGTGACTTTGGACCCGTCAACTTTGAGCTTGAGCAGACCTTCCTGTGGCAAATTTAAGAATGTGTTACAAGCAACATAATCAGAAGGAAAGTGCCTGCTTTTCTGACAGCTCAGTCTGAGTACATCGAGAATAGATACATGACTCTACTAAAGCAGGCATCTGAGACTTTACTGATGAACCTTTTAAAATAATTATCAAAATGTCACTGGCATATGGCACTGGATAGACTAACCATTGAAAGCATGAAGAAAACTGCTGATGTTAAGCATCCTGTTAACAGTAGCTGTTGCGGATTTAAAGAAAAGATAAATGTTTTCTGTCACAGTACTTTCTTAATGTAAACAAAATTCATTCTAGCTAGCATTTAATTGAGTAGGAAAGCAGCATTTTTAGAGATAGTTAATGCACTTTATTTTTCAAGTTTAAGCTATTTTCATTATTGTGTTGTTTCCCCTTAGTCTATTATTTTATTATCCCCCAACTTATTAGTTTTAGGTGTTTGCTCACTAAATCTACCAACTTCATAGAGTTGTACAAAATCATGTGGCTTAAAGTGTCATAGACTGACTCGTACCATTAACATCACCTGTGAACTTGATAGACATATATAATCTCAGGTTCCATTCAGATCTACTTAATGAGAATCTGCATTTTAACAAGATATCTAGGTTATTCACATTAGGGCACATTAACTATTTAAAAGCGCTAATCTAAAAGATTAAAATTACTTACATAAAATATCTACAACAATTCCTGGTTGATATTTAATAAATATTTCCTTTCCTTATTAATTCAAAAAATAAATTAACCTATTTTCTTTCTATCTTAGAAAGCTACTCTTCTTTTTTATTTTTATTTGTTATCACCAAAAACAAAACAAAACAATCACCCCAAACAAGCAGTATCATCGCAAATACCAATAACAAAAATAGACATTAAATTCCTACTGTTTTAAACACAGGGGATACAAATACAAGCCATGATCCCTGAATTAGAAAGCATGACCTGTTTGGGATGACAGGACATTTACATAGAAAGCTTAAATGTGAGGTACCTGTGTAAATAAAATTAAATGTTTGTCTTCGTGAATAATAGCATCACAACAAAATGACTGAGTGGCTGATATATTTGTAATGGTCTCACTCGACATACAGATAATTTGTTGTATATGAAATTCCCTTTGATAGTTTCTAGCTTAGAGGATATAATAGCCCAGAAAGTTAGATCGTCATTTTTGAGATTAACAGAAACTGAGACACAATACAAGAAAGGACTACTTGACTACCGATTGGGAAAGAAAGGACTACTTGATTACTGATTGGGGAAGACATGCTGCATGCTACTTTGAACAGAAAAAATAAAAATGGGTTTGGAAATAAGATCCAAATTGAAAGTCATTAGCATGGATGTTCTAAACTGCAGAAAAGAAGTTAAACCATTTCTCACATAAACTACTTAGGTGAGCATGAGTACCAATATCTTCAGTTTTGTTTTCCTTGAAAACAATGCGTAAAAGCACAATACCAAGACAAATATAAAGTTATCTGGAATTTGGAAGAGCCAGATTTGGATCCAGGTGGGAGCTGACTGACAAAAAGCTGCATTCCAAGTACTAGTCTATAATAATCCTGTATTCATCTTTAATATACCTTTCAAAATTATATGAAATTAGAAACTATTCCCTCTCAGTCTTTATATTTTAAAATAAATGGTTCTTCTGATTATTTTCTTTAATTTTACCTGGGTCTTTTCCATATTTACTTTTTAAAAAATTGAAGCATAACAATTAAATCTACATCCAATATTTACGGCAGATGCTAACCTGTTCCGAAGTTCTTCCTCTCAAACCAACCAATCAACCAACCTTGATAATTACCAATGTTCTTTAATCCATTTATTTAAAAAAATAATCCAGTGATTTCAATGGAGAATCTACAGTGATGCTCAGGTTCCTCTTCTTTGTTGTTATTCCCTGTCCAAATCTCGACTTACTAGAAGAAGTCAGGCATAGAATTTTCTCTTTTCATAAATTTAAGAAACAGGTAGAACTATAGTGTTTAGAAATACATATTTATACGGTAAAATTATAAAGAAAAATAAGGATATAGGGATGTGTAAGTCATGGCAATATTCTCCTTGTTAATTTGGGTGTTGGCTATGATGATCTTTTCCTGTATATATATATATAGCAAAGACAAAATTTATATATATTTATATTTATTTATTTATATTTATTATATATAAATTTTGTCTTATTTTGCTATATAAATATTTTGCTATATAACAGCTTAAAAGAAGAAAATATTCCAGCCATCATCTCTAATATTTTTTGCAATATTTAATCTAGAAAAATTCATATCTAGATACATTTTGCTAAGTTATGATGCAAAAGGTCTACACCATACTATGATTAATTATAGGAACAACAGTCCTCATCTTTTATGCTTTCTACTTAGAAGACAGAACACTGTTGCTTTATTCTATCCTAGACATATTTAAAATAATAAAAAGTACAAGCTATATATTCTTTCTTTATACAAAATGTAAGAAAGTTCTTAATATTATTTAAAAATGTAGCTTGAGATATTTTACTAAACTTTTTTCTGATAGCTTTGTATTTACTAGACTGTAGACTTTAGATAAAAACAGCACAAAACAAAATTATCTCACAGATAGGAACTGAGTGTTGACTTTATTTTTCCTAAGATGACGGCTCATTCACTCATATGACATTGTCACATAAATTTAATGCAGGGAGTATTCAAGAGATTTATTAGTTTGAACCTAGAATATAGTACTAAAAATAAGAGAGAGATTTCTTATATTTTCTACAAAAGCAATCCCAATTTATGTTTATTGAAATGCTCTTCTGGCTTGATTTTTGAGTTACATACTTACAAAATTATTGAAATAAAAAATACCCGAAAGTGACATTTGCAGTCTCAGCAACTCAAAGTTGGCTCTTTAGGATTAGTTATCATTTCCCATGCTCCTGAGATAGGATCTTTTCAAGCTTTGGAAATCATTCAACATCAAATCTTCAGTAAAGATCTCCTACCTATATTAGATGAGAAGGGATTCTATAGGTTAAAAAAACTTCATAGTACAAAAGGGAAGAGAAAAATTTATGAGGAGGCTAGCCATTTGCTGGGGGTGGAATTGTTGAATAATAGAATGTACTTCACACTTTGGAAGACAACGCTAAACATGTCACCAAAGTGTCGCTACCAATTTAAACTCCCAGTACTATAAGAGTGTTCTTGATATTCCACATCTTCACCAATGTCAGACTTGTTTTTATAATGTTTTTGAAATATTGTGGTATTAGGATTATGCTGACCTCACTTGAGCAGTAATCCCTTCGTCTCCATTTTTTTACAAAATTTTTGTATATGATTTGTATTATTTCTTCCTTGAGCATTTAATAGAATTTACCAGTGAAACCATCTGTGCCTATAAGATCTTTAATAATAATTCCTCTCTTATTCCTAATATTGATTATTGGTGTTCCCTCTTTTTTTCCTTGATCAGGCTAGCTAGAGTTTTGTTAATTTTGTTCCTATTCAATAGCTTCAAATAATGAGCTGTTAGCTTTCTTTATCATGTTTTCTGTTTCATTGGTTTCCACTTTTATCTTAATTGCTTTCTTTTATCTACTTACCTCTTATTTACTTTCTCTTTGTTAAGGCAGAATCTTAGGTTATTACTTTTAATTTTAGTTTTCTTTTTCTAATAAAAGTATTTAAACCTATAGATTCCCCTCTAAATATGATTTAGCTACATCGCACAAATTGTGATATGCTATACATTTACTATTATTTAGTTCAAAATGTTTTCTGATTATTTTATAATTGTTTTGACCCATGAATTATTTCAAAGTATATGATTTAATTTTTAGATATTCAAAATTTTTCTTGATATCTTATTGTCATTGATTTCTAATGGTGTGTTAGAAGAATTTAATCTGCATGATTATTTTTTTATTTGAGATTTATTTATTGTCTGACATATGATCAATTTGGTAAATGCACCATGTATATGTGTAAAGAATATGTATCCTCCAGTTGTATATAGTATTCTATATTTATTAGGTAAAAGTTGTTGATAGCTCAGATCTTTTATTGATTTTTGTCTAAATGTTCTATTAATTGCTGAAATAGTGGTATTAAAATTTACTACTATAATTATGAAATTTCCTATGTTCCCCTTAAGTTCTGTCAATTTTGTTTCATGTACTTGAGATTATTAAACACATATATTTTTATAATTGTTATGCCTTCCTGATGAATGTGTCTTTCATCTTTATGAAACACTTCTCTTTATCTCTGATGGTATGCTTGTCTTAGAGTCCACTTTATTGATACTAAAACATCCCCTCAATTCTTCTTATGTTTAAATATTTCATGGTTTATTACTTTCCATTTGCTTTCATTCAATCTACCTGTGTTTGTATATTTAAAGTGGAATATAGTAAGAGCATGCTTTATTTTATCAGCTCTACATTCTCTATCCTTTAATTGGAATGTTTATATAAGGAGTCAGCAAACAATGGCCCACAGGCCAGCCACCTAATTTTTTAAATATAATTTTAAATTGAACACAGCCATGACCTGTCATTCATATTTTGTTTATGGCTGCTTTTATGCCACAACAGCAAAATTGAATAGTTGAGACTTAGACCACATAGCTCTCAAGAATAAAATATTTACTATTTTTCCCTTTAAGAGAAAGATTGTCAATCACTAGTTTATACCATTAACATTAAATATAATTATTGATATAATTGTTTCAGGTCTTCCATTTTATTAATCTGTGGTTGTTCCTCTGTTCTCACTTTCCTGCCTACTTTTGAATTGCTTAAATATTTTTATTATCTCATAATTTGTATCCATTGGCTGATTTGTATCCATTGGTTTTTTGGCCATTTCTTTTGGAATTATTATTATTATTTTACTAGTTATTCTAAGATTAAAATATGCCTACCTAACCTTTCATGGTCTACTAAAAGTTCATAATGCATCACTTCCCATAAAATTTAGACATGTTGCTACTTTATATCTTTCTCCCACCGAATTTTAGGTTTTAGTTATCATATTTATTGCATTTACATACATTGAAAACACAAGAAACAATATTTTTTTCTTTCTTAAATGAACTTAAGCAGAAAAAATAGTTATTTTTACATTTACCTTAATATTTATCACTTTGTTGTTCTATCCTCATTCTAAAGATCAAAGTATTAATTTAGTATCATTCCTTTCTTTAGCCTTTTATTTTCCTTTTTAGAGCAAGTCTAGCTAGTGATTAATTTTCTTAATTTTTAGTTTGCCTTCATTGAAAAATATTAATGAACAATATTTTCGGTGAGTATAAAATTATGACTTGACAGTTCTATTCTTTAAGCACTTTAAAATGCTTAAAATGTTCTACTTTCTTCTGGCCTCCATTGTTTCTGATGATAAAGCCTCAAATATTAAAATAGCTTTGTCCTAGTATAAATTGTATAATTTTCCTCTAGCTGTTTTAAACGTTTTTAAAGGTTTTCTTTGAGGTTATACTGTTTGGGGATTGCCGAGCTTCTTGAATCTATAAACTACAACTTCCATCCAATTTTTTTTAAAGTTTTTGTCCATTATTTCTTCAACTGTTTTTCTGCTCTAGTCTCTGTTCTCCTTCTTGGATTATAATGACCCATTTGTAATACCTTTTTATATCATCGCATAAATCTTACAATTTTGAATTCTATCCTATATATTATAGATACTATGTTATATGGATTTGGGTCTTATTGTTATTCTCCGGGGAGTATTAATATTTCTGTTCTACTACCATCCAACTCAGTTACAACATTCAGTCTATAAATCCTGTTTAACTTTTTGAGGATGGTACTTTAAATTTCAATTTAGTCTTCAATATGTATAGTTTACTCTTTTTGAGTTGTCCATATATGCATAGCTTGAGTGATCCTGAGAGCCGCACAGGTTCATTCATAGAACAAGAGACTTCTTCAGACCTTCTCTACTCTGGACTTCCCTCTCACTCTCCAGACTGTGAGTAGTACTCCTTCTCTTCATTTTCCTCCCCCTTCCCCTCCCTCTCATTTTTTTTTTTCCTCTCTGGCAGGAAAAGTGAGGGTACTATCAGAGGTTTAGGCACACAGACCATTACCACTGTCTCTTAGGTGCTTCATAAGAGGATTCACTCTTGGGGTAAGTCCACAAGAGAAAATTTCACATGTGCGCGCGCGCGCACACACACACACACACACACACAGTGTGTGCGCACGCGAAAGTCAATCCAGTGAAATTGCTTCTCCAGGTTTTTTCTTTTTTTATGGTGACATTGGTTAACGAAATCCAATAAATTTCAGCTGTACACTTTAACAGTAAGGCATATATATATATTTACACTGTGTGTTCACCTCCTATAGTTAGATTTATTTCTGTCACCACATATTTGACCCCTTTACCCCATCTACATCCTCCTTTCCTCCCACCCCTTCCTCTCTATTTGTCCTGTTCATTTGTTGCTTTTAAGTTTATATCCCACATATAAGTGATATCATATGATTTTCAACTTTTTCTGTCTGGCTTGATTATCTCAAGGTCCATCCATGTTGTTGTAAATGGCAGTATTTCATCTCTTCTTATGGCTGAGTAATATTCCATTATATATAAGTATCACAGCTTCTTTAGCCAATCCTCTATCGTAGTACACTTCGGTTGCTTCCATGTCCTAGCCACTGTGAATAATGCTGCTATGAACATCAGTGTGCAAGTATCTTTTCGGATATGGGTTTTTAAATGTTTGGGGTAAATACTCAATAGAGGGATTGCTGGATCGTACGGTAAATCAATTCTTAGCTTTTTGTGGAACCTCCATACTGTTTTCCATAGTGGCTGTACCAATTTGCAGTCCCATCAACAGTGTATGAGAGTTCTTTTTTTCTCTGCATTCTCTCCAACATTTGTTATTACTTGTCCTGTTGATTATAGCTCTTCTAACAGGTGTGAGATGGCATCTCATTGTGGTTTTGATTTCCATCTCCCTATAGATAGCAACGCTGAGCATCTTTTCATATATTTGTTGACCATTTGTATGTCCTCTAGGGAGAAGTGTCTGTTCAGGTCCTCTGCCCATTTTTTAATTGGATCGTTTGTTTTTTTGTTGTTATTGAGTCGTATGAGTTCTTTGTGTATTTTGGATATTAGGCCCTTACTGGATACATTGCTTGCAAATATATTTTCCCATTCAAATGGTTATCTCTTTACTTTGTAGACAATTTCTTTTGCTGAGCAGAAGCTTTTCGTTTGATGTAGTCTCATTCATTTATTTTAGCTTTTACTTCCCTTGCTATTGAGGTCAAATTCATAAAATCCTCTTTAAGTCCAAGGTCCTTGAGTTTAGTTCCTTTGTTTTCTTCTATGCATTTTATTGTTTCAGGTCTTATCTTCAGGTTCGCAATCCGTTTTGAGTTATTTTTGGTGTTTGGTGACAGACAACAGTCTAGTTTCATTCTTCTGCAGGTGGTATTCCAGTTTCTTTTTTGTTGAAAATTATTTGCCCATATAAATATGGGTTTACTTCTGGACTCTCAATTCTGCTCCACTGGTCCCTATGTCTGTTTTGCTGCCAATATCATGCTTATTTTTGATTATTGTCACTTTGCAGTATAATTTGAAGTATTATTTTTGATTATTGTCACTTTGTAGTATAATTTGAAGTTGGGCAGAGCGATGTGCTCCTCCAAATTTTGACCCTCTTCTGACATCAACCTGCTTTTGTTTACTCTTCAAATTAAGATCAGGGAGTTGTTTTTGTATACTTTCAGAATTTTTAATTGTTATCCATGAGAAGTAAGTGCTAAAGTGAAATTATACCACCATGACAAAACCAAAATTGCTATTTTATGGTTCTAAACCCAAATAGTTTATAATTTGTACATAGAATATTTATACAGAGATTGGCTTATAATTTTTCTTTTTGACATGACCCTTTCTATTTTCTGATCCTCATAGAACAAAATGAAGAGTCTTCCTTGTTCTAATTTCTGATCGAGTTTTTGTAATATTTGTGTTTTATTATTCTCAAATGTTTGAAAGAAATCACCATTGAAACCATGTGAGCCTGGAATTTTCATTGTTAAGAGTTTTATTAATTTCAGATTCAATTTTGTTAATACTTACAGGACTTTTTATATTTTTCATTATTTTTTATGTCAGCCTTAATAAGCTGTATTTTTTCCTGAAATATGTCTACATCATTTAAACTTTCAAGTTTATCAGTACAAAATTGTTCACAACATTCTCATTATTTTTTAATTTATAAGACCTACAATGGTATCTTTTTTATGTTCCTAACATTTCTGAATTCTATTATTCTGCATCTGTTTTATTGGAAGTTTATCAATTTTATCTGTCTTTTTCAAAAAACAAATTTAGTTTTGTTGATTTCATGTTTGTTTCTACTTCATAATTTCTGCTCTTATCTTTATTAATTCCCTACTGCAAAAGGGCGTGTATTTCCTTTGCTGTTTTTTAACTTCTTAGACGGATGCTTAATTATTAATTTTCTGTCATTCTTCTATGAATTAAAAAATTTTATGCCTAGTTATTTTAAATTATTTTCCAAATTTCCTCATGTGATTTATTCTTTGACTCATGGTTGTTTAAAATGAATTGATTAATTTTCCAATATATTAAAATATCTAACATTTCAATATGTATTTAAATATATTAAACTTCTTGTTATATTTCTGTTGGTAATTTCTAGCTTAATTTCATTACAAGCATATAACCTATAGTCTGCAATTTTAAACCATTGAAATTTGTTGAGACTCACTCTAGGTCCAAGAATATAGACAATCTTTGTATGTGTTTTGAGTACACTCAAATAGGATGTGTCTTTGGAAGTTGTTAGGTACAGGGTACTACAAATGTCCATTAGGTCAAGTTTTTAAATCATTTTTCTAATGTTCCCTATCCTTGATAATTTTTTTTTTGGCTGCTTGTATTATTAATTGCTGAGAGAGATGAGTTAAAAATCTAACAATTTGATTTTAGTGTTTTATTTTTCTATTTCTCTGAATAGTTTTATAAATTTTGTCTGTTTTGAAGACATAATTAAGTACATAGATATTTAGAGAAGAACATATTTATATTTATCTATCTTTAAATTTATTGGACTTTTTAAATGTATTATGTTTGGGGTAATTCTCAGCCAAAATCTTTTTTTTAATATTCATTCTCTTCTCTCCTTCTGAGACTCCAAAGTTATGTATGCTAGACCTTCGCATTTTATTTTTAGTATTGTTACTCTTTCTTTTGCATTTCAATCCTTTGTCTCATTGTATTATTTCTGGGAAGTATTCTGTGGTCTATTTCCCAGCCCTCTATTTAATAGCATATAATGTGCTATTTAACACATTCACTGAGTTCACAAACTCAGCTATTCTCTTTTTCACTTCTAAAATTTCTATTTGAATCTTCAAAAAAAAATGTAGTATATCATTTTCTATAAATTACAGTTCCCATATGTAATCTTGTTTCTCATTCCATTGTACAGAGAAAACATAAATATAACCTTCTTTCCTTCCTTCTGTTCTTTTTTCCTTTTTTCCTTCCTTCCTTCCTTCCTTCCTTCCTTCCTTCCTTCCTTCCTTCCCTTCCTTCCTTCCTTCCTTCCTTCTTTCCTCCTCTATTTTTCTGGTGCCCTTGTGCTTCTACTTCTTTATTTTTGCCCCTACTACTTCTTGTTCATATAATTTTAGTCTTATGGTATGTTCCTTTCCTTTCCTTTTTCCTTTCCTTTCCTTTCCTCCCCTCCTTCCTTCCTTCCTTCCTTCCTTTCCTCCTCTATTTTTCTGGTGCCCTTGTGTTTCTACTTCTTTATTTTTGCCCCTACTACTTCCTGTTCATATAATTTTAGTCTTATGGTATGCTTGGTTCTTTAATTATGTGTTGGACATTTTATTTAAACAATAATTATAGAAATATTTTGAGACCCAGTATAATGATTCCATCTGAAGGATTTTCATTGCATCCTGGGCATTATCAATCCAGAATTGCCTTAATGCAATGTCAGGACTGAAGATTTTTTTTTGCCACTCAAATGACTTCAAAATAGGCTATGTGGAGGCTGGTTTAATTTTGATTTACTCTTATTCCTACATATAGACCTTCGAAGTCCCACTCTCAAAGAAGTGGTGTTTCTCTTCCCTTTGGTAGTTTCTTATGCTGACTTTTGTTCCATATTCTTAAGGTGCTATCACAAAATCTGCTCGGCCTCTCAGATGACTTTTCCAAAACTTCAAATGTCCCTCACTTAGGCTTGCCCTGCTTAGAAAGTAAAAACATAAAATACCTAGTTACATTTATATTTCAGATAAACATTGAATATTTTTTAGTGTGAGTGTGCTCCCATGCAATATTTGGGAGATACTTATACTTAAAAAAATATATCACTGTTTATCTGAAATTCAAATGTAACTGGGCATCCTGTGTTTTATGTAGTAACTCCACCCCAGGTCAAAAGTGACCAAAATAACTAGATTATTTCTCTGTATTTCAGTTTTTACCTAGATCTTAGTCCGGTCTATTCAAATTATTTTGTTAGCTCTCTAATGCTTTTAAGAAAATATTTTAAGCAACATTTTGTCCACCTATTTTAGCTGTCTTCAGTGAGTTTAGTCCAAATTACCTAGTCTACCATTAGCAGAATTAGAACACTAATAGTTCATTTTCTAGATGGATTTAGCATCAAATATACCAAAGTTTGCATCAAGAAGCTTTAACATTTGAAATAATAAACACAATACTTTACAATAATTTTTAATTTTATAGTTATATTTTTTATTCCCACTGAGTACCTATTAAGTATTGCCTTTATGATTTGCTTAATTCAGGACTAAGCTTCCAAAAGAAAATGCATTCTCTAATTTCATTGGATTGAACAATGTACATAGTGTACATATAGGGAGAAGGATGTGCATGCTATAAAAATGACAGAAAACAATATACATTATTATTTCTAGCAAATCAATTTTCCACAAGTTCTCTGAACTACAAAAGCCCAATAGAGTTGATGACTAAATGACTCTTGTCATTATCGATCTTTCAGGCATTATTCACAAAGATGAAGACAATGGTGTTCATCATTAGCTATTCTAGATATGATGAGGACACAAAAATTGGTACATACTATGTTTAGTTTCTGGTCATCCAACACATGATAAATATACGAACACACTTCACAATGAAGGTTTATTAAAATGATGATAAAGACAGAATGACAAGTAAATTTTCTCCAATAGTAGGATTTTGTTTCTCTCAACATTCTATCTGATTGACAGAAATACCTACGTGAAATAACAGACAGGTCTTGGTTATTTCTGGCTAATGAATTTTCACTTATGAAAGTTACTGCTGCAGTTGGAGTTCCTATATTTATCTCCTTACTTGGCTTTTAAAATTGAGTTACTTCTTTCACGATTATAAATAAAATATTCTTAGTTTTTTGTCTTTATAAAACATTCATCTTTAGAATATCCTGATTATCAGATTATGATTTTAAAATATTTCTTTACTTTTTTCCCATTACCAATTTTCAGTTGGTTCTATTTCAATCATTTACTTTTGGTGATTAAACTCCTGGAGAAACAGTCTTTACCTATAACAATTGGTGAGTAGTTAAGTCTATTCAAGTATTTTCATGATATATATTAAAAATAAAATTCCTATGACCTTCAAGGACCACTTGTTAGCCTTGAAAATGATATTATTAGAGAGACTGAAGACTTCCAGAGAGCTGAGAATAAAAGATGTAATATAAGAAAATAAGCACCGGGAACCCTAAGATGTGGATAAGTAAATGCCATCACTTGGGTACATTTTGCCAGAGCATTAGGTTTTTGGCCCTGACCTTCCAGGTCCTGCTGTCAGACATGAAGCTTTCAGTTATGCTTGTAGCAGCCATCTGTCTGTCTGCCAACTCCAATCCTTTACAAAAAGCCAAAGTACTTCCACTTATCTATATGAGTTACGTTTTTAATTTAACTGTCTTTCTTTCTTATTCTTGCCAGAATTTTGTTCATATTATAATTTTCTTTTGGAGAAAGGGAAGAAATAACTGCTTTACTGCTTAAAGAGGCATATTAGGTATCAGAAATCTTTGACACTTTTCCAAGACTCACTAATGGCCTACAGAATTTTGGGTGAACAATTTAGTCAATACTTCTACCTTATGATGATAATTAGGCATCATATATTGTATACATTTTTACATGGATATAAAGACCCAAATTCACTGATTTTGCTAGTTTCTACATTTTTTATTTTTCACATCCCAAATATACATATGTGAGTATGAGTGTGCTTGCACACATATGTGCATGCACTGTGTTTTGTGTTGTTATTCCATTAATGGATAAATATAGATAAATATTTAAAATATCTGACAATTCCATCAATATTTATGTCTAACCTAACAGCAAGGGTCTGGAAAGAAATTTAAACTGCTATGGGGAAAGTTAACTTCTTTGAGGGTAAAGAAAATTTGTTATTCAATTTCACACCCACAGTTTTAATTAATATATTAAAATCTCAGTAAAACATTTCTATCTCTGTGTCTCCTCTGAATGCTAGATCCATATCCAGATATCATCTTGATATTCTAACTTAAATTTTAGAAAAGTTATTCAAAAACAATATGGTCTTTATCCTTCACATCTGTTTTCCTTTCTATATTCCACACATCAGCAAATGACCTCATTCTCTACCCATTTATGGAGAGCAAAGCTAAGAATTTACCTTCAACACCTCTTTTTCCTTGACTCCTTATTCCTAGCCCAAATATCTCTCAAGTCTATCTTCAGTTTTGCATTTATACCTGAATCTCTCTACAAACATTTATTATTACCTGTTAAAATAGCCTTCTTCTAATTATTTTACTTACATCTATTCTAGCTCCTCTCTAATCTTTTTTTCTATCCTGCATCCACACTGATACTTTCAACACAAGTGTGGTCTATTTGTCCCCTTTCTTCAAAACCTTTCATTACCTTTCTCTGGTTCTTAAAATAAGGACAGAAATCCTTCCTTTGGCCTACAAGGCCATGTATGATCTTCTTTCTACCTACCCCTTCAACCCAATCTTTTTCTTCAAGGAAGAACAATTTGCCTCTCTCTGGGGGAAATTTAGAAAAGTCTGGAGACTTTTTTTTTTTTTTTTTTGTAACAGCTATAGTGGGGAATTCAATACTGGGATCTAGAAATGCAAGCCAGGGATGCTGTTAAATATCCTATAAGTCACAGGAAAGATTCTGGAAAAATTAGTAGTAGTAGTAGTAGTAGTAGTAGTAGTAGTAGTAGTAATGATAATAATAAATTCCAAAATGTCATATGTACCATGATTGAGAAACCTTGCTCTATGGGTTTTAGCCATAATGCTTGTGATAAATATAATGATGTTCTATTTAGAACCTCTTGCAAAGGACTTGTTGGGAATGCTCACCAAATAGTTTCATCAGTCAGTCCTGTCAAGGATTGACTGACTCAGCTGAAGAATATCACCTCACATAAAACGGCACCCTTCTAAGAACAGCTGGCATCCAATGACTGATGATAGCAGTGGTTTTAAGATTTTAGCCATCCCAGCCTGACACATTCTCTGGTGGGCCTTTAAACTTGATAATTCTCATAGGTTCAGCTTGGCTTCTCTTTTTGTCCAATTCTGCTTCTTTCTCATTCTCTTCCCAAGTGTTAATCTCAAGGGCACTCCTTACTAAACATCCCACACTCTAATCAGCATCTCAGATTCTGCTTCCTGGAGAACTCGGTCTGCTATGTAGACTTTCTTTTAGTTTCTTGTGCCAACATGCACTGCTATCTTGGGTCTAGGGACCTTTACACACACTCATCTCTGTATGAAATGCTCTTTTCCCATTCGTCTGGTTAACGAGTACTCATCTTTTAGAGCACAACTTAAACTTCTATTCTTCCTGACTATATCAAAATTCCACACTCTGCCCCAGCTTCCAAACTTTTATAATGTCATGTAGCACTATATTTTTAGTCCTTCTCTTATCCAATTTTACTTTTATTGGGATGATATTTGGATAATGTGTGTCTCTATTTCTATATCATAACCTCTTATTTTGTTCTCCATCATATCATGGTACCTAAGATAGTGCTTGACACATAGCAGGCAGAAAATAAAGACTTGAAAAAAGGGAGGAGTGGGGAAGAGATTTTGTAGATCACACAAACTTCTCATAAATGTCTGATTGAAAAAAGAAAGCCATAAAGAGTTTTTCATCTTTTTTAAAGATTAAACTAAACAAATAGGAATTACGATTGACCCCTAAACAACACAGGTTTGAACTGTATGGATCCACCTATACACAATTTTTTTTCAACTAATGCTGCCAGTCCTTCCAGTCCTCAGGTTTTGCATCTGTGGATTCAATCGACCACAGATGGCAGACAGAAAGTATTTGTGCACATCCAGCCCCAGTTTCCCAATAGCGGATTGAAAATACTATTTTTGATCCATGGTTGGTTGAATCCATGAATGCAAAGGACCAATGGTAGAATCAAAAGTTATATGTGAATTTTCAACTGTACTGGGGTCAGTACCCCTAACCCACTTGTTGTTCAAGGGTCAACTGTATTCCGTAACATTTTCACTTTTTTCTAAATAGATCATAATGAAAACTATCTCCCTGTGTTCCATTTTCTAAGCAAAGCATAGTAGCAATATATTAGGTTTTGGAGTCAGATCACTCAAGTTTTAAATTTTGAGATAGAGGTTTGAGCAAATTTTCAAACTCTTTGAGGCTGTTTTCTTATCTATAAAGCAGTAACCTACCTCATAGAACTATTGTCATTAGTATTATCTGCAAGACACTTAACACATAATAGATGTATAATAGGTGGTTTTCTAACTATTATTATGATGACTCCAAAATTAAAAAAATAAGAAAATTGTCCCTATTTTTGCAATTCATGTTTATTACAGAAAATATTGCAGCAGGCATGTAAGGAATGCAATACTACACCACCGCTACAGTACTATGACATTTTCTGCTTTATCTTTTTGAAATCTATAGCTGCAATTCCTCAGCTATTTGTAAAGCTAAATTTATATCACTTTATAAATTCATTCTTTCAATAAGACTATTATGTTCTCAGTCATCATCTATCATGGGATGACTATTTAAAAGACATTTAAATTCAAGAAGATAAAAAATAATGCCATAGAGACATCATTATAAATTAAACATTAACATTAACGAGTTATAAAATAAACAGTTTTATGGGATTTTTATCTAAAACCAAGGGGTTTAGAATCCTGAAATCTATCAGTGTTATTCAATTTTTAAGCTCCTTCTTTTCTTTTAACATAATGTGTGAATGGAAGCAAGATATAAAAAAAATTACGATAGTGGCTTTGTGTTATATCTAGCAATCATTACTAAATATTTACAATATGCTAGGCACTATATCTAATACTTTACATAAATTGTCTTAATTAATCATCACAGAAAAGACCTGTTATAAGAGTATTATTTACCACATTTTACTCAGATGCATAAAGAAACCTGCCCAATGTCACTTGGTTGGTGTACAGCAGAATCAAGTTTTCAACTCAGACTTTTAAAATCAAAAGCACATTTTTAAAATCACTTCTATAAAACTTCACTAATGTAATATAGCTAGGAGTAGAAGGAAAAAAGTCTCTCTGTCATAGCAAAGCTCTGATGGGGAATTAGAATAGATTTTCATAGTATCTTCTTTTATAGGACAAACAAAAAGAAATGGACTGTAGTCACTCTTGTCTTCTAAGGAAGATAAACTATATCTTAATAATAGAAAGAAAATGTTGTGTAAAGCTTCCTTCTTTGTAAAGTGACTGGAAGAGACAGAGACAGGTTTAACCAGGGACAAAAGGGAATGTCTGATTATGCAAAAAAAGGACCAGAGTTGGGTGAGACTGCATAATACAGGAAAAGATTAAGAGAGAAGTCTGAGTAGAGGAAGCTTCTAAAACAGAAAGCAAGGAAATTTCATTGACCTGAATAATGGTACTAAAAGAAACAAACAAATGCTGCAGGGCTTTGATAATTTTACAGAAGGTGACTTTTGAGAAATTTTCAGTGATTGGGTGGCTGTAAGATTTACAAGAATAAATGTTTTTCACATCCAATTTTTAGTTGTTTGTATAATCCTACATTTTATATATTCCTGTGTGGTTTGCATTGTTCTATATTGTCTAAAAACTTTAGTCAAATTGGTTATATACCTGTGGGTTTCATTTAGGTGGAAGGAGGAGATCAAAGAAAAGGGATTGAGTACACAACATATGGGATGGGTAAAAAAAGAGAAATGAACACAGGTGGGAGATAAGATCTAAGTGTGAGCAAGAGTTCAATCAGCAGAGCCTGAAAGCCATCTGCAGATTCAGTGTAGTCCCTACCAAAATTCCAATGGCATTTTTCAAAATTCTAATGGTATTTTTCACAGAAATAGTCCTAAAATTGTCCTAAAATTGGTATGGAACCACCAAAGACCCCAATTAGCTAAAATAATCTTGAGAAATAAAAACAAAGTTAGAGGCACTGTGCTCACTGATTTCAAACCATATTACAAAGCTATAGTAATCAAAACAGTATGGCACTGTAGAAAAATGACACATAGACCAATGGAACAAAATAAAGAGTCCAGAAACAAATTTACACATCTATGGTTAACTAATATTTGATAAGGAAGTCAATAATTCTCAATAGAAGAAGGATAGTCTCTTCAATCAATGGTGTTGATAAAACTGAATATTCACATGCAAAAGAATGAAATTGGACCCCTATTTTACATAACTCACAAAAATTAGCTCAAAATGAATTAGAGACTTAAACATAAGATCTGAAACATAAGAAGAAAACATAGTGAAAATTTCTTTGAATATGGTTTTGTCAATAAGTTTTTGAATATGATACCAAAAGTATAAGCAAAGAAACTAAAAATCAACAAGTTAGACTTCATCAAACTAAAGCTTCTGCCCAACAAAAGGAATAACCAAAATGAAAAGGCAACCTACAGAATGAGAGAAAATATTTGTAAACCATATATTATGTCTGATAATGCATTAATATCCAAAATATATGAGATACTCAAACATCTCATTAGCAAAACAAAACAAACAAAAACTTGATTAAAAACCGAACAGAGGATCTGAATAAACATTTTTCCAAAGAAGACATACAAATGGCCAACATGTACATGAAAAGGTGCTCAGCATCACTGATCATCATGGAAATGCAAATCTAAACCACCATGAGATATCATCTCTCACCTGTTAGAATGGCTATTATCAACAAGATAAGATATGACAAATATTGTTGAGGATGTGGAGAAAGAGAATGTTTGTGTACTGTTGATGGGAATACAAATTGGTAGAGCCACTATGGAAAACAGGATGGAAGTTCCTCAAAAAATTAAAGTGAAAAATATCATATGATTCAGCAATCACATTTTGGGTATATTTTCAAAAGATGAAATCACTATCTCAAAGAGATATCTACACTTCTATGTTCATTGTTGCAGTAATCACAACAACCAAGATATAGACACGGCCTAAGTGTTCATTGATGGATGAATGAATGAAGTAAAAAAATATGTGTGTGTGTGTGTGTGTGTGTACGTATATATAATACACACACACATACATACACACACAGAGGGAATACACATTTTCTTTTCTATATATATATAAAACATACCATACATACATATACAATAGATTATTTTTCAGCCAAGAAAATCCTGCCATTTGCAACACGCGGATGGACCTTGAGGACATTATGCTAAGCAAGATAAATCATAGAGAGGAAGACAAATACTATATGATCTTACTTATATGTGGAATCTAAAAACATTTAACTCATAGAAACAGAGAGCAGACTGGTGGTTTCCAGGGGATAAGGAAGCAGACATAAGGAGATATTGGTCAAAGAGTACAAACTTTCATTTACAAGATAAAAAAGTTCCAAGGATCTAATGTACAACATGGTGACTATAGTTAATATTGTATTGCACACTTGAAAGCTGCTATGAGAGTGTAGTGTTAATGCTGTCACCACCAACACAATGATAGCAACAAAATGGTAATTGTGGGAGGTGAAGGATGTGTTAACTAACCTAATATCGGTAAGCATCTCTCTCTCTCTCTCTATTTCTCTCTATCTCTCTATTTCTCTCTCTCTCTCTCTCTATATATATATCTCAAATCATTACATTGTATACCTTAAACTTACACAATGTTATATATCAGTTACCCTCAATAAAGTTAGGAAAAAAAACAGAACTCAGAGTCAGAAATTACTATGGAAACATAAAGCTTGGACTTTTGTAATAAATGAATGAACGAGTGAATGCATACATATATACAAACATACATATGTCTTTGTGAGGACATAGGACACTGCACATCTCACAGAATGTTGGTGTTGGAAAAGAAGCTGAGGTAATTTTATTGAAAGTTAATTGATCAAGAACTTTAGCTATGTAACTGAAAATAAAAAAATAAAAAGCTAAAAAAAAGAACTTTAGCTAAAAGCTCAGTATTGCTGTCATACAAGGTTATTCACAGATTGCCTGCTTTTATACACATTGTTTTTAATCCTTACTACAATCTTATAATGTAGATATTATTATCTTCATTTTAAAGAGAGGAAACTGAGCTGGGGTAAGGGTAAGCAACTGGCTGAAGTCACTCAGGTAAGTTGACAGCCCAGTTGGGATTTCTAACTTCAAATTCAATATAACTTCCCCATATAACCTTTTCACTTGCTTAAGAAAATGTTAAGTCTTCTTTATCTCATACCCTTCTGATAGTCCACAATTATATTTATTTGAAGAAAATTTTAAAAGATAACAATCAATAGCACAATATATTTTCTATATTCCATTACTTTATAATATTTAACACTATTTTTTAAAGATTTTTATTTAAACTATATTTAAGCCATATTTTATTTAAACTATAGCTAACATATAATATTGTATTAGTTTCAGGCATACACCATAGTTATTCAACATTTATATACTTAAAGAAGTGCTCACCATGGTAAGTCCAGCAACCATCTGACACCATAAACACAATCACAATATTATTGACTATATTCCCTATACTGTATACTACACCCCCAGGACTTATTTGTTTTTTTATTTATTTTTAAAGTATTTTATCATTTGTTGGTGTGATATTGGTTAATAACCTTATATAGGTTTTGAGTGTACAATTCAAAAATATATCATCTATATATTGCATTGTGTGTTTAGCACCCAAATTCAAATCTCTGTCACCATATAATTGGCCCCCTTTACCCTTAGAAACCTAGATGCTTATAAATCACTGAGTATTTCCCTGTGCTAACCACTAAACAGTTGTTTGTGTCTGTGTTTTTGTTTGTCTGTCTTATTTGTTAGTTTCTTTCAGTTTTATATCTTAGGCCTGGAATTCTCTATTAAATGAATGAGTAAAATCGTATGGTTCTCAATTTTTTCTTACTTTTTTCACTTAGCATGATAATCTCAAGATCCATCTATGTCGTCACAAAAGCAGTATTTCATCTTTTCCTATGACTGAGTAATACTCCATTGCATATATGTACCAGATCCTCTTTATCCAATCATCTATTGAAGGACACTTCAGTTTTTGTGTCTTGGTCATTGTGAATAATGCTGCAATGAACACTGGGGTGCATATATTTTTAAGGATAAATGTTTTAAAGATTTTGGGGTAGATACCCAAGACTACATTAAATAATATCAGATACATAACAGCCTTGCCTAATGACTGAAACAGAAGATGTTCAGTCTTATTTGTGTTGCTGTCATTGCATTATGTGAATACATATTGAATGAAGATCATTCTAGGCTATCTCTTTTAGTCAACTGATTATAAAATACTCTAATAGCTATTATTATTATTTTATTAAAAATAGTACTTTTAAGTATAAAAAGAATTTTATTCTCCCAAAAAGTTTAAAATGTTTTATTGGAAAAAGCTTTATACTATTTGATCAATAATTTCATCTTTCATACTGTTACATTTCAGTCTAGCTCCAACATACTATATAGCTCTTATTAATGAGAATTTTTACTGCATTTCTCAAGATTTAATAACTTTTCTTTAAAAAATAGGTAACATGAGCTTAATCTATATATATACATGTTTTAAAGAAGGATGGCTCCATGAATACATCATTATTTGCTTTTTGCTTTTTATGTGCTGGTACAGAACTGTCACTGCAATGAAACACAGCAGGTGACCTAAGAGCACTCAACTTCCCTTTGTGTTCTTTAAATTATAGGAGCTTTATAATTGCAAAGTTCATAATTATATTAAATAACACAGTATAGAATAACTACCACTCTTTTCTTCCAATTCTCTATCATTAATAAACATCTCAGCCATAAATGCATTAGGCATCACAGCTGTTTTAGACTAGAGCACAGTTTTACCAACACAGAGGAGCAAATCGAATTAAATAACCACATCTCCTTTATTTTGCAAATTACAGAAGAATTAAAAGTAATTCTTCTTATCAAAGATTTATTTTTCTCTATGAATACAGGCATTCCAAATCCTGATTTGGTTTTCTATGCTGAAATATGCTGTCATTTTGCAATTCATTTAAAAAGATGAAGAAAGGAAAAATTATCACATTCCAAAAAGAAAAGATTTTGTAGAGACCTAATTACATAATAACTTTGCTGGTTGTTTCATACGCTCCCTCATAGAAAGAATTGGTATCATTTTATCCAGACAGATAATGAAGGTCCTGTCTAATCATCCTCCTGTCTTTAGAGACTGCCAAAACTTTGCTGTGTTCAAGCATTCAGAGCTACAAGGTTTATCCTGGCTCAGAGTTGAATGGCAAGAAAGGTCTTTTCTGCTGTGCCTGGGACATACCACAGGCAAGGCTATTAGCAGGAGTTCATAACCAAGAGGTGCACAATGGCCAGACTACAGGAAAAGGCCCTGGTGTCAACCAGATGTCAGCTGGACTGTGGCCTCCACCACTACTCTTCCCTATTCACATTCATGGGTCGTCTTCATTCAGAATCAAATTCTCTACCTATAGCTTCTCTAAGGCCCTTCTCACAGCTTCTCTAAGGCCCTCAAGAAGTAGAAAGTGATGGTACCCTTAGGGTATGACCATCCCACTGCTCAACTGCTAGTTGGCAAATAAAGAGTGCTACTAGGTCAACATTTGTTAAGTGAGTCAATGAGTAGCTGTCACAATGTGAATGCTAAAGTCTTCTCTTTCTGATTTTTCAGGGGCCTGTAAAGCATAAAATCTCTCATTCTCAGTAACCTGTCCATGCACCCATATCTTAAAATTGTCTAAAAGGTCAATGCAAAGAAGGATATAAGAGGAGAGAAAGGAGCAAGGAGGAGAGCTATCATATAATAATGATCTTGCATTGTTTGAGCTAGGCAATTTACATATACATATATATATATAATATGTATATATTACTTATTCAATTCTTGCAATGAACAAGTAAAGAAAGTACTTGTACTTTATTTTCTCACATGAGAGAAATGAGTTGCTCTTGAGTGAAAACACTTGCTTAAATAATAAACCTTGTAAAAGTTAGAAATGGTATTAGAACCTATGTATTTTTGGCTATTTACATTAGACAGCTCTGCCTTTTCTATATATATCTGAGAACCAAATACGTTATACCTTCTTTCTCTTTTAAGGAAATGCATTCTAAGTTTCAAATTACTAAGCCATAATATAATAATTGAAATATTTCACTTCCTTATTAATGGGAATTTTTTTATACTAATGACATTGAAAAAAGAAAGAGGTAATCTATAAAAATTTATGATCTAAGATCAATAAAATTGATAGCATCTCTAAAACAATTACTCCATAAATTTGTTTGATCCAATGGATACTGTAAGTTCTTCCTGTTCTAAGTACCATTTTAGGTTGTAAGAATACAAAGGATACAACAAGAGATATAGAGCGAATTATAGCCAAATGTGTGTATGATAATGGGTTAATGCCAAGCAATAACTAATCATACAAAATGATGTGGAAGCTGAGAAATGAGAGCTATTCATTTTTCAAGGCCATGGGGTTCAAAAAGAAGAGCTATAAGTAATATCAGAGAAGACTGTCCTCAGAAGTAATAGTTGAGTTGAATTTTGAATGATGAATATCCCATAAAGCAAAATAAAAGGGGAAGATAATGAAACAAAAAGTTTTACCAAGTATCAAATGAAGTAGGGAGCCTGGGTCAAAGACCTAGGAAAACGCAGCAGGTTGAAGGATAGCAGGTTGCCCTATGTACCCAGCTCGGGCTCTCACCTGAAGTCACTGAAAGTCATTCTTGAGTTCTCTGCTTCAGCAATATAAATTTAGGAAGCTTTTATTCAGCTCCCAAATTAGATCAGGTCCCTCAGGTATATACTTTCTTAGCTCTGAGCTCCTTCCTCTCAGAGCACTGATCTTTAATTGTAAATAAACATTTGTAGGTTTTGATTAGACATCCCTGCCCACAATGGGCAGTAAACATTCTGAGAGAGAGGCCTCATTTAGTATTGTCCTTCATTTTATCCCCAGCACAGGATCTAGCAGGAATTTTGAATGTGAAAGTAATAAATAAATAAATAAATGTCAAAAGAAATCACAAAGATGAGACAAGTAGATAAGGACCAGAATGCCAAGGGATTAATGGACATTGTCCTGTGGACAGTGGAAATGACCAAATTTTAATTATTTATTTTTATCAGAGGAGAACATGATCAGGGTTTTTTTTTAAGGTTCATTTTGGTTACAATATAGAGAACAGGTGGCTGAGAAAAGAGCCTGGGGGGCAAGACCAGTCAAACAAACGTTTCAGTATGCTCACTAAGAGATATTGAGGTCCCAAACTTAAAAATGATGGGATTTGGACAAAAGAAGAAAGACATGAGTGACATATTCAAATCATTAGAATTCATGACTGATCAAGGAATGACAAAAGGAGGAGTCAGTGAATATTATCACTAGCATCCTAGATCAGGTCAGTGAATATAAAACATGAAACAAAGAAAAGGACATTTTTTTTTTTCCAGTGGGAACATTTTGATAATAAATGTGTACTCAGATTCACAGGAAGCTTAGCTTAGAGAGTTGAAATCATCATATCTTAAATATTCAAACAATTCAAAATCAAATCCAAAAACAATTCTCACGAATTGAGTATAATGATTTATTTTATTTTTAGGTTATATTAAAAATGTTTTTGAATGGGTAATACATAGGAAAATATAGCAGAACAAAATGTATATAGTAAAAAGTGACTCTCCATCCCAGCCACGCCTCTTATACCCCTCTATGCTCTACCCAGAGGCAACTCCTGTTATTAGTTTCCTGTGAATGTTGAGTCAAAATATTACCAATTATCCAAAAAAGGTTAAAATCAAAACCAATACATTTTTTGCTAAACACCAATTTAAAGTGCTGAAAAAGGATATTAGCAAATACCTTTAAATTATAATTGCATCACATATTTTTGTTTTACCTCTCTTCTGATTCTGAAATAAATAAATAAACAAACAAACAAATAAATAAATGAATGAATGAATAAAATGCCTAGGTAATTTTTAAGCCTAAGGTTCATTTTTCAATGCTATCTTGAATCACATAAAGGAAACTCACTGGCAGTTAAGGGGCATGAATGAGGAATCCTACCAATAAAACAGATGGCATGGAGTTCTGTGGAAGAACACAGAGGAGGTGATGCTACTGTGTAGTGCACATTCTCCAGAAACCAAAAGCTCCAATGGTCTGTTCTCCATTACCTGGCATCAGAGTGAAATAACACCCTGAGTGAAAGGGGATTTCGAGAACAGTGCCAGAAAACAATTGCAATGATGTCTCAGGTAAGACACCATGTTTCTTAATGGCAAAAGATATCTACTCTATACAAATTTATCATCTTGACATTTTACTAAAATATTATTTTCCACACCCCTCTTTTATGTCACTGCTACTCTATCATATTCAATTATGCTATCTTCATCTCTGAGCTGGCTTCCATCCATCTCAGTTGATCATGCATGTTTCTAGCTCAAAGACTAAGGGCCCTACCACAACAGTTCTTCAGGTTATGATGGGAAAATTCTCACATGCTATGCTGATCAAGCAATTTGGGCCCTGAAAATGCTGTAACTGACACAGCTGTAGCACCACCAACTGAAATAATCACACTAAAATACAGAGATTCTTCAAACATTTATACTTCCCATCTATAGTAATCATTGTGACTACTTTCATTCACCTGTTGTTTTTCTTTACCTTGCAATGAGTAATGAGTAATCAAGGATAAGCAGGTAGTAGAGAGGGCCCAACAAAAGAGGAGACAGGTATTAGAAAGGTGATGCTTCATAAAATATTCGTTCTGAATAGAAGTAGAGCAGGGACCTAAAAAATCATCTTTCATATTCAAATTACTGTCTAAGTGAAGTAGTAGCTAAGAGTGCTTCACTTAAAACCAATCAGAGACTAACCTTATTACAGATAGAGTCCTTTCAACAGAACTGACAAGAAATATATCTCTATTTGATCATGTTTATATGCAAAAGGAGAACACACTGGAGAAACATCCAAATACGGCAATTTCAATACATAGATTATGTCCCCGAAATTCATAAACAACATTGATGTGTTAAAATCAGTTCCACTAGGGTTGTTTTTTTTCACCCTTCTGGAAGTGACTTAAGAATTTATTGACATATCACAAAGGTGTCCATTTCCACATCTTGAGGTGCATACCCAGCATAGAATATTTAGAACTCAATCTGATTCAATTGCCCTTCAATGCACAGTTGAGAAACTTGCAATCATGGAAGGGTGAGGGACTTGACTGAGGGCACACAGCTAGGAGCAATAAAGCCAGAGCTTAAAGCCAGCAATGCTAGATGCCGCCTTGGTCGGAATAAATATGTCTGACTGTCTGTCTGTCTGTCTGTCTGTCTGTCTCTCTCTCTCTCTCTCTCTCTCTTTCTCTCTCTCTCTCTCTTGCACTCTTTTCTCTGTATCAATCAGATACTGGCAGGAACAGACAGACTACTCAGAAATGGTGGTGACTAAATGTTCCAGTTAAGATGGCAGAATAGGTAAATACTATGCTTTTCTCTTCTCATGACTACATCAAAACTTTAACTAAACTATAGAGCAACCATCATTGAGAATCGCCTGAAGTCTAGCTGATTAGAAGTCCTATAACAAAGATATACAGAAGAAGCCACATGGACACTGGTAGAAGGGTGGATATGCCACAGGGGCTGGTTCCACACCCACATGAGTCAGTTAAAAATTGGGAAGGATATCTTGCTTGAGGATGTCATCCCTGAGGAGAGAGGGGTCCCAGATCCATACCAGGCTCCATAGCCCAGAGTTCCAGTGCCAAGAAGAAAAGTCCCTCTAACTTCTGACTATGAAAACCAGTGGAGATTGTAGCTAAATTAGGCATATGGCAGGTGCTCTCCTTAAAGGGCCCATGCATGGACTTATCCAATAACAGACATTTGCTTTAAACTCCAATGCTGGGGCAGCAGCTTGAAAGGTGCCAAGTACATATGGGAGGAACTAAACTGTCTGGCTTTAGGGTGAGGGCTGGAAGGGCTGGCAGAAGCCATTGTTCCTTTATTGAGCCCTCCCCCAACCCAGCATGCAGACTCAGGTGACCGCCATATCTGAGTCTCCAACACAATGGCTAACACTGGTTTCCTTGCCCTGGTGATTCCCCAAGAGCCCACCCCACTCAACTTGTGGGATCATCCAAGCTGCTTTCAGTGACTCTTCCATACAAATGACCTGACTTGGCTCAGGATACAGACTTTTCTAAAATCTCTCAAAAGTTCTGGCCTCAGCATGCCCTGTACCTCTTTCTGATTAGTCCCGAGCCCAGCACTAGTAACAACTGACCTCAATTCATAGCTTAGCTTCTCCCAGGCACCTCTAAGCCCAGCTCAAGTAATAACCATCTACAGAACACTTTACAGCTCATATCAAGTGGCCCTGGGCAGGGCATAGGCAGCAGCTGAACTTGATCTGCAACAGAGCTCCCCTCTAGAGGCTCCAGAACCAGTGTGTCTGGTGGCCAGCTTTAGACCACACCATAGGAACACCCAACCATATTCACAAAAGATATACCCAAAGAATAGACTTGGCAGGCACCAGAGCCCTGCTAAAGTGAGTCTTGCTCCATTTGGTTAGCCCCTGCATAACAGCATCTCCACTGTGGTCAGAGCCAATCTTCACAACCATCAGCCTGAGAGTCAACCTCCCATTGATGGATCAACAGCAATCAATGCTCAACTACAATAGGACAGACACAATCCACCTGGATCACCTGGCTCAGGTGACCAGGGAGACTGTGCCACTGAGCCACAGGACACCTGCTATAAGAAGCCACTCTACTAAGACTGGAAGGCATAGCAGCTCTACCTAATACACAGAAACAAACACAGGGAGGCAGCCAAAATGTGAAGACAAAGAAACATGTCCTAAATGAAAGAACAGAACGAAACTATAAAATGAGTTAAACAAAATGGAGACAAGCAATATATCAGATGCAGAGTTCAAAACACTGGTGATAAGGATGCTCAATGATCTCAATGAGAACTTCAACAAAGCAATAGAAAACAGAAAAATAAAGACAGAAAACATAAAAAAAAAAACAGTCAGAAATGAAGAATACAATAATGGAATAGAAAAATACATTAAAGGAAATCAATAGCAGATTAGATAAAGCAGAAGATATTTAGAAGAGAAGGTGTTCAGAAAACACTCGATCAGAACAGAAAAAAAAAAAATGAATCTAAAAAAAGGAATAGTTTAAGGGGCCTCTGGGACAACATCAAACATACCAACATTCGCATTACAGAGGCACCAGAAGGAAAAAGAGAGAGCAAAAAATTGAAAACTTATCTGAAAAAATACTGACAGAAAACTTCTTTAACCTGCTGAAGGAAATAGACATCTAAGCCCAGAAAGTGCAGAGCGTCCCAAACAAATGAACCCAAAGAGGCCCACACCAAGATACATCACAATTAAAATTCCAGAAGTTAAAGACAAAGAATCTTAAAAGCAGCAAGAAAAAAGCAATTAGTTAACTACAAGGGAGTTCCCATTAGACTGTCAGTTGATTTCTCAACAGAAACTTGGCAGGCCAGAGGGATTGGCACAAAATATTCAAAGTGATGAAAAGCCAAGACCTACAACCAAGATTACTCTATCTAGAAAAGCTATCATTTAGAATTGAAGGACAGATAAAGAGCTTCCCAGACAAGAAAAAGCTAAAGGAGTTCATCAACACCAAACCAGTATTATAAGAAATATTAAAAGAACTTCTTAAGGAGAAGAAAAATAATGATCAAAAATATGAATAATGATATGGCAATAACTACATATCTATAAATAATTATTTTAAATGTAAATGGATTAAATGCTCCAATCAAAAGTCATGGTGTGGCTGAATGGATAAGAAAACAAAGCCCTTGTATATGCTACCTACAAGAGACTCATTTCCAATCTTAAGACATGCAGAGACTTTGAAAAATAAATGGAAAAAGATATTTTATGAAAATGAAAATGAAAAACAAAATCCAGGATAGCAATACTTATACCAGACAAAATAGACTAAAACAAAAACTATATAAGAGACAAAGAAGGACCCAGTAATTCCATTTCTGGGTATTTATCCAAAGAAACCCAAACCCTACTTTGAAGTAACATATGGATTCATACATTCATTGAATCATTATTTACAATAGCCCAGATATGGAGGCAGCCTGGATGTCTATCAATGAATGAATGGATAAAGAAGTGGGCATATATACAATAATTCAAATATTATTCAAGCGTGAAAAAGAATGAAATCTTGCCATGTGCGACAACATGGATGGACCTAATGGGTATTGTGCTGAGTGGAGTAAGTCAGACAGAGAAAGGCAAATGCCATATGATTTCACTTATATGTGGAAGCTAGAGAATAGGAAAAAATGAACAAACAAAACAGTAACAAGTTCTTAGATACAGAGAGCATTTTGAAGGTTATCAGATTGGGGGAGATCTGTGAAGTAGGTAGGGGATTAAGGACAAATTGGTAGTTACAAAACAGTCATGGGGATGTAGAGTATATTGTGGGGAATATAGCCAATAGTGTTGTGATAATTATGTATACTATGTATGGTGTCAGATGAGTACTAGATATCATGGTGGTCACTTTGTAAGATATATAAATGTCTAATCACTGTGCTGTACATCTAAAACCAATGTAATATTGTATGTCAACTCTAGTTAAAAAGTCAAAAAAATATTAAAGCTATAAAAAAAAAAAAAACAAGAAAAAGAAATGGTGACCAAAGCAAGACTGATGACAGGACAAATAACAGACATGGTGCAAAGATAAGGGAAATCAACATGGAAGTTGAGTCTGCCAGGGGTAGCAGTAGAGGAAGCCTTTGCTTCCTATTTCTACTACCTAAAAGAATAAGCAAAGGGGAAAGATTACTGAAATACTGATAGAATTGTACCTACAGCAAAGAGTCTAAAGAAAAAGAGCACATCTTTTAATAAACTGTGCCTATGTCAGGAAGGAGCTAGGGAACAAAATCTAGACATCAATTTTCTCCTATCTTTCAATCTCTTACTAGTGAATCCCATTAACCTTGCCCAACCAGAAGCCAAAAGGCAGGGGAATGTCACCGATGGTATCCTATGTCCACAAGAGGGAAGAGAGGGGATATACAGGGGAAAAATGGAGAATATCCAGTACAATACTTCATAGCTGTACTAGCCTTTTGCTTTGCAAATTTGTTTCCTTACCACCTCCTACTTTCTTTCATTGAGACAAAAATTATCAAGGGTAATGAATGATGCTGGCCCATGTAAAAATAGTATATTTTGATAAACTTTATCTAAAATTTATTCAAATGAATTAGAACTCTGCCGATGTAGTCCAATAAGCACCAGGCATACTTTGCAGTACTTAAAAATAATCGCAAAAGTAATCATCTCAGTACTATGACTCATTAACTTGAAGAAAACACAGTAATAATATGTTTTGTGACAGAACAATTTTAATTAATATGAAGCACATATTTATTCAAAAATTATAAGACATTATTATTCTCAGAACATGAACTTTGGTGATAGGTGTTAGTATCCTGTTGCATTTCAAAGAATGAACTTCTGGATATTAAATATGATTGCTTAGAGACCTCAAACATATCAGCCTTGTACAGTCAGCTATTATCTATACCAATAATTGTTTATGGCTGTGAATCATCCATGCCTGATGTGATGTCCAAAAGTACTTCAATAAGATATTATGAGCAATATCTGACGTGGGTGGTGTAAAACTCATTTCAGTAATAAAACAGAGTTCGAAGAGTTGATTCAATGCAGAGTCACTACTAATAAAATAATACAGATAGAAGTATTTTTAAGTGTTTCCTTTCTTTTTAAGGGCAATCTATGAGGGGAGAGGTGAGGATAGGGAAGTCATCAGCAACCTCTGAAACTCATCTTTCTTTGGTTTAGCACAAATTCATGCAAGTGTTAAGAGTGACTCTAATCTTTTCCCTTCCCAAAATAGGGTACGAGAGAATCACTCTGTTATAGACAGAAAAGATGTCTGACTTGAGACTGCACACTTTTAAGGATTTTTAAGTGAGAAAGTTTAGCTCTGTGTGGGTTTAGTATACCTCCACATTACCAATGAGACCTGGATCTGGAGAAAAACCAAGATAGACTTAAATTAAAGGCAAGAGATACTATTTCTTCTTGTAAGTTTTTTTCTATAATTTAGATTTAAGTATCCAAACATGTCAGAATAGACTACCAAACTTGACTTTTAAAACCTATGTGAATTATAAATAAGATTTATATTATCTGATGGAAATATTTTTTAAACCACATGAGCTAGTGAAACATATCCTTTATTCTGTAAAATAAGAAAGAACCACATATTTCCTACATGAGCAAAATGCTTTGAGCAAAGTACCTGTGAACATACATTTTTAATTTCCTCAAATGGAAACAGTTTTGAGTCAGGGGCTCTCAAAAAAGTACTCTGATGTTCTTCTAACTCATAGAGAAATAAAATCTCTCCAAATGCTGAGATTCCTTTTGCTTTCAGTACATGCTCTCAATTGATCTGGCTCTAAATTAAACATAATTTAAGAAAGATAATAATCAAGGTGACTGAGAATTTAAAAAATTTCTTCAGAGCATGTACTAAGGCTTGGTTGATGAATATTTATCACCTTTCCATTATTTTCAGTCAGAAATAATTCCTCTAGATTTTTAGTTTTATCAAAGCGCTTGCTCTGGAACTTTATGTTTTGGCATGTTCTGCCTTTAATACAGTCACACATGTAGGTGTCTTATCACATCTACTAGACCATAAGAAGTGAACCTGAATCAGTCGCCTCATTTGTTTTTGGAGATAAACTATCTCCAAACGTATTATAACTATCTATCTTGTGTTTCAAACTAAACACATTCCTTCATATAATTATCTCATTTGGTCTACAAAATAACCCAATGAGGAAAACAGGGCCTCAATTATTGCCCCCATTTCATGGATGAGGAAACAGGCTTATGAGAGTTAACCTGGCTTACTCAAAGTCACATGGCTGAACAATTATGAACCTCTGACTCATAATTAGGCCCAGTTCAGGAAGCACATATTTATTGAGTGCTTTAAAATTACAACCCTGTCTTTGGATATAAGATAGGGTATGGATGGTAGACTAACAGATAAAAATAAAGCTAACCCTTATATAGTACTTACTGTCTGAAAGGCCCTTTTATCAGAGCCTTATAGATTTATTTTATTTAATTCCTTAACAAGCCTATGAGATAGCACTATTATAACTGTCATGTTACAGATGAGGAAGCTGAGCAGATGATTAACTTGTACAGGATCACAGAGGCAAATTTAACTTCAGAGTCCATGTTCTTAACCATTATACATACTGCCTCTACAGATTCCAAATCCTGTGGACAACTTTTCATTGTACTACATGGCCTGCCATGGCAGATATGAATTAAAAAATGAATATAAATCTAGCAAACATATACACACACACAGGAATACAAATATCTACCTATCTATGTGTACATATACATCTTAAACTAAGGGGCTTGAGCATGACTGTAGATTTCACTGTGTATGGCTATCACTCCATTTAGGCCAGGATTTAAAAAAAAAAAAAAAAAAAAGTCTAGATGAGTGAGACATTCTAATCCTGAACTTTAACTGGGAGAAAAAAAAAGAAAGAAAGAATAACTTCCCAGATTGGAGACATACCTTTCTACATTTAAGTTTCAAAATCTTCCTCAAAATATCTTTTTATCTTTTAAAAGAATCCATCAGCCTTTGCAAAGAGAGAAGAGAAAATATACTTGAGGGAAAAATTTTTTTTTCTGTGTGACTCAGGAGACATGTGTCTTCTATGCAATGCTTTGCCATCGTCTGCCAAAGATGTGTGTGCAAATATCAGTCTTGCAAACAGACAGTGTTTGCACTACATTGAGGCTAACTTGCCATCTGGTTATCAGATGTCTGGAGTCCAAATGGTACAGTTTTCCATGTGTTTCCTCTAATGAAGTGGAATGACGGTGCTCTGATAACAAACATCTATGTACTGGACTGGTACTATAGTCTCAGGTAGGGCAATAGAACAGTATATGTAAGAGAAACAAGTAGCTTATGTCCTTCATAGGTTAAAGAAAAGAAGAAAGTATTTTTTCGGTTCAGATTCAATGAAATCTAAACTCTTAGTTTAGATTGTGATGTATTTTTCTCAAAATTTAGAGACTCCACTGATGTTCTGTGCAATCGTATTTCAATGTTAGGTCTAACAGAGTACATCGACTAAAAATGCAATCACAGTAATAAATTCTAATGATATGCATTATTTCTGGATAAGTAAATACCAAAAGCACAATCTTAACATAATATGAATGATGTGATTGACTGCTAGGATTGCTTGCAGCTCGTACCTTCAAGTAAAGCATCTGTCTCCCACTATTAATGAGAAAAGAGACAGCATTTTCTGTTTAAAATTAATAACTGTACCACCCCAGGATTATAAGAAAATTTCTAAATGTTTCACACAAAGTGTTCCACAAAATTTTATGGAAGTTTAACAAAATCATTATATAACAGATACATATGAGGAATTTCTTCTTTATGTATTGGTCTAGCAAATTGCCTATTCATTTTTACCTGCCCAGAATCCACAATTTTCAGCAAGATGAATATTAGCAGAAATAAAAATATTTTTTTCTATTTCAAGACCCCCTAATCTCAAAAAAAAAAGTTTAGTCATTTAATAACTTAGAATTTTCCTTAATTATAAAGGATCGGGTATTAATTATTTTCTTCTACATAACCAAAACTCTTTTTTTAGCAATAGGAAACATCATTAATTTCTAATTCAGGTTATACTTTTTTGAATGACTGGGCACAGGACCACCATTAGCAATATCAATAAATTAACAACATTCTTTGAAGAATTGTAATAGTAATGTACTTTACATTGATAAATAGTACTATGCTTAACATGTTCTTAAAACATAATAGAAATTAACGACCTTTCAGAAATTTTCCAATTTAGGGAGCTTACTAAGATTATTTATCACTCTTTTCAAACAGCAACAGCTTCCTCATAAAGCTATCACATCTCTTTTTGAGATTGTGCAGACAGTTGAACACAGATAAATCCAGTACCCATATATTCATTTTAATGATCTCTCCTATTGCTGTCCTACCGAGAGAAATTTAACTCAGAAATACCCCCATAGTATGGTGATAATCCAGGGTGCAGTGGCACAGGGTAGAAAGCAAGAAAAAACAAAAAGGATAAACAATAACAATGAAGGAATGACACAGTCAAGAGGAAAGTGAAAAATGTAATCACTTCTGTTTTGGTCAATGATCATTGAAAAATCCAGTAAGATTTAGAATGATATCAAAGCTTCTGGTATGTTTTTGTAAAGAAAGAATAGCCCACTGAAACATTTGAGGGAAATGGAGTCAAAGATACCAATGAAATAAGTAAAATTAAAAGAAATAAAACAGAAACCAAATAGAAAAAAGAAAATATGTGACTCCTTACACCTGGATATATATATATATTTTTTTTTTAAATTTATGACATGCAATCACAGATCTATTGTCCAAAAATATTTCCGATTCCTCTGAAAACAGTATTCATCAGATTAAAAGCAGGACCATCCCACAGGTTTCAATGGGAATAAAATAAGTGGACTTAGTGTGCTATGTTACATGAATTGCTTTCGTGATTTTGTGATAAATGCTTCCCTAACTATGTGGTTTCTTTTCACAATAAAGTAGGAGAAAATAAATTACTCTCTTCTTAAGGTATATAAAAAATACTAAAAGGAATTATACTTTTGAAGAAAAATGTTTAGTAGTATAAAATGTTTAAATAATATTGAAGTTTATTAACAGATATTTCAAAGTATTGTTTCAATCAAATTAAAATGCAAAATATTTGTGTGTTTAAAACATATTTTACTGCTACAAGTTTCTACCAATTTAAAGACTTCCTGAAATTGTAGCTTTTTGGATCTAGAAAGGATCTTAGAAAACTAGTGGTATCCACTTACAAAGGAAGGATTAGAGAACCTGAGAATTTAAGGTTAAAATGATTTGCCTAAAGCCACATAGTTAGCTAGTACAGAGGACTAGTACAGAAGACTAGAGTGCCTAATTCCAGACTAGAAGTTCACTGCTGTTTTTACTCCTTACATACGTGAACTATGAAATCACCCATACAGAACATCAGCAAAAGACCTATCATCTATTTCATTTTAAGAAAAAATAGAATCTAGATTATTCTACTACTTACTAAGGCAAATACCTAAAGTTATATACATCCATCCAGAAATAGGCCTACTGATTATGATTTTGTACAAATAGAAAGAAAAAACAGTAACTGTGGAAAATATACAGAAATGAGAAAAATGAGAAAAATGAATTAGGAAGCCAGCCTTATATTTGATTTACTGAGACCGATTTCATTTATTAAAATTGCTATTGCATTTATTTTTTAACATAGTCATGGAACATATGGGAATAATGTTAAAATTAGATATAATTTGTCACATTTCTAAAGGGAGAGAAAAAACAGTATTAAGGAATAGTAATTATAAAGGCCATAAAATATACCATTGATTGATGATACATTTGATTAATAGAGAAAGGTAGAAAAATGACTTCTATATGTGCAAAGATGGCATTCCTAATATATTTGAAGCACTTGTTTGTGGAAGCTAAAAAGACAGGGACTTAATTCTGCATGCACAGTTTATAACTGAATGGGAGTGGTTTTAAATGAGAATTATTTCCCTGTCTTCTCTTATTAAGAAAATCAAAATAGCAGTTTTGTCCTATTTTGCTGACAGTGGTTTCTGCAGGGAGATTGCTGCTCAAGCAGGACAGAAGAGAATATCATCTGTATCATTTTAAGAACTCGAGTTGGCTCCTAGAACTGTTTATAATTGCCCTTGCAAAAGAGAGCCGCCTCAGCAGGTTGGAAAATTACTGATCAGTCAACAAGTGTCTATTGAATCTCAGCTATGTGTTCAGAACAATACTAGGATATAAAATAATGACTTATTTTTTTGCCTCCTACTCAGGATTTTCAGTGGGAGGAGGGATGCTGGTGAATAATATTAATGTACTTGGAATGAAGAGTAATTAAGTATTTTAATTATTAAATGTGGCCCATCAGTGCAATTACATATCAGAAAGGGGAAAGATCATTTTGAATAAGAATACCATGAAGGTAAACAAAAGTGATAATAAAATCCCAGAATCTTTAAAAATGGAAAATGTTTTGCTTAATTACCTTCAACTATGAGATATCATTTGTTTATTGAGGTTATCTCTTCCATAGTTGAGCCTCTCTGACTACAAGAAAGTTTCTTTGTACATTGAGCTAAAACCTACCCCGCTTAAATTTCTACCCATCTGCCTATCTTTAGTTCTCAGCTGCTCCAACCTTTCCTTGTGGCAGAATTTCAATGCAAGTAATATTACCACTCGATATTCTCTCTTTATACTATTGGCTATGATAAAGTTACCATCTTGATGTTTGTCATTTTATGCCCTATAACTTGTCAAAATCCTCTTAAATATAATATTCAAAAATGACACAATACTCCTAATAAGTATTGGCTAGTGAGAATATACAGGAAAAAGTATTTTCCTTGATTTGGATGCCATATTTTTATAATTGCGATATGTTAACTTTATTAACACCTACATCACTCTATCAGCTCATAATGAGTTTAGGGAGTTTTATTTGATCTCGTCTATAAACTTCAGTCAAGCAAATTCTATAAGCACTTATAATACAAAGTATGTACTTAATTTTAATATAGATTTTATAGTAATTGCTGTTAAATGTGCTTTATTGATTTTTGACTCATTCTTCTAGCTTGGCAAGATATGATGACTTGTGAGTCAACCATCCATAACATTAGCTTTGTCTCCCAGATGTAAGTTAACCACAGATTTGATAAATTAGATTTCTGAGTTTTCTAGGGACCCAACCAATAATACCTCTTCACAGAGTTGCTGTACAAGGACAAATGAGATAATATAAGGAAAATGCTTATCACAGTCCTTAGAAAATAGTAGATGTTCAATAAATGTTAGATCTTTTCCTGCTTTCAAAGTAAATATTTGAAAAGGACATACATAAATCGGTATAGAACTTCCTTCAGGATAAAGTTGATCTCTTTACTGAAACTCTTCATATTAACCTGCTGCCATTTTCTCTAATTACACTAACATGCAGCCTCCACTCTTCTGTCTTGGACACAAAGCTATAAGTAGAGACCTTGTCAAATGTATGTTGGTAAAATACGTTATTGAATTAGAATGATTAAGACAGAATGTATATGGAGGATTAAGAGGAATGGAATGAAATAAATGCAGGTCAGGTCTCCACAGGGTTATGAGCAAAAGCTTAGACATAAGAATAAAATAGGTGTATTAAAAAGATGAAGAAATAGATACATATTGATGTGAGGTGGAAAACACCTGGTAATTAGTGCTGGGTTTTCAAGCATGGAAAAGAGATTAGAATTGATGCAGGAGGCCATAGCAAACATTGGATAACCTTATGTTTGAGGTGGAAGGAGAAAAGAGGGAGACACTAAAGAGTCTGCACAGAGTAACTATGTTAGACAGATAAATAAGAGAAGACTATCATGGAGATAAGCCATGGTAATAAGAGATCAAAAGTAATAACAATCTAGATTAAAATAATGGTAATGAAAATAAAATGGAAATTGTGACTTCTGAATTTTCTACTTATAGGGGATGAAGATGAAAATATATTGAAAGAATTTTGTGTATTGTCCAGTTGAGAAATGCAAAAAAAAAAAAAAAAAAAAAAAGGAAAAGGAGAACATTTGAGAAATATGACAGAATAAAACAAATTTGGTCTGAAGTGTAGGCCCAGGACCAGTAACATCAGCATCACCTGAATACATGCTAGACAAGCAAATTCACAGGTTGCACCCCAGACCTATTGAATTTACCAGCAGTGATAATAAAGAACTAAAGGAGGGAGAAGAGCCCTGATATGCAGCATTTAAGGATTCCCGGTTTCTCTGAAATATATGTTCCCTCCATGGCCAATTTCAAACCACCAGTGACATAGAGTTGGTATGAGACACACACAATCATCTCTCCAGACACTATACCACGCCATTCTAGCTTACCACTTTCTCAGGTGAATCTGTAGCACACATCAAAATTACCTGGTGAACTTGTCAAAACACAGCCAGGCCACATCACCCAGGGATGATTTAGTAGACCATCCTCAGCGTGGCCCTACAAGATCTAGTGCCTACCTTCTCCTCCACCCTCCTCCCCTGACCCTATACATCTTTGCTCAAATAGGTCAAATTCATTCCCATATGGGGACTTTTGCACTTGTCTCTTCTGCCTAGAAAGTTCTCTCTCCAGGATTTTACATGGCTGGCTTCTTCTTGCTATAAAACTATGAACTCAAATGTCACCTCTGCTCATAATCTCTTTCTAGTGTACCATGCAGTATGGTAGGTTACAAAACCAGACTGCTCAAGTTGGAATCCTAGCTCCCCAGTTTCTTCTCTCTCTGACTTGGCAAGTTACATGAATTTTTTGGACTTCAGTTTCCTCATTTTAAAAAATATGTAAATAAAAGTATCTGCCACTTAGGTTTATTATGTGGATTAAATGAGTTAATATAAATTTAAAAATATTTAGAACTGATCTGGCATATACAAGAGATTTTTACCCAAAATTATCTTGTTTATGTATTTGCTTCCATATTTATTATCTCTACCTCTCGTGTAGAATGTAAGCTCCAAAGAACAGGCACTTTGCCTATGGTCATTGGTGTATTATCCTTAGTGCCTAGAAAACAAGCAGGAACTCAAGACACATTTGTGAAATAAAAAGATGAATCTTCTGTGTTAAGTGGTCCAAACAAAAAAAACAGCACCCAGTGACCTACATACAATGTAAGTTAAAAACCCCATGCCTCCCAGTGAGATCATTCTAGCAACTATTTGTTTATGAAAACTTTCTTGAAAAAGGCTACAAATAACTGCAACAAATGACCTCACCTCAATCTTACTTTTGCTCAGAATGGCTTTCACGTTTTTGCCTTTGCATGTTATGATTTATAGGAAACATCTGGCAGAAACAGAATCACTATTATTATTTATTGGCAGTTGACAATGTACTAAGCACAGAAAAACAAAGGTTTCAGTAGGGAGATGGCTGTCATCAATTTATTAACCTAACAGCAAATCTTGGCTAATAGACACTTTCCTCTAAGGTCATAGAATAAGTATTTGCTTAAGACACAACCATGAATTTTTCCTGGAATGATGACAGGTAGCTTTACACTCACAAGCTGTGATATACCTAGATTTCTGACTCATTTGCCCTAGACCGCCTCACATTACAGTCTGCTTTCCTATCTGAGGGCCCCTACTCTCAGATTGGTGCTAGACCTACCTAGAGGCCAATGCCTTTTCCTTAAAATGGTTTACCTCACTATCGTATTATCCATAAACATGTTTTTCTATATAAAAATACTGCTTGGAAAATGCAATATTACTTATATCAGACTACAAGAGTTATTGAACAGAGGATAAAAAAAGACTTTAAATAGAAATCAAATGTTCCACTACAAAAAGTCTAGAAACTGGCTATAGGTGTTTTTATTTCTTAAGTACATGGTTACATAATTTCATTATCTGATAAAAGATTCAATGTTCTGGAGAGTACATTTTTTGATAGCAAATTCTTAAAAAGAAAAGAAAGAAAGAGAAAGAAAAAGGAAAAAGTATATTGCCATGAATCCTAAGCAGGGGGATCTATTGTAAAAATATTTTTTAAGAAAATAAGAATACATAACTTGAAACAATTCAGTATTTTAAACTCAAATTGTTCTAGCATCATCCATGTATGGGTTTAAAAGAATCAAACATTGCTCTGTTATCTTAAATATGTGCTTTTATACCTAGCTACCTGCCCATAAAATGACCCTTTTGTTTTTAACCAAAAGCTTTGATACTAAATATTTGAAAATATTATATTAAAAAGGCATGATTAACATTTTGATCCATCATCTTTTTTGCTCATCTTGTGAAGTAGACAAAGATGTTAACTGAATAATTTTAGAGAGCAAGAATAATTATATTCCAACCTCTTCTCCTGGTTTGCCGTATAATCTTATAGAACCCACTCAACCTTTGCTGGCATTGAACCTTACTGAGTGTGATAGCTTCAAGAAATTGCAAAGCCTGTTTTAATAATAAAGTGATACATAAATGTCAAATAATATTGCTATCCTTTGTGAAGAATCCAAGACCTAGAATTTGAGATAGCAAGTCCTAAATACATGAGGGTCAAAAAGCATTACAGACTCAACGTTGAAAAGAAAGGTTTCTGGGAGATTTTCTTTATCACCATTTTTACAACAAGGAGAAATAGAAAGAAAAAAAGAACTCTATGTTCTTTGTAGAATTATACAAATAAGAATAGATAAAACTCTGACTATTGAAATAATTCCTCCAAAACCAAAAAGAATGTTAGTATCCAAATCCTAAAGGATTTATTTTTTGGTGCCATTACCTTGGGCAACTCACTAAACATCTTTGAATTTCTTCTTGTATATAAAATGAGTCCAATAATTCTTATGTCACAAGACTGTTACAAGAATTAAGTAAGATAGCGCTGGTAAATCACTTGCCACATCATAGATGCATGAGGGATGGCCATCTCTTCCTCAATGGACTTTGTTACTGAAGGGAAGCAGTTTGCCACCCAAAAATTGCCTTTAGTGATATTGATTTTAAGCTCATTTTTAAGAACAAAAGATTCAGGGGAAAAAAAAAAAAAAAAACCTTTAAACTCCCTCCTAACTGCCTAAAAGGAATATTGATAGAGGACCTACTCCAGGAAGGGAGATATTATCATAGACAACGATAGTTTAATATAAATTGGTATGTGATAGAAACCTAGCAAGGCCCATTAGTAATTCAAAGTCCTCTCTGTATCCCATTGCTAAAGATGGCCCAGCGAACATTTATTTACCAAATATTTGCTTTTAGATCTTTATATGAATTGCCTTCTTACCCTTTGAAGTCCCAAACTGCAACCAGCCCCCACTCCTTCCCCTTAGATCCACAATGGCATATAAACCTCAAGTGCCGATATTGGGTCTCATATATTACGGTACCCCTGCAGGTACATCTGTAAAATAAACATTGGACATTTTCTTATGTTTGCCTCTGTTAAATTTGATTATTATCCCAGTAAGAAGAACTTAGAAGGTGGGAGGAAACTTATATTTTCTGTGCCCCCACATTACCATGTACCCTGCATAGAAGGCATATACATATTCAGAAGGTGTATAACTGTTCAGAAGCAGATTTGGGCCTTTAAAGTAGTTTTCAAAGAGCAGGGATTAGGAAAAAAAAGGTATCTTTATTTAATAGGGTATTAAATGCATGCTTCCTTTAGGTGATGAGGAACTTCATTGTGGAATAATAATTTTATTCCTAAAACAGTTATTAAATTTACTTTTAAAAACATAAACTATGCAATGCCATATTGATACCTTGTTCTTTACTAAAAACAATATTTTGACTCTCATAAATTCCCCAACCTAGCTCATTCTCTGTTACGGATCAATGATCTTACAGTTTCTGTATCTCAACACAGTTTTTTCTCCCCTCGATCTAGTTTCTGTACTGAGCACATGTGATAATGGTATGAATGTTTAAATTGTTTCAAATTCTCCTTGTACTATTCTCCCTGGGTGACCCAAAATTACACTATGTTTTATTTTATGAAGCACTCTCAGTAAATGCAGCTTTAGAACATAAACTATAAAATCAAAAAATAATGATTGCTGGTCTACATATAAACTATTTTTAAATATTCTTAAGTCTATTCTATTGCTCTTTTAAAATTGACTTTCCCAAATCATTATCCTACCCAGTTTATATTCCAAAATACCGGGTGTCCTTTGCCTGTCCCAAGCTTCCGGTTTAGCGTGAACATGGTATTAGAACGCTTTCCTCTTGAAGAGAATGCAGAAATCTCTCTGGATCTAAAGTGAGATATAGGAATCAATGGCACTGTCAGTTATAACAGGAGTCCCCAGCCTCCAGGCCATGGACCAGTACTGGTTGGTGACCTGCTAGGAACTGGGCAACACAGCAGGAGGTGAGCAGCAGCGATCTAGCAAAGCTTCATCTGTATTTGCAGCTGCTCCTCAGCACTAGCATCACGGCCTCAGCTCCACCTCAATCATCAAGCATTAGATTCTCATAGGAGCACCAGTCTCTGATGCCCAACGGGTTGGAGACCACTGAGTTATAACATAAAATTAGAGCTCAGATTCTTTCATTTGTAGGACCATAATTTGGAAACGTAGTTATAGCACAAGAAAGAAAATAATTGCTTAGATTTGTATAAGGTACTTTAGGTCAGTGAGACAGTCACGACAGGGTACAGAAATTTTCAGAACATATGGTCACAGATAACTTTCATTTAATCCTCAAGGCAAAGTTCTTGGAAGAAATGGCCCCAGATATTCTCCATTTGGTTAATATCCTGGTACTGATATATATATCTCATTTCAGACTCACGTTAAAATAACATTTAAAGATATTATGACCAAATATTTTTCAGCACTAACATTACCTTCTGGATTGCATAGTAGTATCTAAAGTTCTATAGCTGTTTATTTTTTTAATCTCTATATTTAAGATTTATTTAAGCATTAATCACCTGCAAATCCAGGATCTCTTACTTATTAGTTATCAAAAATTTGTGCTAGGTCCTATTAATATTTAGCTCCACAAACCTGCACTCACTGAGTAAAAACATACTTAAAACTGCAGAATTGCTTAAAAACATAAGGTGCTAAACAGATTGTGAAGAGGAAAAGCTACACTGAAAAATTAACTGGAAGTAAAAGGTATAGTAGGACTCTATGTTAAAAGCCTGCAAAGTGGGGCTTCCCAATGATATTCTTTTCCACAGTAGGTTCACCTTTCAATTCATAGAGGGCAAAATCTAGAAATATATGTCTCCACTGTCTTCTGCTTTTTTCCCCACAATGTCACCTAAACTTCTTAAGATCACTGCTGACTTCTTAATTTCCAGCTCCATCAGAATGTGTCAGTACTCCTCCCGCTGGATCTTTCTGGAGCATGTGGCTGTGGTGTCCACTGTGTTCATGTGTCCCACTCATGGTGTTTCCACCGAGCCACACTTTCCCGACTTTGCTCTTACTTAGATGATTGTTTTTTCTTCTCTCAGGTTCTTTTTCTTCTCTCCTAGATGTGTTTTTAAGGTTCTGTTTTTCATCTTTTTATTTTCTCTTGTTCTTTAGCAATCTTGTTCTCCATGTATGGCTTCAACCTTCACCTCTACATAAATGGCTACCATATCTAGCTATGATATCTCAAGTTCTTATATGTGTCGTTTGCAACAATCTCAGACTTATATTGAGGACACTAGTAATATATTAATTTCTGTCCTAAGGCGACTCTGCTTTCATTATATTTCTAATTTCTCCTAATAGAACCACCTCCCAGGTGCCAGGCTAAGACCCACGAATGTACTCTCTTTTGCCTCCATTATTACCATCATCTAATTTATTTTCAATTTCTAGTCAATTTATATAGTCTATTTATAATTTGTCCCAAGTATCAATTTTTATTCCTATGTTCCTTATTCAAATTCTGAATTCTCATGTAACATTAAATAATCTCTTCACTAGTCCTGCCTATATCTTTTTTTTATCCAGTTGACACACAATTTCCAGATTAATTCCCAGGAAGTATAGCTGTGATGATGTCATTTTCCTACTCAAAACCAGTCATAGTGACTTGCCATCCTCTCCTAAATTCCAAATATAAATTCCATTGCTTGGCAGTAAGTACAGCAACCTCTGTTTCAAGCGTATATTGTCTCTCCCTTTCCATAGCTATACCCTTCCACTTGTTCTCAAATGGGGCAGCATCTCCTAGGATGTCCTTAGAAATGTGTGGAGGCATTTTTGGTTATCACAAAGACTGGGCTGGGGGAGGTGTGGTTGTGTAAATAGAGCCCTAGATTCTGGGTCTTCTGCATATAGAGACCTACCACTCTGCCTATCCCATACAACAAAGAATTGTTCCACCCAAAGTGCCAGCCTTCCCCCACCCCCCACCCCCATTAAGAAACAATGTGGCTTAGGCAGATTCAATTACTCACTTTTTTTCAATTCTGTTATATACTTTTCCATCTCCTCAGCCTAGAATGCCCTTTTCATATTTTCCAAAAATTACATATCTTACTTATCCTTTAAGGCCAATAGAAAATGTGAAAGTCCTCCCTGAATCCCCTAACATGAATCTCCCTCTAACTTCTATGGCCTTTCAACCTATTACTCTCTAACATCACTTCATTTCTACTTTGATAATACATTTTCCTTTCTCGGAAACTTAATGTAAATAAGCCCCATCTTTGCTACCTCTTATGACTAGAACATTGTCAAGGCTGGCACAGATCTTTTGTGTTAACGTATTTAATATCAAGGCACACACCATAAGCATAGACTCTTTGGTTTTTAATTAATTCTGAAATTTTTACCTCAGCTTGCGTATTAAATCATACTTAGTTCTGTCTACTTACTTTTAAATCATTATCTAATTTTTGGTTCCATGCCCCTACTGAAATGTAATGACTACGACTTTTCTTCCACAACTTCTGTTTCATCTTCCAGGACACATCACCTCAGATTTTCTTAGACAAATCCCTTCCTAGTTAAACCAATAACCTTATTCCTCAGAAATGCCCTATTTGGTACCCCATGAATCCTTATTCCCTGCCTTTGGCTCATCCTAGCTTCACGGATGTTCCCAGTAGATGCTCAGCTAATAATTGTTGCATGAAATGATCCTTGGAATGAGAGGAAAGGAGTTACTGAGTGTGCAATTGAGACAGAATATAGAATAATAATAGTATAATAACACAGAGCTTAATGTCCAGGCTTAGCAAGCAACTGTGTTTATAGTTGCATTCAAGCATTGAGACAGTGCTTGAGGAAAGTCTGGAGCAACCATGACTTTCCTCCCTACTTTTCAACACACTCAATATACAGCCCTTTTAGAAAGCACTTATTGATGTCCATAAATCTCACAGCATTATCACAGGGAAAAGACTAATCCTAGGCTTCTTTCTAGTCTTAAATCACCATAGACGGTCTTAAGGATCAACTAATCATAATCAGCTTTAAAAAATTATTACCTCATTTTAGCCTTTTTCTAGTCTTACACAACTTTTGGTTTCCAAAATCGTAGAGTATTTTTTGCCATACTCTGATGAAAAAAGAAATAAATTAGGTATTATTGTAAAAAACCTGTCACAACTCTCATAGGTACATCCAGGAATTCTTTAAAAATATGATTATTTCAAATTGATTATTTGAGTCTTATATTGTTTGGTTACAAATAAAACATCCATCATTATGGTCTACAGAAATGAAAGAAAACATATCTGCTTCCCTAGAGCATGATACTTAGAAAATTAAGTGCTTTCAATTCATAGATATGACAGCTTCTCAATCACAAAACAAACAAACAAAAACCCCATACAAATCAGGACATGTTTTTCCATTTGAAAGAGATAGCCCAATGCCCTTACTGAAACGTGTACTAAATACGGTAATGCATCATAACTTAATCAGAGGAAGCTGCTGTTATAATGAAACAATCCTGTCCATGCAGAAAGAGATAATGCCAGTCACTTCATATGCCTTGCACTTCAAGCACACAGAGTGTCATACTGAGACTTTTTATCACTTGGTTAGAAGCTGGGATTTTCTACACATCCTAAAGAACGAAGAAGTATGAGAAATAGTACTGGCTTTCAGCCCCTACCTGTCAATGTCCACAACACAAAATAAGTTCATGCTGATATAATCGTTCCCTCCATAAATATGTACTGAGTGCTTACTATTCTTAAGATACATCAGGGGACCAAAAATCCCCTCATATAGGTTATATTTTTCTATATTTAAATATGAATACAGGTAATCTCCAGTGCACACCCTCCACCAGGTATGTTGTTGTTTTCAGTTTTGGGTTTTTGGTTTTTAATATTTTATAAGCTTCTATGTCTGGAGCAACCCTGACTTTCCTCCCTATTTTTCAACACACCCAATATATAGCCCTTTTAGAAAGTAATTATTGATGTCCAATAAGCAACTTATAAAAATATATTTCCAAGCATATCACTGGAAATAAACTAGATGTTTCTAGAAGATGTTTTAGCTCTGTTAGATCATTGAATAACATTTGATGAAAGAGATAAATAAAAGAAGATATAAGAAAGCTGTACTAGATATTGATTTAAATATGACAGTGATTAGAAAACTTGATTTGACTTTGGAACATTTAAGCTCTTGTGAGAGTCTGTCTAATTGAATGTAACTATATTTAACAGAAGGAAAATATCCTAGGTTTCACCATGATTTTTATCAATTAAAAGTGCTATTTATGGAAAGGACACTTAAGACCGTAAACACCTTTACCACCCAATAATGAAATGCTCTTTCTATTATCTTTGACAGGGCATAGCCTATTTGCTTTTTGTTTAAACACTTAAACAAAAGTGTTTAGGAAGTAGTTCACAATGGCTTAAAACTATTCATTCTTTCCCTGCCTCACCCTTACATACAAAGTCTGAACACAACATGGTATTCTAGACATGGTAATCCCATGTCAGGTACATTAGGGATTTTCCCCTATTTCACAGGCTAAGCATATAATCATTTTAAAGCTGAAAATGGTCTCTATATCATGCTACTGACTTATATAGTTGGGTCACCTAAATGAATAATTTTAATTTTCTGGATTTTTCAGGCTGCAAGTATTTTTAAAAGAAGGAGGTATAGGGAAAAGGGAAGTAACTGAGATAGGTTTGGGAAATTTTTATTTTCCCAAGTAAAAATAACCATATGAAAATGTATTATTTACTTTCATTATTATTTCATAAATCAAATATTTTAGATGAATATCAAACAAGTAGAAAGTACATAGATTTCTAATAAAAAGTTAAATAAATTTTATTTTATGAAAAAAGCTAACTATATTGACCTGATTTTATTATAGTATAGTATACTATTTGGAATTCATGGAACTAGATAACAAATGTCCCTCCGAACTCCTGATGCCCCAGGTACTTTTGATAAAAAATGATTTTTCTATCCACTTGGGCAAGAGATTTTATTTAACCTAAGGCCCTGACTTTATATTTATCCTTATTAAATTTCAGCTTATGAGTTTTCAAACATTAGTCCAAATTATAATCATAGTAGAACCTTGAATTCTATCTTTCTCATTTTTGTGCCATATGCAAATGCAAAATGTTTACCTTCCAAGTCACTTGTTAAAATGTAACAAGGGTCAATTCCTATCCATAGTCTTAGCTTTCCACCAGGAAGAGTCTGAACAGCTCTAGTATTTCGCAGTGCTATCATCAGATCACAATTATTTCCTTTACATAAAAGATAGATTCATTAGAAAGGATCTCAGAACTGGACATTAAAAGGCCTGTAGGCCAATTTCTCACCTAAGCTATTGTGCCTCCTATACAATAGCTTGGTCTAATTGTCACCCTCCTTGTGTTTAAAGACATTGGGAAACTACAAATCCTTCCTTCTCAACAAAATCCCCTCTCTTTCAAGATAGCTCTGTTAGAAAACTAATTCTATTTTGAGATGAAATTTGTATCCTTGTAGCTTCTGTTCATAGGTGGTAGTTCTGCCCTCCAGGGTCCTTCAGAACAAAGTCTTTCACATCATAGCCCTTTAAAGATTTGATGACAGAGATCATGTTTCTCCAAGTCTTACCTTTTCCTGGCTAAAAATTCCCTGTTGCTTTTACAAATTTTTCATATGACACTGTTTCAAATCATGTCACTATTTCAGATAGCCTCTGCTAAATATGCTCCAAGTGACAATTCTATTTTGAAGTGTGACATCTGTAACTGGGCAAACCATTATAGCTGTATTCCATTAGGCACAGTATGAACCAAGATGATTCAATTCACTGAAACCTAGGTGAAGTTAATATATTTAACAAAAAAGGAATTAAGTGCCACCCTATCAGCTCCTCCTGACTTTGTGTTTTCTCAACCTTATTCACTCCAGAATCAATCTAGAATTTTTTTTAATTGGTTGAGTTTTGTTTAGAAATTCATAAAGTATCTATTTCTGGTTAAATTAAGAGTTTTAAAAAAATAAAATGGAATATAAAAGTACTTCTCCGTGTTCTTTATCCACCACCTCATTTCCTGGAGGTAACCACTATTACGACTTTCATGAAGACCTTTTAAAAACCTATCTATGACTACATAAACATATGGCTCTATTCCTTTTTTTTTTTTTTTTCAAAATAAATGGAATAATATACCTATTCATCTGAAATGTTCCTTTTTCACTTATCTTGGGAGTCTTCCACACAAAAACTGAGCCAACAATTTAGGTTGGCTCTAAATTGGGTTTGCCATTACAGATAAAGCTGCATAAAAACCTTGCTAATAGACTGTTGTGTATGTGCACATATATATCTGTACCATAAATTGCTGGAAGTAGAATTAGTGGACCTAAATATATGCACATATTTTATTTCAATACATATTGCAAATGTGGAACTTACACACATGTACATGCACACACACAACTGGGGTGTACTACAGATATAATAATTCTGAAATTCAAGAAACTATAAAATTAACACAGTTTTTAAAATAATGTTGACATATAGAGAAGATTAAAATAAGTTTTAGAACTATTCTTTGATGAAAAAATGTTAAATTATATGAGTTTTTCTGACAGCTATACCATACTGCTGATTCACATTGAGGTTATTATCAACTAAAATTGCTAAGCCTTTCAGAGGCTAAGTTTTTGTTAAGCCATATTTATTCCATTCTCTATCTTAGCAATTTGTTTTAGAGTGCTCAGTATATAAGGTTTAATATTTATATGTATTATAAACAAACTGAGATTTAGTTCATATTCTAGAATATCCAAATTCTTTATGACTGAATTATTTCATCTATTTCCTTTATTCTGTTATTTTTAACTAAAAAAAATAAGAACATGTATTCTATAATTTTATCCAAATCACTAGTAAAACATTGAAAGGTGCTAAGTCAAGAGGATCACTGCAGCCCACCGGTACAGGCCTCATCCTTGGTTGGCAACTATATATTAATCAGGCATTTTAAAGATATTTTTTCATCAATTGCAATTAAAACTAATTACACTATGTTTTTTATGTTGTCAGAAAGAAAACACACCATTTTAGAAAAAGTATTATAAAGATTTTTAAAGCCTTGCTGCCCTCTATGAATATCGAATAATTTATCATTCTAGAATCCCTATCATTCATTTATATATTGGACAAAAATTTGTTGAATATTCAATATAGCTTCATTTCTGTTAGGCGCAGGATATGTAAGTAATGAATAAGGATGACTAAATTATTGCCTTTATGAACTTTATGTTTGAACGTAAAAATACACAATAAAAATAACAAAATAATATAAAATATAATTTCAGGTTGTGATAGATTCTAAAAGAAATAAATATGATGACATAGTAGGATATACCTGCAGGAGTGATTTAAGGAATTGAGAAGATGATGTTTGAGGTGAGTCCTCACAAATTGAATATAACAGGAGCTGTCTATATGGCTATATGAGAAAAGAGCAATGGGAAATTACCAAGTGCAAACCCCCTCAGGTAGGAAGGAGCCTGCTGTGTTCTAGAAACAGAAATCTAATGATTGGAAAGGAAAATAATATGGGATGGGGCTGGAAGTTAGGCAGTAAGAAGTTCATATAAGTCTGATTAAACTATAAAAATTTTTTGCATTTCACTGTAAAAAGCTAAGGAAAGTAATTGCTACAAAAAAAAATGTTTACAATTTTACTTTGGCTTTTATATAGAAAGTAAAAAGTAGATTAGATAAAGATGATAATGTCATAAGCTAACATGTTGACAGAATGGAGAAAAGCATATAGATTCAAAATCAATATTTTTTGGTGAAAATGATAGGACTTGTTAATAGAAAAAACAGCCAATAGAAGTCATTAGACTATAAGCTTCACAAAGGTAAGGATTTTTGTTTGCTTTTTTTTTTTTTTTTTTTACTATTTTCCTCCAGATGCATAAATAGTGCCTACCACATACAATGTGTTCAATAAACATTTACTGAATGAATTTACGGGTTTTTCCCCAGAGCAACTAGAAGGACAACCATGCCATTAATTAAAATCACTAAGACTGAAGAAGAAACAGAATGAGATGGGGACAGACAAATTTAAGAGTTCCATTTTGGCTATTTTAAGTCTTAGATGTCTTCTAGATATTGAAGTGGAAATGTCACGAGGAAAACTAGATGTTTAAGTTCAGTCATTAGGTAAAAGTTCTAGCTTGGAGAGAAAAATTTGGAAGCCAGCAGTATGTAGCCATGGGATTTATAGTAAATAATAAAAAATTTAAGAAATCCCTGAAGGACATAAAAAAGAGTTCTAATTATAGAGATACATAAAACATGTTTATTAATGAAAATATTTAATATCTTAAAAAAGTGATTATTCCCTAAAATAATCTAAAATTTAAAACATTTAGAAATGTTCAATAAATATTCTAACATGTATTTTCATCAAACTTGGCAAGTTGCTACTAAAAGTTACATAAAAGAGCAAAATAAGAATAGCAATAATTTAAAGAAAAAAATGAGGTGAGCCAATTTGCCCAGAAGATATTAAGATTTAGTATAAAACCATAATTAAGACATTGCAATACTGTATGTAGTAGGGATAAAGACATAGACCAGTGGAACACAAGAGAGAATCTAGAAACATAAATATTTGAAACATATTTCGATTTAGCTATCAATCTATATTTACATATGGAATAGTAGTAAAATGTTATACATATTTGATATATATGTATTTTATGTGTATGTGTATATTATATATGTGTATAAGTATATACATGTATGTGTATACAAATATATATATATAAACCAATGGAAACATTTATAGTGTATATGTGTATGTGCAGAACAAATGGTAGCATTTCACATTAATTGGGAAAGGATCAACTACTTAATGCATGATATTGCCCAATGGTTAGCACTAGAAAGAAAATGAAGTAGATCTCTAGCTCATGTTACACATAAAAACAAATTTCAGATCAAATAAAGATCTATATGTTTCAATCTTTTTAAAAGATAGTATGGTACTTTATAATAATTTTATTGGAAGAATTCCTTAGCAAAGCACAAAACAACAGACATGTGGCACAGGGTAGGTGCTCTATAAATATCTATTGAAGGCATTAAAAGATAGATCATATATTTACATTAAAGTTCTTAAAATTCTCATTGATTAAAATATTGTTTTAAAAATTTTTTAAAGCCATAGACAACAGAAGATATTTTTTAAAAACCCAAGCAATATAATAATAATTTTAAAATTTTTCAAAAAGGTTTAGGCAATTCACAAAATTAGAAAGCTAAATGATTAATAAATATCTGAAAAAAAGTCTCTTTTTAATCAGAAAATTATAAAGCCAGTGAGATTTATTTAATACTCCTCAGTATTAAATAATGATGCTGTCATTTTTAAAAGTCATTCTTTTAAAAATGACAGCATCAAGTAGTATCCACAATGTGGAGAAATGAGAATCCTCCTAGACTGTTGAGGGAAGTATAAGTGATTCAACCACTTCAGAAACCTCATTGGGGTATTCTGTCCCCTGTAGGATCTCACAGAAAACTGACATCAGTTGTGCGGTCTCAGTTGCAGATCCTCCAGACTCCACTTCTCCAGCCAGTTTTTACTAGTTAATTAACATCAAGTCCAAAGAAGCAGTCTCCCTTACTAGTTCCCTAGTGATAAAATCATCAGCAAGGCAAATCAAAAATTTAACACATACTTACTTTTAGTAAAATAAAAATCTTGGCAGGTGTCCAAAGACTTAAAATTTCTAATCATTGCCACATTTTACATTCTTACATTTGTGGTCTTTATTAGGAAGCAGTTATTTATTGCTTATTTTAGACAAGGTGACTAAGATTGCCTTTAGGTGTATCCTAATTCATGGCTTCAAGGTTCCTAGTCATCTAGATACAACTCCCTAAAAACGTGTTGCTCTTCAGATTTCAGGAAATTGAAGACAATAAAACAACAAAAAATACATTTCTTGGCTTTTACCAAAGCCATGCCTTCTTTTGATAAAAGGAAAGAAAATGTTCCTTTCATTCTATTTGAGGTTTCAAAATAAATAATCACTAAAAATAAATCAAATCTGTTGGAGACAAAGTACCACTTTGATTTCAAATTATATTTTTCTCTCACAAGATTCTGATATAGGCCCTCAGGGAATGTTACAAAAACCAGGTGCTAAGTAAAGAAATAGATGATTAGTAAAAAATAAACCATAATCTTAGGATGAGTCATCTTCTGCGTTTAAAATAAATATTTTAATATCTTTCCATGTGTATAAGAGTCTGAAGCATTATATATACTTTTTATAGCTAGCTTTGTAGAAGAGTATCTGAGTTATCATACCTGTGGACACAAAGTTTCCAAGTGATTGGCTGCAATTTTGACAATTTTAATCCCATCTTCATTTGTTGACATGGAACAAGCAAGATTTGCCACCTTAAATACAATCAAAAATAATGAAAATTATTTCAGATTATCAAGGAAATGCAGAAACATTTATTATCCATGTATACCTACATTGAAAATCTCAGTAATAAACAACAGCATTCTCATAAATGTCACTGGTGTCTGTTTTATGAAAGCATCCAGAGAATCTATTAAAACAAAAAACAACAAAGGGCCCTATAAAATTGTTTAGAACAAAAGGAAAGACTGGTGAGTGAATCAGTAAACCCCATATAATCTCTTGGTATCAACATCTAATCGTTAATATGATGCTATTATGATTTGCTATGGGACCGAAAAAAATTGTATCTATGGATTGAATGCTAATAGGTTCTTGGAATCTCGTATGATTGTGGTTTACTTTACTTTTGTAATTGGTTTATTATTTCCCAGAGGTTTATTATGCCTACTTAAGTTGCATTAAGAATGACTATATCTTTATTCATGTTTATTCAGCATCAAATATACTACAAAGCTAGACAAATAGAAGATAATTAAATTCTTCTTCCTGTTCTTGATATTCTACCACAACCTTATGGGCACTGTTTGACATTCTAGCAATCTATTTGATTCAAGCATTAGTGACAACCAAATTCCTTTATACATTATTGCTTTTGAAACTTATACTCTCTTCCAGTGAAATGAATGTTCTTTTAAATAACTGCCGTTATGTCCTATATCTAAGCCTAATATTTACAAATATTTCTTTATACCATGAGCCATGAGAAAGAGCATGAGATTCTTTTCTTTTCCTTTGAACCTCACTCTTATTCAACATTCCTCTTGCTAGCAAGTATTTGTATACAGAGGAAGTGTTTACTCTGATCTATGGAATACATAACTGTCTTCATCGCTGCAAAGAGTTTGTTGTTTTAAAAATCATTTTTCTAACATACTTAATGCCTCTGTTGATTATTATATACTTTAACACGATGTAGTTTTTACTGTTCAAATCTAAAATGCATTCAGTTGCGGAGAAACCACACGTTGCTGCATGCAATGAAAGCAAATAACAAGCATATATAAAAAGATCACAAAATGTTACTGAAATGGATTTATAGTCTTTGTTTTTAATAGCATTACTTTTAATACGTCAACAATGAAACAACTCTTTGGTTTGCATTTACATATAATGAAATAATAGCCATACATTATTTAACTGTGGAAGGGCATTGCTCACTATATTAATGTACATGGAAATGGCTCACTTGAAAAGGTCTTTTGTTGGCTTGAAGGTCGCAGTGCCTCAACTTTATTATCTGACACATAATTAGCACGTTTGTGAATTATTTGAAAAGAACAGCAGTTTCTGTGCCCCTCTCCTCAACTCCTCAAGCCCCACTCACAGAAGGTTAAATTCAGCAGTCTAATTGCTTTAATATACCTTATAATAATTTGTACTACACTTGCAAAAAAAAAAAACCGTCTGTAAATTCTAACACTATTTAAGTAAAAAATAAAACAAAATAAAATAAAAATTATAGGTTCAATCTTTTGGTCAAATCAGAATGCTGGTTAATCCTAAATTTAAAGAATTACAAAAAGGTGCCCCATATAGCCACCGTTTTATTTTTTCTATTTATTTACTTTTAATGTATCATCATTCTCTTTTTCTCCATTTAAAAATAGGCATTCTTGTTCTGGACATTTGTTAGTCACCATGTTTACTGCAAGCCAATTCAATGACTAACATAACATGGAAATCATCTTGAACACAAAATTTCTGTTTATATATTAGCAGACTTAAGTTTTACAACACTCCTAATTGAAAATACAACACAGCTAAAAGATTTCAACTCAATTAATTATCATATTAATACTCTTTGTTTCTTTTATTCAGACATAATAGAATTTCTCTTTGCCAGAACTGTTCTATATCAGATAAACTTTCTAGATAATCAAGTAGTATTATTTCCAGATTAAGGTATGTAAAGTTCTAGTGATACTTTATACGAATTCAAATTTATAAAATAGCTAATATTCTGTGACAAAACAGATAAATTTACATGACAGAAATATCTTTATATTTCTAATATGACTGACTTGTGACATATTTTCTAAAGTCGCATCACTGTGTAAATAGAAGACAAATTTCTACTAACAATAATTATACCTAAATTCTATGGGGCTCTTTTGGCAGTCGAGTATGTTGCCAAGCACAGCATGAAGGCGAATCCCTCATAGTTAAAGAAAGCAGCATGCAAATAAAATATTTTGTAAAATAGTTTGAGATATTTGGACATTTGATATCTTTGTATATCTAACTTTGACAATGTTTCAAAAGTCTGTGGAAAGCTTCAGTATTCAAGAAAGCCTTGTGGAAAGTTTGTGCCCACTAAGAGAAATTAGGGCTTATGGAGGTTTTGGAGATAAACAGATCTAGATTTGAACCTAATTCCCAGAGTTAATAAGCTCTCTGATCATGGGCAATTTGTTAACTTCTCTAAGCCGTCAGTCAGTCTGTCACTAAGGGGTTCTCACACAGAAATTCATCTGTGATATAATTTCTTAAGAATGTGAGGAAAACTCTGATGTTTGGTGAGATTTCCATTGTTGCGCATTTATTATTTATATATAGTTAACTGCAATATCATGTCACAGTGTATCTCAATGGGAGAGAAATGTCACTGTCTCATTTTCATTTTATATTCCTCTCAGGCAGATGGTCATGCAACTCCTGTGTAAACACTTTCAGAGACAGAGAATGTACTGATTTGCAAGTCAGCCTATTCTCTTTGTGGGTAGTCCAAAGTTACACACGTTAAAAACTTCTTTGTTATCATGAGGTGAAATCTCTCAACGATTTTCTCATAGTAGTCATAGAATCCAGAATGTCACATATCCTCAGTAATAGAAATAAAGTTGGGTCCATATAAAGTCTATATTAGCAGTTCTCAATATTTGTAGGATAAATTAGATGGTGAGTATAATAGAATCACCAGTAAATAGCTATTAAAAAGGGAAATTCCAGGGTTTTTGTTGTTGTTGTTTTTGTTTGTTTGTTTGTTGCCAAATTACTCTGATATAGTGTGTCTATGGATGGAAGTTAAGGTAGTAGAAGTTATGTTTAATTTGATTTTTAAAAGTTCTCTAAGTGAGTCTGATATCTCACCTCCCTACACACAAACACACACAAACAAACAAAAAAATAGAGAAAGCAAACATATATTTGGACTTTGGGCTGATTTTCATTTGTTTGGGTAGACACTCCTTCCAGATAGTTAATGTAAAGAGGAAATAATCTATAAAAAGTATGACTTGAATATATGTGGAAAAGGCTAGGAAGTCATAGAAAATGCTTTATAAATTAGGGACAAGAAAAAATGACTTATACTACTACTTGAGAAATAGTGCTTAGTCTATTCAGGCTATCATAACAAAAGTACCATACTGGTTAGCTTATGAACAACAGAATTTACTTCTCACTGTTCCAGAGGATAGGAAGTCCAGGACCAAGGTTGTGGCAGATTTGGTGTCTGGTAAGTACCTGCTTCCTCTATCACAGAGACAGCTGTGCCTCTAGCTGTAACCTCACATGACAAAAAAGGTGAAGGATCTCTCTAGGGTCTCTTTTACAAGGGCACTAATCCCATTCATGAGGGTTCTGCCCTTGTAACCTAATCACCTCCTAAAAGCCCCACCTACCAATACCATGGCGTTTAGGATTTCAACATATGAATTTTTGAGACACAAACATTTAGTCTATAACAAAAAGAGAAAAGTTAAAATATCAAAATATATAGGAAACAAGAAAATCAAGTATAGGAAAAATTTCTGATCTTTTACCCAGAATCCATTCCTCCTTCTGTCATTAATACTCTGATTTCCCTTTGGAGAACTGTTCTCTCTTCCTCTAATCCAGTGGTGTGAACTCTTGGTATGACTGTTAATGAAGTCTCCTAGTCCTCCTCTAACTCCATCCTGGGCATATTCAACACCCTACTGCCTAAAGCCCTAAAGTACTCCTTGTTCCTGCCCAATCTGAGCTGTCTTTTTCTTCATTTTGCCTTTACTTACATGCCCTACCTTGTGTCTTTCAGTGAAGTCTCTTTTGTTTTCTAGTTAAGTAAACCAAATTTATTTTATCTTGCATGCTATCATAAATGATTGAATTATTGAACCAGAAATTTACACAACAATTATGTACTGATTTCACAGAGTACTTTCAGCAATGCTAAGTGTTGGCAATGTAGAATCATAATCATTTAATGGAAAGCACCTCCTAATCAAATGTCTTCCTCTTGACTTAGGCCACCTGAATGTCCTAGTATCAGGGGCCAATGCAGGGAAGAAGGTATTCATTTCAGTTCCTGAGCATGTAGATAAATGTGTTTACACTTGTCTTTCCTCAAATATCTATTTCTTCAATGTCTATTAGCATATTCTATATACCAGGTACAAAAGAACATCCAATTCTTGAAGAAAATAATTTCCCATTTTTGGGTTAATCATTTGCAAGTTGTTCATTCCACCTGAAAACCATCCTGTCACATGCTCTTTCAAATTCAAACTTATACATCAAGGCCTGGATCAGATATCTCCTCCACATACCCTTTTCAGATGCCCCAAATCAGAATTCATCTTTCTACCTTCCATACTCCCACAATTATAGCACAAACTTCATTCTTCCTAGATTCACTATGTAACAGTGAGCTGCTGGAAGGGAAAGATAGTAATGTATTCTTTTAAAAAATTATGGCTAATCAAGCGAAGTATCCTAAAAATAGTATTTAGTCCATGTAATAAATAAAAATAATGATTTATCTTTGTCCAGCTAGAAAGTGAATTATCATAACTAAAAATGATTTTCTATTGTGTCTTAAATGAATACATTCAATGAATAATATTTCATAGAAGCCTTATTACTATTTTATTTATTCGTTGAAGTTGTGTTCTTTTTCTGTCCCTTTCTCATCAAAAAAAATAAAAAGTTTCTAATTATCTATAATATGAGCACAAAAGTAAGTATCATTACTTTAAGTTTTAGAGAAAAGAAAACAATTGGGTCATTACACTTAATTATCCAGAGTTGATTTCAGTCTGACTTCACATGTTTATTGGGAACATCAAAATCTGAAAAATCTGTAGGAAAGATACAAATGAACACTGGCAGACTCTGAGTAGGGCTACAGAAACAATATAGCTGACATCAGTTCTTTATTTTTAATTTTGTATTTGAAAAGGAGATTTGGATTTTTTTCTGAATTTGGAAAAGAACAAGGGGTCACAAAATCTTAAAATAAAAAGAGAGGTCCATGCCTTTTGGACACACTACTAAATAGTAAAATTAGAAGTCACTGGCCAAATCACTGATAGAGGGAACACTAGTTCTTCAGGTACATGAGAGATATCTAGATTTTGACTAAATACTTTGAGTTTGAGTTGCCATTGAGAAATATAAGTAGACATATCCAATAAGTAGTTAGCTATGTAGTTAGGATGGGTCTACAGTGGATATTAATTAGGAAGTCACTAGCTTAACAATCGGATTTGATTGTGTAGGGAGCAAATATTTTTAGAAGATTATCTAAGATATCGATATTTATTAAGCAGATAGAAAAAGATAACCCTATGTTGAGTCTTAGCAAAGGTGGCAAGAGATAGAGCAGGTTACTCACAATACTCTGATGTCGCAGAGGCTGAGAGAACAGAAAGTTTCAAAAAGGAAGTCTTCCTTCACCTTTTTTTCCCATCCCCCCTCCCTTTCAGCAACCATCAGTTTATTCTCTGTATCTATGAGTCTGTTTCTGTTTGGTTTGTTTACTTTGTTTCTTAGGTTCTACATATAAGTGAAATCATATGTTATTTGTCTTTCACTGTTTGATTTATTTTGGTTTGCATAATGCCTTCCAGGTCCATCCATGTTGTTGCAAATGGGAAGATTTCATTATTTTTTATGGCTGAGTAATATTCCATTGTAGATTTGTATCACCTCTTCTTTATTCAATCATCCATTGATGGGCATTTAAGTTGCTTCCATATCTTGGCTATTGCAAATAATGATGCAATGAACATTAGCATGCATGTATCTTTTCAAATTCATATTTTGAATTTCTTTGGATAAATACCCAGAAATGAAATTCCTGAGTCATAAGGTAGCTCATTTTTAATTTTTTGAGGAACCGCTAAATTTTTCCAGAGTGGCTACAATTTACAATCCCGCCAACAGTGCATGAGGGTTCCCTTTTCTCCATATCCTCATTAGTACTCATGTGTTGATTTATTGATGATAGTCACTGTGACAGATGTGAAGTGATATGTCATTGTAGTTTTAATTTGCATTTCTCTGATGATTAGTGACATTTAGTATCTTTTCACATGTCTATTGGCCCATCTGTATGGACTCTAGAAAAATGTTTGTTTGGGTTCTCTGCCCATTTTCTAATTGGATTGTTAGTTTTCTGGGTGTTAACTTGCATGAGTTCTTTATAAATTTTGGATATTAACCCCTTATTGGATGCATCATTGGTGAATATCTTCTTCTATCCAGTAAGTTGTCCTTTCTTTTTTTTTTTTTTTGATGATTTCTTTTGCTGTGCAAAAGCTTTTTAGTTTGATGTAGTACAAATTGGTAATTATGAAATAGTCAAGGGAACACAAAGTACAGTATAGGAAATAGTTAATAATATTGTAATAAATCTGTATAGTGTCAGATGGGTACTAGACTAATTGAGGGAGATCACTGTAAATTATAAAACTGTTTAACCACTATGCTGTACACCTAAAACTAATTTAAAAATAATATCAAATGTCAATTGCAATTGAAAATAAATTTAAAATTAATTAATTTTAAAAAGAAGGTAGTCTTAAAAATCAAATACTGAGAAGTCAAATAAATAATCCCTGAAATTATCCATTGATTCAGCCTCACAGAGAGTCATTCTTAGAGAGTTTGGCTGGAATGATGATGGTCAAACTGGACTAGTGTGGACTCAGGACTGTGTAGGTGGTGAAATAACCCTGTGCCTTGTGACCCAAAATAGAGAGCTAGAGGCTATCTGTACAAGATTCACTCTCCCATTCCCATATCTATCTATACCTTTTGATTTCACTTATCAAACATCTCTTGTATCTATTTTTTTGCTCCCCACTCTAGTCATTTACTGTCATCTTATTTTTTATTATTGTATCCAGTCTTAGCTTTTATTCCCAGTCACTGTGCCTCCTCTACAATATATTCACTATACTGTAACTGACAACTTTTTTCAAACACAAATTTGATCCTCCTATTATCATCTCCCCACCCCCATACCATATCACCTTCCCTATATGGTCCTGTATAGTCTGGTCCAAACTCATCATGCACAGTTATGTTTCTTTCTTTGCTTCAGATATATCAATCTGCTTTTAGATATCAATGCTTCCTTCTGTCATAGGATATTTGCACATGATATTTTCTTTAGCTTGGAATGTGCCCCTCTGCCTTCTTCTCTGTCATCCTTATACCACTTAGACATGTTTAACTGACACTTGTCAGATCTCTGTTCAAAAGTAATTCTTTAGAAAAATTTTCACCAACACTGCATTGCCCCACCCACACGAGACCTTCCTCTACCCCAATTAGTTTTTTTCTTCAGAGCATGATTCTTAGTTTGTAATTAAACATTCACTGAGTAGATTATTTGATTAGTGACCATTTCCTCTCTTTGTTAACAGCAAGGGTCTCACCTGTGTTTGCTCATCATTAGGATCTCAGTTCATACCACCTGGTAGCCAAACAATAAATAGTTCTTCAGTGAATGAATAAATACATGAATGCATGAAATAGTATGCTTAAGAATGTATCATTCCCAAAGTAAGAAAGAAAAATGGAGTTTAGAGGGAGGATACAGCAGCAGAAATCCAGGACAAGAGAGAATGAGAGATGAAATTTCCCTTTGAAATTCATTTGCAATATTCCACAAGGCTGAGAAAGCTGGACTTCAAAGAAAAGTAACATACTTTTCTTCTTGTCTGGTCATCGTACTTAACAAAGCCTGGGGGGCAGCTTCTTTTAAGTTTTACTTTCACTTAAGATATCAAATTGAGAATAACTGAATAGTTCCTACTTTAGATTTTAGTTAATTTATTTTTAATCAGGTAGAGAATAACTCTTCAAAGGGCCTAAACTGGCTGCCAAATGCTCGTAAGTATGGCAGATGGAAAGAAGTGTGGTAACTCTCATCGACAAACTCAGGAGCTTTAACACATACGGTACATAATGTAATGCATACTTTGTTTCCAGGAAAGTTTAGCTCAGTGGCCTGGGACTGAGTCTGAGAAGCATAGCAAAGGGGCTGTGGTCTTCTAGTGTAGGCACCCAAGTGACGTTTGGCTAACCAAGCCACCTCTTCTATTTCTCCTGGTGAAATAGTGCTGCTCTGCTACTCCTTGTAGTAACAAGAAATGACCATGAATTATGAGTTTTGAAGAATATTTAACTAATAGAATCATGCTATAAAAGTTCAGGGTAAGGTACAGGGAAACAATTTCACCAAGTAACAGATATTGATTTTGCACCTATTATGTGGGCTGGGAACTGCCAGGGAAATCAAAGACGATGCAAGCAAATCTCAAGAAACACAATCTATTTAGAGGAACACATGAAGGAATCAAAGAATAAAACTCTAAGTTTCTAAGTACAATAGGAAGCTAGAGGCAACTGTAGTCAGGGTGATCCGTAGAAATAAATTATTACCAAGGAACTTCATATTTTCTTGAATTTTGCATCTCAAGCTGCCTCCCAAACTTTATGAACCTTAAATCACACAACCCTGTCTCTGATATTAGTTTTGCTAACAAAATCATTTGCCTCTGTCTGTGGTTATCCACCTATAAGATGAAGAGCTGATTATTTGATTTCTAGGCCCCCTCCTATTTCAATTTTGTTTTACTGTTATGTAACCTGATAACAAAATTACACAGGAATTAGATAGGGAATAGAGCTATCAGGCAATTCGGTTGTTAATTTAAACATTAAATATCTAAATTAAAAAATTAGCAAATTAAATATAACTATGTAATAAAAGAATAATGATACAGCAAGACAATGTAGTATATTCCAGGAATAAACCAATGGCTCATGATTGGGAAATCTAACAATGAAATTTCTTGTTTTACTGTATTTCAACAGGTTTTAGAAAAGCATTTGATAATAGTTTTATTCCTATACTTATTAAAGCAAAGCTAAACAAAAGCAAAACAAAACAAAAACAAAACAAAATTAGTGAATGAAAAGACAAAATCATTCATAACCTGAAAGAGGTCAAATTCCAGAAACATACAGCAAATATCCTGCTCAAAAGTCAGTATTAAGATAAGTATTCCCAGTCCCCCACCCCTCCCAAAAATGATGTAGATGATAGAGGCTCTGTTCATCCTTCTGGAGACCAAATCAAAGTTGTGACAGAAACAAGAAACTAACAGCAAGGAAATATCCCCTGGGATCTAGATGAACAAGCCATACACCTAGGGAGAAAGCCAAGAAAGCACCCTGCATTAGCAGAAGGTAGGACAGGGTGAGGACGCAGGACTGCCCGGTCTCCAACAGCCGAGTGAGAATGAGGTGGCAGCTGCAGCAGCGGCAGACTCTTTTTAAAGGGGCCACGTCTGCGAGTGAACTTTCACAGTGATGGAACTACTCTGAGCACGAGTGCCGTTTCAGCTGCGCAGGGACTTACAGGGGGGCACTGAGTTGTCCAAGTGAGTGCTGAAGCGAGACTTGTTCTGTACAGAAGTGCCGGCTGTACCCATTTTCCTCCGTAGAGCCCTGCTTCCAGCGCGCGGACACAGCGCCGCCATAGCCCTGACGTCATCAAACAGGATAACAGAGGTTGCTCCACCCAGAGGATTCCCGGAAACTCCACCTCTCCCAACTCCCAGCCCTAACCAAGCCACATCCAGGTGTATCCTTAGCAAGTCAGGTGCACCTTGCTGAGCAGCACCTAGACTCATCCTGGTGGCGCCTGGCCTCAGTTTCTGGTGTGGCCTTTTGAAGCAACTATAAGCACAGCATCTGTGGATTGCTTGCTGAATCTTAACAGATGGCACTGGAGGGGTACAGGCTTGGGCTAAATTTGGCCTACAGCTGAACCCCTCTCAGGACTGTGCCACTGGACATCTACTACACAAAGCCACACTAATAAGACCAGGAGACTTAGGACCTTTGCTTAGTACATAGAAACAGACACAGAAAGGCAGCCAAAATGGGAAGATAAAGAAACAGAAACCATATGAGAGAACAGAACAGAGATCCAGGAATAATAGAGTCGAGCAATCTAACAGATGCAGAGTTCAAAACACTAGTTATAAAGATGCTCAATGAACTTAGGGGAAGAATAGATGAATTCAGTGAGAACTGTAACAAAGAGATTAAAAACATAAAAATGGAAATGGAAATGGTAATCATAAAAGGGAACCAGTCAGAAGTGAAGAACACATTATCTGAGATAAGAGGTATGTTAAATGGAATAAACAAAGTGAATAAAAAAGAGGATCAAATGACCTATATAGAGGATGGGAAAGCCAAGGACACCCAATCAGAATTACAAGAAAAAAAGAAGCCGAGACTATAATAATAATTTAAGGAGCTTATGGGACACTATCAAAGGTAAAAATATCCATCCTATAGGGGTACCTGAATGAAAACAAGATGTTGAAGAGCTATTGGAAGAAATAATGATGGAAAACTTCCCTAACCTGGTGAAGGAAATAGACATAATACCCCAAGAAGCTCAGAGAATCCCAAAAACCAGAAATCCAAAGAAGCCCACACCAGGACACATCATAATTAAAATGCCAAAGGTTAAATACAAAGAGAGAATCTTAAAAGCAGCAAGAGAAAAGCTGTAGTTACCTACAAGGGAGCACCCATCACTGGCAGCTGATTTCTCAAAAGAAACTATGCAGGACAGACGGGCTTGGCACAAAATATTCGACATGATGAAGACCCAAGATCTACTTTATCCAGCAAAGCTATCATTTAGAGTTGAAGGACAGAAAAAGAGCTGCCCAAAAATAAGCTAAAAGAATTTATCATTACCAAACCAGTATTACAGAAAATGTTGGAGGGACTACTTTAAGAAGAAAAAACATATATTAAAAATAGGAAGAAGGAATGGGAACAACTACATTCCTATCAACGAGTACCTCAAATGGAAAAGAATTAAGTGCTCCAACAAAGAATAGAGTGGCTGAGTGGATAAGAAAACAAGACCCCTACATACGCTGCCTACAAGAGACTCACTTCAGGTTAAAAGCACACACACACTAAAAGGAAGGGGATGGAAAAAAATATTGCCTTGATGGACTTAGAGGGTATTGCACTGAATAAAATGAGTTGGATAGAGAAAGACAAATATCACATGATTTCTCATACATGTGGAATCTAAAGATCAAAATCAACAACAACAACAACAACAACAAAAACAGAAATAGGCAAAGGAATTAAGAGGTACAAATGGATAGTTCCAGAATAGACATGGAGATGTAGAGTGTAGCATGGGGAAGATGGTTAATAATGTTGTAATAAATATGTAAAGAAAGAGAGGGGTACTGGATTTAGTGGGGTGATCACTTTGCGAGTTATGTGGATCTCTGACCACTATGCTATACAACTGAAATTGGTATATTACTGTACGCCAACTATAATTGAAAAAACTCATTGAATTGTACAATGTAAATTCAAGCAACTAACTGTCTATTATATTTCAATAAAGACAAAAAAAAGATAAGCATCATTTTCACTGTCGCTACGGTTGATCAATATTTTATTCAAAGTGCTAGTCAATGTAAATGAACCTAAAAAAATAAATGATAGCTGCAAATATTGCAAAGAAAGGAGAAATATTTATATTCTCAGGTAACAAAATTATCTACCTAGAAAATGCAAGGTAATTATCTGAAAAGCTGTTATCATTACTGAGTATTAACAGCTTAATACAGAATAAATATGTATTACTTTCCTATGCATTAGCTAGCATCAAAAAAAAGTTCCAGTGATACAATATCTCTGTCATAATATCAACTAAATTTATAAATTTCAGAGTGTGTATACTTATTAGTAATAGGTACAACTATATTTTATATATGCATATCTTTGTTTGCATCTATGTATATGTATTAAATTTTACTTATTGGCATAAATGAATAACTGAATGAATGAAGAGAAATGTCATACTCCTATAAGGGAATACTCAATATTATAAAATATAATGTAAACTCTCATTAAATCTATTAATTTAATAGATCTAAATTAAACTTAGGTTATTTTAATGTATGAAAGACTAGCAAAGATGATTCATAAAAAAAGAAAAATGAAATAGAGTATGAGTAATTAAAACACACAGAAATTTAGTGCTTTTCAGAGCAATGAGAAAAAATAATGGTGATGAACCAATTAAATATTACTTGGAGAAGTTCAATGTATGTTAAAAGACTGGCATATATGACTGCATAAACGTTTTTTAAATTTCAAAATAATAAAAACCTAAGAAGAAAAAATGCAAAAGACAGACGAAATCTTTGTTATATATGATAATCCAAAAAATGTTATTATCTATAAGGTATAAATAGCTTCTATACATCAATAAGGAAAAGAGGCCATCAAAAAATGGGCAAAATACTTAAACAGATACTTTACATTAGAAATACAATGACTGATAAATATATGAAAAGACTCCCTATTTATCTCTTGATCTATTAAGCAGGAAATGTACCCAAAATAAAATTACATATTTTTCTTTTTATAATAATTAAAAAGTTTGATATTATCCAGTACTGTTGAGGGTATGGAGAACCAAGTTGAAAGCAAATGGCCAACTTTTCAGAGGGCAATTTAGCCTCATTTATGACAATTTAAAATTCGCAAAAACTGCAGCAATTCAATTTCAAGTAGTCTGTCCTCCGGAAATACTTGCATATGTGAAGCAACATATAGCCACTGTGAGGTTCACGTCAACTTTATTTGTAAAACTTAAAAGGAATCTAAATATATATCAATGGAGAATAAACTATGATTCTGTGAAAAAATATTTTCTCTGCTGACAAAAAATCTCAAAGACATCATATTAAGAGAAACGTTTCAGAATATATGTAAAGCATATTCCTATTTAAATAAATGTATGTATGTATGATTATTTATAATGATAAACCTCAATTGTTAACATGAGCTGTACATGGTACAGGAAGTGGGGTTACTATTGCCATGAAGAGAAGCATCCATTTTAACTGTGTGTTTCTACATTAACCGAAAATTTTCCAAGTACCTTTTTTCACTATATAGCTATTTAATTTTAAAAAGTGATTAATGAAATAGTTTTATATATAATGACTTAAAAACATGCCAATGAGAGATAAAAAGAATGTATAACATGATCTTATTTATTAAAGATGAGTGTGTATGAGCACACATGTGTATGAAAGTATGATATCTAAAATGTTGTTCATCAAAATAGTAACTGTGGTTATCTCTGAGGAGTAAGATTCAAGATAATTTCAACTTTCCGTTTTCATACTTTAAAAATTTTATAGTTTGAGTTTGAGCTATTATAATGAGAATGAGTTGTTTTAAAACAAGAAAAAAACAATAACGTAATTTTCATTTTGAAGAGATAAAAAACTTTCTATGCCAATATATGAACTTTTAATACTGATCAGGAATATCATATTAATTGTGACACTACAAAATCTGAGCGTCCAGAACCATTTAAAAATAGAGTTGCCAGAAAATACAGATATACAATGATTACATGTGGCTAAGCGGAAAATAGTGATTATTGTCTCATGTGCTGCATATTTAAAATAATTAATAATAAGAGAACTAGGCTTTGGTTTTATCTCATGTTTAGTATAATGGCAAATATCAAATGAATCAAAGCCCATTGGCAATGATAAAATCAAACCACTCAAAAGTGACCTTAATAACAACTAAAAAGTCAACTCGTTTGTAATTCTAAAGATATCCATCCATGGTGTGTGTGTGTGTGTGTGTGCGTGTGTGTCTGTCAGTCTGCCTGTCTGTGTCTGTGTGTCTGTCTATAGTAGGTACAGGGTGACAATTCTCATGGTTAAGAGATTATAATATAGTCCCACATTTCTTTCTTTTTCATATTTTACCCATGCCCTCCAACTCTATTCAAATTTGCATCTGAACTTCTTGTTCCTTTCCAGTGAGTCATTAAAGATGAAAATATTCATTTATCTAAGTGGACATATGTCAACGTTGTTCTAAAAGAAAAAGCATTAGTATGCTCTGTCAATATGTGCCATCAGAAAAGCAACAAATGAGATGAAAACACACACACATACAGAAGATGTAAACACAATTTTGGCTGTTACAGTGGTGCTTCTAATTAATTAGATAAGTATATGTCCTATAACTCTAATTGAGGTCTGCAATGTATACTACTTTAAGAGCCCTATTTTATCAAAAACCTTGCCTCATCTTTTATTTTGGAACAATATATAACTATGTATGAATACACATATGCCACATTGATATGCAGTGTAAATTATAATAGTAAAACCAGGAAGAAAGTTTCTTCAAGGACCCTCTCTAAATTAAGCTATCATTCACCTCAGAATCATGACCCAAAGGATAAAAGTAGGTGCCACTTGCCAGGCAAATGTAATATAATGAACAGGATCAAATATAATCTATTTCTCTATGAAAGAGACACATCTAAATTATAAATTAAAGATGAAATCAAGCATTGTTTCCTGAACTAGTGTACACTTTGTTGTCTGCTTAGGGTCAAGCATAAATATAAAGCATACAGCTCCAATATGTCCTTATTTATAGGATTAATGTGTAAAGGGCATATGTCAAAAACTTCTATAATTGGCCTTCATTACATTAAAATTGACATCAAATTTCAAAACAATTTTATGATCAGTGACCTGATCTCTCAAGTGGCAGAATGAGAACTTATTTTCTTAAAGAGAGCGAGAATGTGCTAAAGCCAATCTAAAGTTTTCAGTTAGTTTAATTCTGAACCAACATTTTTTGTACATATCACACTATTCAATTGCTATTATGGAAACAGAAGTTGCCATACACTGCAAAGTTAATTGAATCATATTGTATAAATTTCTTGGATATGGATGAGATAGCCAAGACCATCGGATCCCCTACCTCACTAAAACATCCACACCCAGATACATTCCATAATTTCATTAAAAAAATAAATAAATAAAGTGTCTCTTAGAGTGACAGTTGACAATTAATTGTCTGATAGCTTTTATTCTGGAAGATATCAGAATATTTTCCTGGCAACTTTTTTTTTTTTTTTTTGCAGTCACCAATTTATGATTAATTCTAACTTTGGGAGAAATAAGCAAAAAAGCTTTTAAAATACGATAGTTATAATCCTGGAGAAAGACTCTGGTCCCTCAGCATAAATGGTCTACAGTAAGACAAATTGAAAGAACACAGTGCATGTGTGAGAGAGTGTATGGGTACGTGCCTATGGAGAAGTGGGAGTGGGGTAAGCATGGATTTAAATTAGATGATAAATAGTGGGGGGTTGCTAAACAATGTGATATACAATGAAAAGAAAATCAAGAATTCTGGTGCCTGTAAGTTTGGCAAAGATAGGGGTGAAATGTCTGATCTTAACTATGCTTGGTACCTCTATAGCACACTGTAACAATAGGTCCATAACGTGAGAGGTGGCTGTCATCTGAAAATATGGTAATGATGAGACACTAGCCCTATAGGCTTGAATATTTCTCTATATTATCAACGGCTCTCAATAGTTCTAGAAAGGAAGATGGAAACAAAGGCAGAGAGAGATCTTATTTCACTAACCTTCCTTAATTAAAGAAAACTAAAATATTAATTCTATCTGCACAAGGTTAAATGGTGACATCCCTGATGATAGAAACCATTTTACCCTTTTTTGTAGTTCTAACATGTTTCAAGCAGAAGTGCTCATAAAGCCTCTGTCAAATTGCATGAATTTAAGTCAACAATGCAAATAAAATATTTTCCACATTGTCTCGTCTGTAAACATTTTATGACTAAGCTGTTTATAGAGGACTAAAGACAACAACAAATTCCACAAATATTTATTATGTATTAGGTCTATTTTAGACACAAGAAAAACAGAGGATAGGGGAAAAAAGTTCCCAAGTTTTAAGAAATGAGAGATTTACATGTGAATACATAAAACAAGATATTAAATGAATAAAACGCTGATTGCTGATGGGCTTTGGAGTAAAGAAATAATGCAATGAAGCATTAAAAATTATTTAAGAAAAAGTTTCTGTATTTCAAAAGAATTATTTTTAAACTATGAACATGACTACCTTGTTAAAAGATATGTGTTAATAGGAAACATAAAAGTTTTAATAAATGCCAGTATTGGAAGATTTCTAGATAAGAAAAGTTAGAAATTTCTTGATAAAATAAAAAATTCCATTTGATAAACAGTGACTTATCTAATGATCTAATGTTATTTCCAAAACCTAAATTTAAGTGTTATGTTATTCTATCTCTATCTTTAGAACAATATTTCTTATGTATTTAGTTATTTTCAATTCTCATTCCAAGCAATGTAAAACTTGAGACAAATTTAAGAAAGCAGGTCATTGAAGGGAGCTCCACGCACAACTGCCACATAGCCCCATATGGCTGGATTCTCATAGCATGGGAGTTAGAGGTCATTTTGCATCATCTAGTTCAGTCCTTAAATCTACTTCAGGAAGCTGGCTTGCTTGTATTGCACCTGGAACCTTTCGAAATGTTCTCAGTCTCAGCATCTGAGGAAAGAAACTCCACAGCATTCTGGCCTTGCTCAGTGTGTGCAGTTTTGTTCCAGAAGTCAGGAGACAAAGTTTCTGACTTTCCTGGCTTTTGCGGTCAGAGGGTGGCTTCCTCACCTCTGAAATGGTAACCTTAATGAGTGCCTGCCTCTTGGGACTCAAAGGAAAGTACAAAGGGCCCTGAATGCTTAGTAGCCAGGAACAGAGAATGTCAAATAAAAAGCCCAGTCCATTTTTCACTGCTGCAGTTAGAATCCTACTTCACCTTGAGCCTCTGACTGCTGTGGATTCCTCCTGCCTCGGGCTTCCAGGCTTTGGAGAGCACACCCAAACCTGTATCCCTCTCGCCTGTTGGTTAATTAACACTAATGGGCAGCTGTCGTCCCTGCATAAAGCTGCAGCCATCACTGGATTACTTGAGGGCTAATTATACTGTTTGTCCAGACACGGTGTTTCTCTTCCTTCCAGCAGCCTACCCTTTGGACCTTTATTGCTCATTATCACCTCCACCAGTGGAAGAACAAGACAAGACTGTCAGCTGCACCACTTCTTACATTTCCAAGAAAAAGCTTAAATCTAAGAAATGCCATTCTAGGCTCGCTCTGCAGGAGTTTTTAGCTAGGCAAAATCCCTCCTGTAATCTTCGTTCACAATTTCTTTCTAAATGCTGTATTATGTTATTAAGAACTAGAAATCTTTTCTGCAAATGACTTACTTTTAAATTTCTTTTCAGACATCTCTAAGGGTCACTGCAACTCAAGTGTAATTCTTTATCTCTTCTCTCTTGGGACTTTCAGTTCAACCTATTTATTTCAGTTGTATGTATTTGCCCTCTCTTCCTCCAGCTAAGGACTTCAAAATGTATTGCTCTTTCTTTTCCCAGAAGTAGACTAATGCCAGTTCCTACTTTCTCCATTCATCTTCCACACTTAGTCCTCCTTTTTCAATGCCCACCTTATCATCTTCTCTTTTTCAAAAATAAATAAATAAACTCCTCCCTCTCCACATAATCAACATCTGCCACAATCAGAAATGGTCCTTTTTGGAATCTCCAGATACCATATTTGAGCCACCTTCATTGGTTTCTGGACTCTGAACTATCATTCTTTTTTTTTTTTTTTTTTCTCACTCCTTATTCTCATCACAAAATTTTTTCCCCTCTCACCAATTCTTTCATTTTCTAGACTCTAAGTTCCCCTCATATTTTTCCTCTCATTCTGTTCTTTTCACTTTCTCTATGGCAAGTGAAAACATAAAATATGGATTCTTTTCTCTTTGTACTTTAAAAAAAAATTATCTGCTTTCTCTTTTTGGTTAATAATTCATATCTTGTTGTTTTGCTAATAGAGTCTGTGAGCCAAGGGCTAGTTTTATGTTTAGTAAAATCAATAGTAGACTATTTTGTCATAATGCCATAAGTGTATCAGAAACCACTCTTTTGAGGGCTATAAAGTCCTGAAGGGCAAAATTCAAATGCTGTGGTAGATTAGCTAAATTATATAGAAAGCAATTAATTATAATTACTTATCTAGTTAAGTCGTATGAGTTGCAGTGTGTTTAAGCTAGTTTTGAAAAATTTATTTTATTACTTCAAAATTTGCATCCTAATGACAGTGTTCATTTTTTAAAATAGGGCCAGTAAAGCACTCAGCTTTATCTATACTCTGTTAATAGATATAGATGAAATGGAGGTTTCTCTATAAAAACATGAAGCGGCATAATTTGAAAAAGCAAAAATGGAAGTATGGATATTAGGATTCGGAGACTGAACTTTTTCTGCCATTATTTTGTATTTTACTTTTTGTATTTATCTGCCATGCAGATGATTAATCTCAAATGTCTCATTATCAACCTAAAGTAGTATCCTCCAATGTGTCAAGCTAGTGATAACACATTGTATCTCTTGGAGTAGTACTTAATAATATAAATTCAAATCCTTATAATTCTCCACTCTTTCAAAATACCCAAGAAAAAAATATTTGAAGCTACTGTTTAGATGTCATTCTGCATACACTCTGTTTTGGGAGTTCATAACAAGTTTAAAAAGATATAATTTGGAACAAGAATCATTCTAATACTATGTGTTACTTTACAGTTAAATAAGTGTGCATGTGAAAGCAAAAATGACTCTAACAAATTTACCAAGTCAAACTGTTTACTTCATATATGTCACTTTTAATTCATCACGGTAATCGCATAAAATTCATGCATAACTCAAAAAAAGCCTTCTTTTCTGTGTGTGTGTATGTTACTTCAAATATTCAAAAATCCATAATTTTAAAATGAATGTTTGCTTTATGTAAAATATTTGGGAAATAGTTAAATATAAGAGAGTAAACATATATTATCAGTGTGGATAAACGGGCTTACACAATGCCTACTCTTAACTCCATTTTCCTTTTGCCTTTTCTACCACTCTAGTGAATACTGTGTAGCTCTAGCCAGATCCCCTCTTCATAATGGATGCATCCATCTCCCACAGCGATATCTGCTGTTAGACCTCATTATAAACTGCCTTTGGCTGTAGGAAACTACCTTCCCCAAGGTAACGCTCCTTCCCTGGAGGCACTCACAATAACAGCCTGGACAGGTGATAAAGAGGCCCCCTGGGCTCAATTTGTTACAATTCTCAAGGCCATCTGAGTTCCAGAACCCACAAATGATCAGATAAGATATCACTTATAATCACATTGTAAACTAGCGTCTCCCTCTATCCAGTCCTGCCTTTCTCACTTCTTTGCAGGTTTATCTCCCAAGATCACACCCCAGTAAACTTTCTGCATGCAATTTTCTGTGTCACAGTCTGTTTCCAGGGTATCTAATTTAAGAAAACCAAAATACCTAGAAAACAATACTTTTTCTGTCTCTCTTGATGAGGTTGGCCACGTGCCAATGAGATTAGGCAAAATTTTCCAGGGAAGGATTTTTTTTTCCTCATTTGTAACCGAGATTCACTAGGATATGTTCCTTTGACACTTTTCCCTTTTGTCTTCCTCCCACCCTGCATATAGACAGGTACCTGGAGGGCAGCAGTATCAAAGCTAACATAGCAAGCATCCAAAAAGAACCCAGACCCTTGAAAACATCACTGAGCATAAAAATTTATGCCAGCAATCATCAACTCCTAAACTTTTGGATAAGTGGGAAAAGAACAAAAAAAAACTTTTTTAAGTCGATTATTACTTGCAGCCAAATGCAACTCCTAAATGATATAATTAAGAAATAACTATCTAGAAATATATGTATGTGTGTAGTTGAATGTAATCTATAACAAAAAAAGAAATGGAACAATTTTGTAAGTGGTAAATTGTAGCCTATCCTTTAAAAAGAAAATTATAGTCATTAAAATAATTCCTGTGAAGACTGGTTTATCGTTGTTGAGTATTCTTGATGCTATATGAAATTTAAAGATATAAAGACCATTACACACATATATATATACATCTATAGTTTGATGAAGCCACAAATCTAGTGAAGCTTCTTTATAGGAATATAAATTTGCCTGCCATGGCATATTTTATTTTCTGAAGATGGCCATATTAATATATATTTCATCTTACATGCTCTTCTAAAAATGAGTCTAACATTTTTTTTCACTGAAGTTTGAGTCTATGTTCCCTTACCTTCTATCTGAGCAAGAGCTCATGACTACTCCCGACCCACAGAAAAAAATAATAAATTATTGTTGTTTTAAGTCATTATGTTTTGAAATGACTTGTTATGCACCATGAATTAGATAATAGGAACATATGTAAATTATCTCAGTTATTATCTGATCTCTCAAATTACATTGTTTAACTTGAAAATTGCAGAAAAGTTTATAGGTCTACTTAAAATATATTTAATATGGAGCCATTGTTCTTCTTAATTGTGAAGAAAAATACCTTAAGATCAGTTTGTTAGGTAGTGGAATCCAGGACCCTCATGCTAGAGTTATTTATGAGTCTTAGCAGTTAAAACTGTATTTGGCAAAATAGTAACAGTCAGCATTATTGTCCCTTTGTTAAAAGTACATCAAAATGCATGCCACACATATTATCTCTTCTAACCAGCAGGTTTCTCATTCCTTGTAGGAATGGTAAACAAAGGGAAACTATAGCAGAACACATTTGGATTTAAGAGTAAAACTGTGAAAATGCCAATTCGAGGCTAAGGTTTGAGAATGCAGAACTTACTTGAACCTGTTGCCTCCTTTTGAGACAAAGCACTTTGGTAGGTAAATACAATGTAGATATCTCATATTTCAATAGCATGAAATGCATATAAAATGCAACAAAGATCAAGAAAGCAGCTTACTTCTGGATGCTTTTTAGGTCATGGTCGTCTATCCCCTAACTCCCCACATGCAATTTGAACTACCATAGTGTGAGACAAAGATAACTGAAATTCTCGTTTCCTCAGAAAGTCTCCAATAAAAATGGCAACATTTTTTTAAAACACATACTCATACACCCTTAAAATCAAATCTTGTACTCTCTTCACCTAGAAAATATGACTAGGCCATTTAAGCAATATGGAATCTGTTCACAGTAAACCAGCAGGCCAGGTAGAAAATTACTCGCCCTATACACTGGTTGTGTGGAATGCTGAAGGATCTGACTTGCTGCCAAGATATTTGGCTTTGGCATATCTCCACACTTCAATTCGCTGCAATGCACTTAACCTACCACTGTTATTCAGTGTACTATAACTGTAATACAAGTGCCTGTGCATTCACCTGAGCACAACTATTCCCTTGGCTAGAAATATTTCTAAACAGGATGATAAATATAAATGCCTGCCATTTTCGAAAGAACATATAATAAACATTCCTAAAATACTTTAAAAGCCTGCATTTAACAATAAGGTTTTGTGTACATGGATTAGAGAATAAGAAGCAAGGAAAACTTTATTAGCATATTCTTAAGTACTTGATTTATTATTTCCACAGTGACATCCTTGCCAGTTTCTTCAATAACGAAAAAGTCAATATCTCAGCTGTTGATGGCTCTGCTTTACAATCTCAGGGGCGTACCTAGACAAATTCTACTGATTATTTATGGAATAACCTGTGCCTACACTCAACTCATTAAGCAGAGTATTGAGGTAAAAATGAAGATTAGAAAATAACAAAACTAAACCACAAGTGTTCCAGTCAGCTAATGGATAATAACAAATCATCCCAAAATTTAGTGATTGAATATAACATTCATTATATATTTTACAAGATAAACTTGTAATTTTTACCAATAACAATTGGGAGGCCACTTTATCTTCATATCCAAATAAAATTTTATTTCCAAGTAGAAAATATTTTCTTTCTTAACCCTATGTTTATCTGAATGTAATATGTCTAGTCTCAGACATGAAGATAGCAACTTAGCTCCTCTGGGTAATCGATGACCTTGTTTGTGACTCAGAGCATGTTTTTAATGTACTTCAAATCCTCATTACTTAAATGAATCTACTCCTCTTCAACATTTGCTTTCGAACTTGAAAATTTTGTAAGCATAGCTATATTTGTACCATAAGTTCTAAATGGGAGACTATTTATGGGCACATTCTTTATTTCTGGTAGATTCGATATCATTATTATCAAACCATGTACATGGACTAGAAATCTAGTCTAAACCATCTCCTTCTATAATTAGTTAACAATTTCCCATGGTCTCATGCTCTACTTTTTTACCTGTTGCAACACATAAAAGGGTCTAATAAATACTTTGTGGTTTCTCTGTTGTAAATCAATGTTTATTAATTCACTTCAACCATTACAAGTATTTCTACCTGTCCTCACAAATTCAAAATTGACCACTGTAAAAAAAAGATACATTTCCATTGCCTTTATTCCACACTGGTTATACCTATTTTTCTACTTCCAAATATTTCTTTTATTCTCAGATCATAATACATTTAAGTAAACTGCATACAAAGAACAAAATACAAGATATATATTATCCCTGGAGAGTATATTTCAACTGCTCCACAAAAGGAAAATGACAGAAGTATGGTGTGTTCACACAATATAATACTATCAACTATTTAAAATAAATTTCAGTTGGAATCTTTCTTGAGATAATTGTAAATTCATCTGCGGTTATAAGAACTAATACAGAGATATCCCTTGAATACTTAGCCAAATTTCCTCCTATAGTAACATTCGGCAAAACTATACTACCAGGATGTTGACAATGATATAATCAACTAATTTTACTCAGATCTCCCCAGTTTTACTTTTATTCTGTGTGTGGCAGTATGCGGATGTGTATTAAGTTCTTTACCATTGTGTTACCTGTATAGTTTCATACATTTACCACTACAGTCAAAATATTGAACAGTACTTCAATACAAATATTTTCTACCATTCTGTACCTTGTATTTTTATCTTTTCCTCATCGGCTTTCTCAGAGTAATTGTTTTTAATTTTTGTTAGGTCCAATTTATCATTTTCCCTGTATGGTTCATAATTGTGGCAGCAGTCTAAGAACTCTTTCTCAACCCCTAGGTCCCAAAGATTGTCTACTATTTTTTTCTAATAGTTTTATTTACATTTGACTATGATCCATGTTGAATTCATTTTTGTGTATGGTGTGAGACTTAGCTTGAGGAGTTTTTTTTTGAGGAGAGCTATGGATGTTAAATTGCTACAGTGCCATTTGTCAAAAAGGCTATTCTTCCTCCATAGAATTGGTTTTGCATCTTGTAAAAAATCAAGTGAGCATATATGTGTGTGTCTATTTCTGAATCCTACATTATGTTTATTAGCCTATGTTTCCATCTCTCTGCCAATGCCGCACTGTCTTGATTGCTGTAGTTATATGGTAATAATTTAATATCAGATAGAGTAATTCTTCCCACTTTATCCTCCTTGGCTTAGAGTCTTTTAGCTATTTTAAGTCTTGTGCCTTCCCATATTAATTTAGAGTAATCGTATCTATGTCTACAAAAAACTTGCTGAGATTTCTAAGCAATTGCATTAAACCTATGAATTCATATGGGGACTATAAATTAGAATTGGAGAAAGAAACAGAAATGTTCTAGCCTAACAAAGCAAACAGATAATGGCATTGGAAGAAAACTAATAAACTAATTGTGGATAGAAAAAAATTGATATGAGAAAATAGGATATCTATTTAAACCTTGTGTGTGTTGTGTGTGTACACCAAAATGCAATTGATGAGACAGTAACAAACAATAATTGAGATTATAGCACAAAGAGTTACGTTTAAATATATAGCCATCACAGAGTGTTGTTAGAATGAAACCGATAACTCAGATACAGTAATTTGAAGGCTTGGAATTTTATAAAAGTACTGACTTTATGTGATTGGGGAGGAAGGGGAGGTAGGAGGTTATCAATAACTACATGCCTGCATGGAAATACATACATCAGGGGTTATTAATCTGCAAAAGCTATCTACTTTTTATACCTCTACTTAAGTGTATGAAACAATATCATTTTTAAAAACAGATATATTGAGGTATAATTGATATACAAAAGGCTGCACATATTTAATGTATACGATTTGATGAGTATGGACATATGCATATATCCATGGAACCATCACCACAATCAAAGTAACAACATCCATCACCTCCAAAGTTTCCTTGGTTTCCTTTTTCTTGTGTATATAGTAAAGACATGTAATATGAGATCTACCTGCCTGACCAATTTTTAAGTGCATAGTACAGTATTGTGCCTATAGGCGTTATGTTGTATAGCAGATCTTTAGAATTAATTCATCTTTCATATCTAGGAGGGGAAATAGAGAGCTGTTGTTCAATTGGTATAAAGCCATCTATTTTTAAAGGTAAAAGGAGAGAGAAAAATAAGCGTTCTTATTGGAGTGCACTCTAAACTGCCAGGTCAGAATGAGGAAAGGGATATGGCTTTCCTGATTAAGACTGCAACTGGAACACAGGCAGCTCAGAGTAGTGACCTGAGCTTCAATCACCGGCTTCCCATTGGCATAAAGTGTCCTTGACAAGTTGGTTCAGATGGAAAGGCCGTAATAAGGGAAGAGCTTTTTTAATGGCATGCTAACCAATCCGAAAGAATTTGTGATCGAAGCAGTGGAAACCTTGAGCAAAGTTACCTTAGTACTTTAGAGTTTGCAGAAATATGAAAATAGTAGATTCCAAAAAGTTCAGGATAAGGTAGGTATAACTCCACGGCCTCAAATTCTATAAAAGATAATCTTTTGAGAGGATTTAAAGGTTTTCGAAATGTGTGAGTGTGTGCGTGTGTTCATAAGTGGGAAAAGTAAGGAAAATGATATGTTACACCTTAAACTCCATAGGAAGTTTCTATACAAAATGGAAAAAAAAAATGAGATAAAACTAAGTGCCAAACATAGGACTTCACACATAAGATGTGCTCAATTCATGTTTTGGTAAAATAATGAATGAGTCTTGCAAAACCAAAGATAAACATGTTAAAGTTGTGTGTACTGTAAGCCAGGAGAGTCAAAGCATACATGATCTGTTCACTTAATCATTCAGTCCAGAAATCTTTACTAAACATTTGTTATATACCAGGCACTTTCTGCTTTTAAGGCCATCACAGTCCAGACTGACAAACTGATATGCAAATAAACAAACAAAAAATCAAAACACAGAAAAGTAAGTACAAACAGATAATTATTTAAAGTGCTTTAAGAATAGGCAGGACACAGTTCTTAACTAAGTAAGCTTGAGTAACAGAAAATTATAAAAGGCTTCACTTTGTAATTAACATTTGAATAATTTCAAAGAGTAACTGAAAAATACAGTTTATAGAAGAACTCTCTATATATGTTTTAAAAAATGAGAAAAAAAAAGTGTATGCTGTTTAAAAACCAATGGTGAAATGTAAATGAGCTCTGAAATATGGCAAACAGATAAACTATCTGATGTAGAGAGCTAAATTGCACCCTCCCTGCCCAGTTCTAAAGATGCAAGCAACCTGCAGAAAATCTGGGGCAGCAAACACTATAAAGGTTGAAAAAGTTTTACCTTTGATGTGATGCTTCCTTGTCCCCTTAAATCCCATGTTTCCATCCCACTCAATGCTACTTTTATGTTCCCCCGCCTCCAGCTTAGCAATTCTCAACCAGTGGTTTTTATACCCTGGCAGCTCATTAGAATCAACAGAAGAACTTTTACAAAAGATTTCTGCCTGGGTCCATTCCCCAGGATTGCGATTCAATTGATGTGGGGTTGGGACCCCTGTGCTGCCATCAACGACTGATGCTCTTCAAAAGCTCTGTGGGAAACCACTCTGGCCTGCCATGGGGAATGAGTGTCTAACAGAAGAGGATAAAATAAACATCAGAAAGAAAGAATTAATGTCATGGAGTTCTACACAAGTTCAGAATTTAATGACTCATATGCCATCATACAGAAATAATTTGCCCAAAATAGCTCTGTATATTGTAGCCAGGATCTTTAGGAAAGAGTTGAACATGTGAATGCTACCTAAAGATTGGAGACAAGTGACTCTTCTTCAAAATTTATCCCAGGTGTAATGAGGAACCACTGAAAAGTTTTCTGGAGCACACTAACAATTTAAGATTTGTACATTACAAGAATTAGTCTAACTGTATACATGAAAATTAATTGGAGAAAGGCAAAAATGGTCTCCAGCCTTGTTTGGGAAACCAGCTAAATGGAGGAGATACCATTCACTGAGAGGTAACAGAAGAAAAAGTACAGGCTTGTCAGTGAGATTAAAAGAAAATATGACGAGTTCTGCCATGGACATATTGGCTTTGGGGTAATTCAAGAGAGAAAAAAAAGAACAGATGGGAGATGTGTACTTGAGATCTATTTGCAGATAGCTGTGTTTTTAAGTCTTAGGAATGGATGAGCTTAACCTGGGAGGATGTGTAGACCTCTTTTTGGTAAAAGAGAATCTAGGATAAAAATTTGAAGAACATTAAAACTGACAGGAGAAAAACATCCACCAAGGAAATTAGTAGGAAATGACCAGAGAGGTAGAGGGAACTTCAGGATAGTGTGGCATAACGAGTGTCGAGAGAAAAGAGTGTTTATAGAAGTCATGAATGAATAATAGTTGTCAAATATTGCAACAGTTTTAATAGAGGCTATGGCAGAAATCTTACTATAGTAGATTAAGAAGTGAATGGTAAAGTAAAAAGTAAAAACAAGTTCAGTTACTTCTTTAAAGATATTTGTAAGTTTGATTAAAAAGACTTTCTTCCTTTTTTTGAAGCATAACATATATATAATATAGTACTAAACCTCAACATATATATTTTTAAGAAGAAAGATATGTGAATACTTTAGTTCTGATGAAGAGAATCTAGAAGAGGGAAAGATGGTGAAACTAAAGAAAAGAGAAATAAAAATTGTTGAAATATAGCAAGTTACCTGGCATGAAAACAGGGAAGGTGGAGGGATTAACATGAGCATTGCTCTGTGAAACGGGAAAATTCCAGAGTAATGGGCAGAATGAAAGATGGCACGAACATGGATGCAGTATAATTGGAGGATTAATGACAAAACAAGGAGGCAGCTCTTGTAGAATGGCTTCTAATTTCTCGTGGAAGGAAAAGAGGGCTGATAGCGAGACAAGAACAGTAGGGTTCAAGGTTTGAGGGAGTAGGATAGGTTTTGAAAGAACAACTGCAGGAAACCAAAGAGAGAGAACTGATTGGGAATTATGAAAAAAAATTGCCAAGGATCATGAAAGCCCCGGTATTTTTCTTGAATTAGAAAGATAAGTGTACAATTTTAGAAGTAGTAACAGGTACATGGCAGAAAGCATGTAAAAGCCATTTAAGTATTGACTAACTTTAGGCTCAATTCCATCCAACAGAGCGGTGTGACTCACAGAGAAGCCAATCCAATCATTAATAGAAGTATACTCACAAAAGTGAAGGTGTGGTTTATACCTGCCATAGGAATAGTAGTAGTAGTAAATATTTATTGAGTACTTGTCATTTGTTTGTTTTAATTATTTTACATGAATTATAGTACACAGGTGGTCAGTACTATTGTTATTTGCAGGGTTCTGGTAAGGAAGCAAAGGCAAAGAGAAGTTAATTTTCCTAGGTCAGGCAACTACAAAGTGGCAGAGTTTTTGAACAGCAAATATGAGTGATATTTAGAGGAAAGAACACAGGATAGAAGAGTCCAGAATCTCTGAACAATGAGGAGGATTTTGATAATTGAGGATATTTTGCCTAAATAAGACAAGCAGCAGCAAATAACTACTGCTTTGATACTTTCATAGTTGCTATTGGAAAAGGAATTAGACTTTAACATTGTGTAGCATTGAGGAGAACTAAACTAATAAGCAGAAGCTACAAGGAGGTAGATTTCAGTTGGAAAGAATGAAGATTTTTCAGCCACGAGGAATGCAGGTGAAGTAGAATGAGAAGCTTGTGAAGTGAAGTTCTCCTGACTGAGGAGTTTGAGCAGAGGACAGTGGGGCTTGGGGAGGAGTTCAGATCTAGGAGCAGAAAGGACAGGCTGGCCTAAATGAATTTCAACACCATTTCTAATACTGAAAGTCAGCTTCTTGTGTACGTTTTATTAACCCACAATAAACATTTATCTTATTTTCTCCCCAGAGTAAGACCATTTGGCAGATACATAAAGCATGCGGATCACAGTTATGGTGATATTTGGATATAATAGATAAGAAATAATGCTGTGCCAAGTCTGCTAGATCTGGGCTTTTAATTGCTTCAGAAGCTCTAATAATTCAGATGAGAAAGAGAAAAAGAGTGGGGCGAAATGAGTAGAGTGGGAAGGAGGGAGAGAGAAAGAGGAGGGAAAGTGGGAATAAAGGAACGGGAAAATCCTTTCAGCTTGCAATTTAGCCTCTTCCCAAGAGCAAGTAAATATTCTACAGACAATTGTAAAACTGTTTCCTGCCAAACTATTTTTTTTTGAAGTTTTTATAAAATAATCCATATTTTTCTCACACTTCTTCAGACTCTTGCACATTGACGCAAAAAACTAAAACAAGATTTTGCAGGTCTTTTCTGAGCAGGGGTCAATGTTTCTGGTGCAGTGCCAGTTTTAATGAGATTTTTTTCTCTCTGTTAAGAGAAGACACAAAGAAATTGCATGCTAAGAAATAAGATGGTCTTTGCCTGGATCTAATGCCAAGAAAGTTTCCACACTATATTGTATTTAAAATTTTTAGCCTTGATTTAGCTGCCAGTTTTACTGATGAGATTAATATTCCGTATAGGTTTTGATCTCAAATTTTAAGTTTTGATCTTGGTCTTCCTTGGAGAACCTTTCTTTGAAGGTCTTCTTTCTCAGTCTTACAGTATTTTCTCCTGTTTTTCAATTAGATAACTTTTGTTTGTTTATCTGTTGGTTTGGGATCTTAGGATGCCAAAGTAAGATACAGCTATCACGCCAATCCATCTCTATCCATAGGATTCATATTCAGCCATTAATAGGAACAGTAAATTTTGCAAAATGAGCATCATTTTGAAGCAAATGACAACTTTTTAACTATTTTAGCATCTCTATTGTTACATTTGTCTTTCCAAAAACTGCAATCTCTGTAATTCCTCTCAAATCTGGCCCTACATTATTAAACAATATACTTGCATATTTTAGTTTTATGAATCACTGCATGCTTGTTTCTTTATAAATTTTAACTTAATAATTGAATGTAGACTTCCACACATTTATCAATAACATAACATAGGCAGTCCTACTCAGAAAATAAAGTTAAAAAATATTCCCACAATTTCGTTACCTGGAAATCAGATTATTGTTTTATTCTATCCTCCAAATCATTATAAAACTATTCTATGGTAGAGATAGTCATGCAATTAGGCCCTCATATTAATGTTGAGAAGGAAATTGCCCATGGCAATATCACAGCTAAAATATTTACATTTGGATTCCTTTTTTTTTTTTTGCCTATTGTTGGAAGAAAATTCAATCAGGAATTTTGGCAGTGAGTAGCTGTAATATTATACAAAGATGGAGATGTGTATACCCATCACAGAGATTTGTATCCCTTTCGATTTACATTAAATTATCTGATGAATAGCAAGAGATGGATTACTACTTTTGTTTTTGTTTTGTTTTGTTTTGGGTAACTTGACAGAAGACCTGGGCTTGAGTCCTGTTTCTGTCACTTGTCAGCATGTTACTAACAAATCATTCTCCCCGCCCCCCCCCCTCACACACACACACACACACACACATTTGCTTCCATTTATTTATTTGTAAAATTGGGGGCTGAATTAGATAATCACTAAAATCCCATCCAGTTCTAAAATTCTCTTTCTATGAGATACTATTTCTGGGTGAACAATTAGGACACAAACAAACAAACAAATATTTAAGTGATATAATCAAGAATATGTAACTAAAAATGTATGGAAGAATAAATCATCTTTTTAAATTCCTGAACAATTCAGTGTAGGAATCATTCTCTCTCAATGAAAATATGTGAAAGAGGGTAACTATTTTCTGTGTTATAATTTCTTTTTAGCAAATGCAGTCCATGCGACCATAGTTCAGTATTTGAAAGTTAACATATCAACCCAAATGGGTAAAAAGCTGGGGAAAGAATAGGTGTGACAAATGGAGGGCAGCCTGGACATCTGAAACTTGACCATCTCTGTCCTTATTTTCTTTTGCAGTCCCTTCCTTCCCCCTCCCCCTTCTCTCTTCCTTTCACTTTCTCTCTCTTTCCTCTTCCTCTTCCTTTTCTCCTTCCCCTTTCCTTTTTTAAAGTTTGTTTCCTCCTTTAATTTATTCAATGTGTATTCATTGAACAAATATTTATTAAATACCTACAATGTGAATGAAACTTCTGGGAACTGGAACTATGATATTGAAAAAGAAAATGTCCCAGCCCTCGTAGAACTTATATTTTAGGTAGGTAGACAAAAAAATAATAAAGAAAATATTAAATTAAAGTTCAATTCAGATAGTCATACCCTGAAAAAAAAAATTGAAGGAGGATAATGAGAAAGGAACTGACTAGCAGAGAGGCTATTTAGAATGAGACAAAGAAGGTCTCTCATAGGTGATAACTGTTCAGAGATCTTTATGAAATGAGGTAGAGAACCGTACAAAGATTTCTAGAAGAAGCTTAAGTTTTGTCAACTTATTAACTAAAATATTTGCTTCCATTATATTTTCAACTCATTGTTATTAGAAAAGACTTAGGAGGACTTATTAAATATGTACTTTCAAGGTCTTTTTAAACGCATGGGAGACTAGGGAATTTAAGAAAAAAATAGAGTAATTCTAGGAATTAAAATATCATTATGGCAATATTCCTTATTCCAAGAGAAAAGAGAGAATCAGCCTATCCACTAGGGTTCTAGGATATCCCTGGCCCAGTGGCCCACACAGCTGGTAATGGAATATTAGCTAAAGGACTAGAAAAGCTCTTTCTCTGCCCTCGTATACTTCAAGGTACCAGTGTGATTCTTCTTTGAGATCCCCAAAATATTATTTAATATTCTTTTCACTGAGTAGATCTTGATTCATGAGGCAATTGGGATATACTACCTTGGGATATGCTCTAAACCTCTAGTATAAATTCTAAGGGTCACTGGAGCCTTCATAATTCCTTAGGGGCAACCTTCAAAGTGCTATAGTTCTCAGATCTGTGCTAGTGAGGTAAGATTATGAGACAGAGACTGGAAAAGATCAGTGACCAACTCATCATCTTAGATATAGGTCGGTGATTACAAAGGGGCCCTGATAAGAAAATGTGAATGCATAGAAAATTTATTCTAAATTTAATCCAAACATATTTATATATGATGCGAGTTATAATCTAGTTTTATGATGTTGGATTTAGGATGATATAAGAATCAGCCACATGAAGAATTTGCCTCTTTTATAAAACAGTATAGGTGTCTATTATACTTTTCAATACTGCTTGTTGCAGCAATAATTTTTTCTCAGAATCAGATGGTATGGATGATTAAATGTGGGATAGTAGAAAATATCAGACAGAATTGGTAGAAATTCAAACTCTGATACTTAAAAATTGAATAACTTGAAAAGTTGTTAAACTCTGCTGGTCTCAAATCCTTCTTCTGCAAAGTGGGGAACATAATACCTAAAATGAGGATTAAATGAGATTGTTATATATAATGGACCAGGCATAGTGCTTGATACACAAAATAAAGCTCTTAATATCCATTACTTTTCTTTTTATCTTTTTTAGTTTTTTGTTTTGTTTTTGTTTCTGTTTTGTTTGAGGATTGTTAACTCATTTACAAACCTTGGATACTAATTAGCATTTTTCTTTCTAGAAATGGAATACAGCTTTAAAACAATACAGATTAATAGTCATAATAACAAAATGTAGCCGTGTAGAATAGTGTTTAAAGTCATAGTAATTAGAGACACCCACATCCTGGATTCAAATCTAGTTAGTGCTGTGATTTGCTGGCTTCTCTCCAGTCTCATTTGTTTACTCCTCTTCATCTTCCTACTCAGCATTAGATTGCTGCAGGGTTCAGTTCTTGAATCTAAACTTTTGTCTATCTACTCTCATTAACTCCTTGAAGATAACCAATATCATGGTTTTAAATAAAACTCCCAAATTTCTATCTGTAGCTCAAACTCCAGATTTATGTGTTCAGCTGCATACTGGACATCTCTTTTGGCTGGCTAATATGAACTTAAATTTATCTTTTTAAAAACCAAATTCACGTTTTTCCCTGACAAACACGTTCCTCCCGCAGTCTTTATCATTTCAGGTAATGGCAACTCCTGGTCCTCCAGTTGCTCAAGTCGAAATGCTAGAATCAACATTATTTCTTCAATATCCCTCACTCTAAACCCAACAATCCTGACAGTTCTACTTTCAAAATATATCCAGCATCTTACTACTTCTCACTATCTCTCTTTCCTGTTTCCTCCCTGGATTATTGCATCTCTCACCAGATTGTTAATGCTGCCTTCAATTTGGCCTTTCTGCCTCCTCTCCTGTTCCCCAGCAGTCTATTCTGAAACGTTAAACTTTAAAATGAAAATTAAGTCAGGTCACTCATCTGTTCAACACCTCCAGTGTTGTTCTACTTCATTCAGGGTAAAATCTAAGATCATTACAATGGTCTACAAAGCCCAAAATAGTACCACGCCCTCTATTTTACCTAATCTTTTTCTTATCTCCCCTTTGTTCACTCTACTCCAAATACCTTGGATATTGCTTCAACTTGCCAGGTATCATTTGTCCCCTTAGGGCCTTTTATTTGTTTGTTTGTTTGTTTGTTTGTTTTGTCAGGGTGGGGGGTTGAATTTTCTTTTTGTTTTTAATTTTTGTTTTTCAATTAGAGTTGGCATTTGATATTATTTTATATTAGTTTCAGGTATACAACATTGTGGTTAGACATTTATATATAAAGTGATAGCTCCAATTAGTCTTGTACCCACCTGGCACTATGATTATCTTGTAACTACCAATTTGTACTTCTTAATCCCTTTACCTTTTTCATCCAGCCCCGCAACACTCCCTCCTATCTGGCAATTACCAGTTTGTTTTCTATGTCTATGAGTCTGTTTTTATTTTGTTTGTTCATTTATTTTGTCCCTTAGATTCCATATAAGTGAAATCATATGTTATTTGTCTTTCTCTGTTTGATTTATTTCACTTAGCATGTCATTGAAAATGGTAAGATTTCATTTTTTAGGGCTCAGTAATATTCCATTGTGTGTGTGTGTGTGTGTGTGTGTGTGTGTGTGTGTGTGTATCATCTCTTCTTTATTTAATTGTCTATTGATGGGCACATAGGTTGCTTCCATATTTTGGCTATTGTAAATAGTGCTGCAGTGAACATAGAGTTGCATATACCTTTTCGAATTAGTGTTTTGGTTTTTTTTAAGATAAATACACAGAAATGCAATCGCTGGGTCATAAGCTAGTTCTATTTGGAATTTTCTGAAGAATCTCCAAACTGTTTAAACCTCCAACTGTTTTCCATAGTGGGTGTACCAATTTCTAATCCCACCAACAGTGCGCAAGGGTTCTCTTTTCTCCACATCCTCCCTCTAGTGCCTTCGTACGCTCTGTTCCCTCTTCCTTAAATGCATTTTTGTTGAATGACCACATGTATCACTTTTTACCTCCTTTAGGGTTTTGTTCATCTGTCAATAAAGTCTTCTTTGACCTGTTTAAAACTGACCTCTATTTCCATTAGCCCATATCCCCATTCCCTGCTTTATTTTTTTTCTAAAGTAATTCTCACCACATAATATCTTATTTACTTATTTATGTTCATTGCCTCTAGTCCATTAAAATCTAAGCTCAATGGCGTCAGGGATTTTAGTATCTTTTATTTACTACTATTTCCAAGGCCTGGTGCAACCAATATTTTCTGAATGGACTCCTGAGTCCCTATTATGTTTTTGTTAGAACTTAATATGTTAAATGTTCAGCATAGTACTCAGTACACAGTAAATATGGGATAAATCATAGCTATAATTATTATTATTTAAGAATCAACTGAACAAGTATACTATTCAATAATGAACAATTGAATCAGTCCCATTAACCATTCATATTACTAGTTTCAATCCCCCTAATTTAAGACTCTAATGCTATTTTTATTTTGAATTCTGTTAAAACATTTATGTTGGTCAAAAATAACTTCAAAAGGCAGAAAAAGTAAGCCTTCAAGGATAAAAGGATACTGATTTTCTCCAGGGTTTTGATAAATTCACCAAAAGAAAAAACTATGTACACCTTGGCCACCATTGCTAGAGGGCTAACTTTTATTAGCCTGGAGGTTGTTAATGCAACCTTTATTACTGAAAGGATTAATATAAAGTCACTGAGAGTCTGCCAGCAGAGTAGATGAGAGACGGCAAGAGCAGCAAGGTAAGATATTAAAGTGTATTAATATATTTTTAATTACTTCCTAGCAAAATATGTTAAATAGTTAAATTAACATTTGGAAGATTTACAGTTCAGTCCAGAAATTAGTTTGTGAAAATTGCACAATTCCAAAAAGTCTTTGTTCAAAAAGGGGCACATTGCCCACCATATATACACAGATATGAATATGATATGACCATCAGTCTGGTCACCACAAATGACCCATACATTTGCACATGGGAAACCCATGAACTTTAGCAAGTAGAAAACATACTAAAAATTATTCATCGTTTATCTCAAATTCAAATTTAACAGTGTGTCCTAAATTTTATCTGGTAAACTTATTCATGAGAAAAATATCCATAAATTCTGCTGGTAAACTATTACTTTCTTAATTTAAGTTTTCTTAGAACAATAGAATTATTGATATATATAACTACATCAATTAAGCAATTAAAATGTACATTTCTTATAATAATAAAACACGAAAAATTTGCTGACTGGTCTCTCTAAACTCATGACCACCAGATTCAAAAGGACACCTAGTGAAGACTTGCAATTCTACTCCATCTTCCTGGAACTTTCCTGCTCACCTAAATGACTACATCATAACTTTTCTTCTCTTAAATGTGTAATAACCCTACCATTATCCTATGTCTTTGCAGGTAAATGTGCTCCCTCTTTCACTGAGAAATAAAAGCAACTGAAAAGTATTTTCCATATACTATATTCACATCTATTCACCCCTGCCCCCTCATATTTATGGTCATGTACTGTCTTCTTTCTGTCTCAGTCCTATTTAAGGCCAACCCTCCTTTTTTGAACTAGATCTCATTTTGCCTCTCAGGGGTATTTTTCCTACAATTGTTGCTTGTCCCTCCTCCAAAATCTCTTCTCCAATAGATTATTTCCATCAGCATTCAATCATGTGGTAACATTTTGAGAGAGAGAGAGAGAAAGAGAGAGAGAAGAGGAGGGAGGAGGAGGGGAGGAAAAACCAGAGGAGGAGAAGAAGAGAAAGGGCAGGAAAGAGGAGGGGAGGAAAGGAAAGTAGAGGAAGAAGGAGAAGAAGAAAAGAAGAAAATACTTCTTTTGATCTAATTTCTCCCTGTAGCTATGATCTCATATCCTTACTTCCATATTCACAGAAATACACCTTAAAAAGATTTACTCATACTTACTGTTCTCAATTTATTCCGACTTCTCTCTTCTCTAGAACACACTCCAATCAGGATTTTTACCCTTGTGTCCCACTAAAGCTTCTCCTGTCTAGTTCACCAATAATTCCACCTAGCTATAGTCAATGGCAAACTCTGAGTATTCACCTTAATCTCTGTATTAATTTCCTAGGGCTACATACAAAGTACCACAAACTGTGTGGCCTAAAACAACACATAATGTATTATCTCACAGTTCTGAAGGCTATAAGTCCACAAGCAAGGTGTTGCCAGGGTCATGCTCCCTCTGAAACCTATAGGGAAATTCTTCCTTACCTACTCATAGCTTCTGGTGCTTTGCCAGCAATCTTTGGCATTCTTTGGCTTGCAGTTACAAAACTCCAGTCAATACAGTCAGCATCACACAGTGTTCTCCTTATAGGTGTCTGTCTTCACATGATTATATTATTATGGTGACATCAGTCACATTGAATTAAGGGCCCACCTTACTCCAATATTTTTTCATTTTAACTAATTATATCTGCAAAGACCTTATTTCCAAATAAGGTTGCATTCTGAGTACTGTAAATTAGAACTTCAACTTATCTTTTAGGGGGAATACATGATATTTAAATGTTGGACAGTCATCTCAAATTTAGAATATCCAAATCCAAATACCCAATAAAATCCTCAAATATATTGCTTCCACAGCCTTCCACATCTCCATTTTTCAGACGCAAATATCTATGGAGTAATGATTTCTTCTTTTCTCTCTTCACCCCACATCAAATCCATTAGAAAATCCTTTCAGCTCATCGCTTCTCACCACCTCTACTCCTACGGCTCTGGTCCAGACCCATAGCATATATCTCCTAAACCCTTCCAATAGCCTCGAGACAGGTTTCGACGCATCCAGTCTTACCTTACTGCAATCTATTCTCAACACAGAAGCCACACTATCCTGTGAAAAAGCCAGTTCATGTTACTTCTCAGTCTAAAACCCTCTAGCCCTTCCCTTTCTTTCAGAGTAATTGACAAAATTCTTGCAATAGACTAAAAGCCCCAAACCACTACATTATTCTCACATAACTCAGAATTTACTCTTCTCATTTAAGGGACCCTTCTCCTCCAGATTTGTCTTAGATACTTTCGTGGCACTCTCTTTCATTCTCTCTCTCTTACCTCCTTAGTTCCCTGCAAAAATACCACGTAGCTGTAAGACTTTCTCTGATAAAACATTTTTTTTTCTTACAAAAGCAACTCCTTTCCAGTATCTTTATCACTCTTCTTCTGTTTTATTTTTCACAGTAGCCTTAATACCATCTGAAACACTACGAATTAATAAAATTTTCTTTCTAGTTTTCTCTCTCCGGTTTATCGCCTTTCTCTCTGCTGGAAACTAAATTCCAAGAAAATTAAGATTTTTGTCTGTTTTTTTTTTCCACCCACTACTAGTATTGAAAGAAGAAATCAATCAATCAATCATAGAGAAAACTATCAAAAATTAAACAGACTTCAATTTTGTGTACCAAGTTCAATATCTTCTGATCAGTGAATGCTTAAGTTGAGCAAAATAAATGAAAAAGTCATAATCTAGGAGCCAGAAAGCTATCAATACTTATGTAGACTTATAAAAATTAAAGGTCGTTATCCTTGGTAAATTAAACATAGTTTTCTTTTTTAAAAATTATCATTAGTCTCCAATGAATCTTTTTGGGTTGGACAAAGACTCCTGTTACTTTTATATTCTCTCCTCTGTCACCTTAAGAAGTGACATTATTTGCTGGCTAATCTTATGTTCCCCTTAATAGATGATTAGAACTTGTATAGTCACTTCAATATAGAAATTCAGCCTATACCACTTCTGCCAAATGTCTTTGGTACTAATTTTATATTTTATGTTAATTTTTTTATCATATACGAAAGGTTAATCTTTTATATAAAAGGTTAATCTTTATTCTTTGTCCTGTTGAATAGTTATCAAAAGTTTAATCTTTTCCAGACACTTTTCTATGAATATTTATAGGGTCGATATTGAATAATAAAATGAAATCCCACAATACTCTCACCCTATCACATCTCAAATAGTTTTTTTTTTTTTAAATATCAATCAGCTTTATAGCACTATCCAAGTCACATATTTGAACATAGCCTGAGGACCCTAAATTTACCAACCATAAAAGAATAATGCGAGGGAATATTTGGAGCTTGGTACAAAACTAGTGGAGGTCTTCGTAGATATCGGCCCTGTCCTACAGAGAGGAGCGGCCCTTGACCTCTGATTCTAGTTGTGAGGTCAAATGAGGCTGGGTTGGTAGTTCTGAGCTTTGCCAGGCCTTTTGGGAAACTACAGGTGCAGTCATTGTTGAAGCCATGACTACGAGAGGCCTAGAATCTGGAAGCATGACTCTTAACTTAGCGGAATCATCTAAGCATGTTATCTCTCCTGACTCCCTTGGTAGCGGGCAGAACATAGCAATCAGCCAGGATACTGCTGTTACTAAGAAGAAAAGTCTATGGCAAAAATTTCTTTGGGGAAATGATTAGGAAAAAAAAATTCTAAAAGGACTTCTTAGAGGGACAATAATGAAAAAATGTTGAGAAACAGTGACATAGCCCAAGATCACACTGTTTTATCAGCACTCTTATACTATTAACTCCTACTGAGGTTATATTCAAACAAATCCTTAAGACTTCACTTGTGCTGCTGCAAATGGTACCTTTTTTATTCTGTGGTTTCTAGTTTGGTCGTTTGGAAGCTTTTGGTTTTTATAGAGTGGCAGGTTTTGTTTTATTTTATTATTTAAACGCAAGTTTAAATTTATTCCTGATAAAATTGTTCTTGTTAAGTTTTGTTTAGTCCTGCCTATATAGATATTTTGGAACCTAATCCAGCCATCTAATACATTCATTATTCTTCCAAGCTCTGAATATTTACAAATTTTATCACCTATCATCTATCATACGGCAGTAATTTGCAGCAACACTGTTGAAGAGAGCAGGGCTGAGAATATTGTCCTGCACACACCTCTTCCATTTTGTGTTCAAGTATTAATCACTATGCTTTATCTAACACCTATTCAACTGCTAATTAATGTGATTAGCTGGACATTTCCATGAATAAAACCCATAGTTTTCATTTGTTCATTTACATACTATGAGAAACCTTCTCAAACATCTCATAGAAATCCAGTCTAGTAACCAAAGCAAAAAAAAAAAAAAAAAAGAAAGAAAGAAAAAGTCTTACTTTTATTTTTAAATAAATCTATGGTAGCTTACTGATTACTTCTTCATTTTCTCTATACTTAAAAGACATTTTTTTAATAATCTGAAAAGCCACATCTATGAATTATAGTCTATTGGTCATATTTCTTCTTATAATCATATTGGCTAGTTATATTCAGTTGACTCCTGTTCATTTATGTTTTCATGGATATGTCTTAAGTTTCCAAAAGTGTTATAAATGCCCAGGGTTGAAGCTTATATCCTCCATAGCTGGCTGTCAAAGTGTCATAGAAAATAATAAAAACAATTTCTTTGATTGACTAATTAATAATATTGCCTGCTTTGTACTCTCTAGCAAAACAGATGAATGACAAGATCATGTCACACTCATACTTTAGACCATGTTTACAGATTGTTTTAATGGCTTTTGCTAATAATAGTATATAAAAAATCCTCTCATATTCAACTCTCAATTTACTATTTTCTCACTAAGAAACTGTTTTCACTAAGTAATAAAGAAATTAAAAAATGACAATGGTAAAGGAAAATGGAACTATACAGGCCATATATGCAAAAATATAGGATGTTTCTTTAGGATGGAGAGCCTCTTTGCTTTTTCACAAATGAAAATCATTTAAAAATAGACATATCAGAATGGGCTTCTAAGACTTTTTTCTAACTAAAATTAAGCATATATGTATAATTTATTTAAATTATCATGCAGCTCTGTGGGTGAAGTTCTCAAATTAGACATCTGACTACATTAAAAATACATTGAATGCTTGGTTGAAACTAGCTTACTGAGTTATCTAAATGAGCCATTTGTTTGCCATTTGATGGTGGTGCATTTTAATGTCTTAGATATTGCATATATTCTGCATGTATATGTTCTGATATTCTAAATCTATAATTCAATTCAATTATTTGAAAGAAAATATTAAAAGATCAACAGAGGTGGTCTTTAAAGATAGTGAATAGGAAGATCCTAAACTTCTCTCCTCCAATGGACTCACTAAATAAACAGGTATACATGGGGCAATTCTCTTTGAAAGAAATCTAGAGACTAGCTGAGTGACTCATACACATTGGATGAACAAGAAAATACACACATCAAAATGGGTAGGAAACACTCATCATAAACCGTACTCCCAACACATTGCCATACAACTCGCAGCTTCATTCTGGGGAGTGAAGGGTTTGGACCCCACATCTAGTCTCTCAACTTTGAAGACTCCAGCCCAAGGGATGCAGCCCCATAATATCCTACATAGGGCTTGCACACATGAGACACACAAGACTATCCTCAACAGAAAGCAGTTATTAATGGGCATGAGCACTCCCTGCAGCTATCTCCCTAACACCCAGCACAGGGGGACAGGCAAAAAAAAAAAAAAAAAAAAAAACATCACCAGTATTGCCCTGAAAGAGGTCTATTTACATTTCTCAAAAGTTGTTGCCTTAGGGCCAGGCCTCCAATGTGACACACATCTAGGAATTGACTGCAATTCTCCCCAGAGAGCAGAGAAGCCTGCAGACATTTCCCTCCTGTCTCACCCAAGTTACCAGTATCTCCCTGGAAGAAGCATGTGCATACATCTACACCCCAGCTTTTGTGGCAGCCCCTGGAGGGATGGATCCCTAGATCACCTGGTTCTGACAGCCAATGATGCTTACGTTCAGAAGTCCCACAGGACTGAAACAAACAAACAAGAAATTCTTGACAGGCTCAGAAACACAACCTCATCCCCCACATCACAGCTATACATCCATGCCCAGTGCAGAGAGGCCAGGCAAAAATATCCACCTCCCAGTTCCTCTTTGGAAGGGACTTAACTACATATATTCTCAGCTGCTGCTTGAGAGTCCAGGTTCCAACTGGACTGTATCTAATGTTGACTGTGACCCTCCCCTTTGGGGAGTTGGCACACCATCAGGTACTGGAGCCACTAAGAACAAGAATGGCAGCTTAGACAATTATAAAAGATTAACTGACAACCAGGAGTATGGGCTAGGCACATTGACCAGTCCATTTCCTACATGAGACCACTCTGCCAAGACTGGGAGAACTGGCTTTTTTATTTAATGTACAGAAACCAACACAGAGAGTCAAGTACAATGAAAAAAACATAAAATATGTTCCAAACAAAAGAACAAAATAAAAATTCCAGAAACAGATCTTAATGAAACAGAGACAAGTGATTTACCAGATAGAGAGCTCAAAAAACAGTCATAATGATCACCAAGATCAGGAGAACAGTCCATGAACAAAGTGAGAATTTCAACAAAGAGATAGAAAATATAAGAAAGTACCAAAAGAAATCACAGAGCTAAAGAATAGCTGAACTAAAGAATTCAATAGAAGGGTTAAACAACAGACTAGAAGTGGAACAAAGGATCAGAGAACTTGAAGAAAGAGAAATGGAATTCTTCCACCTAGAAGAGCAAAAAAAAAAAACCAAAAATGTAAGAGTGAAGACAGCTTAAAGGCTTATGGGACACCACATCAAACAGACCAATATATACTTTACAAGAGTCCCAGAAGGCGAAGAGAGAGAGAAAGGGGGAAGAAAGCTTATTAAAAGAAATAATGACAGCAAACTTCCCTAACCTAAGGAAAAAAAAAACTGATATCCAGACCAACACTGAGATATATCATCATTAAATGGTCAAAAGTAAAAGACAAAGAGAGAAATTTAAAAGCAATAATAACCAAATTAAAACAACAACAACAACAACAACAACACCTCTTATATACAAGGGAACTCTAATAAGACTGTCAGTAGATTTTTCAGCAGAAACTTTGTGGATCAGAGGAAGGGGAGGTTCCTTTTTCCCTTCATACACTGATGGCAGGAATGTAAATTGGTACAACCACTATGGAAAATAGTATGAAAGTACTTCAAAAATTTAAAGATAGATTTACCATATGATCCATCAGTCCCTGTTTTTTATCCTCATTACACCAGCCTTAAAAGAAATGTTAAAGAGACTTCCTCAAGTTCAAATGAAAGGATGCTTAAGCAGTAATAGAAAAACACACAAAAATATGAATCTCACTGGTTCAGGTAAATATATAGTTAAAGTCAGAATATTCTAAGGTAATAGTGGTAGGTAAATCATTTATAAATCTAGAATAAATGTCGAGATAAAAGTAGTGAAAATAACTGTAACTACAATAATCTGTTAATAAATACACAATGTAAAAAGATACAAACTGTAAAATCAAAACATAAAATATGGGATGGAAACTGTAAAAAATGTAGAATGCAAAGTTAAAAATGTTAAAAGAGACTGCTAAGAAGTCAAGGTTTTATGTAAGCCCAATGTTAACCACAAGCAAAAACGAATAATAGATACACAAAGATAAAGAGAAAAAAATCAAAGCATACCACTACAGAAAAAAATTAAATCACGAAAGAGGAGAGCTAGGGAGGAAGAAAGGAACATGGCTATTAGAGAAAGATCAGAAATTAATTTAAAAAAATGGCAATAGTAAGTTCATACCTATCAATAATACTTTAAAAATAAATAGAATAAATTCTCCAATCGAAAGATATAGAGTCGCTAAAAAAACTAAAAAAAACAAGATCCAACTATATGTTGCCTATAAGAGACTCACTTCAGCTGTAGGACACACAGACTGAAAGTGAAGGGGTGAAAAATATATTCCATGCAAATGGAAACCAACCGAAAGCAGGGGTAATTATACTTATAGTAGACAAATAGACATTAAGCCAAAGGCTGTGAAAAAAATAAAGGTTGCTATATAATGATAAAAGGAAAAAATTCATCAAGTAGTAACATTCATATTTATTTATTCATCCCACAAAAGAACACTTAAATACATAAATCGAATATCAACAAATCTGAAGGGAGAAATAGATAGTATTACAATAAATGTAGGGGACATCAATACCCCACTTTCAGCAATAAATAGATCATGCAGACAAAAAAATCAATAAGAAAATGTTGGACTTGAGCTAACTTTAGACCAGATGTATACACAGACATTTAGAGAACATCCCATCAAACTGCAGCAGAATACATATTTTTTTCAAAGGCACATGGAACATTCTCAAAAATAGATCCTATCTTAGAATGTAAAACAAGTGTTAATAAAATGAAGAAGACTGAACTCATATCAAACATCTTTTTTGGCCACATGGTATGAAACTAGAAATCAATTCCAAAAAGAAACCTGGAAAATTGACGCACATGTACAGATTTAACACCATGCTATCGAACAACCAATAGGTCAAAGAAAGAGTCAAAAGAGAAATAAAAAAAATATCTTGAGACAAATAAAAATGCAAATACAACATACAAAAGTTTCGGGATGCAGCTAAAACAGTTCTAAGAGCGAAGTTTATAGCGATAAGCATTTACATTGAAAAAAGAAAGATCTCAAATGAACAGCTAACTTCACCTCAAGGAACTAAAAAATAACAAACTAAATCTAAAGTTATTAGAAGGGAGGAAATCACAAAAAATTAGAGTGAAAAATAGGTAAAATAGAGACTAAAAGGACAAGGGAAAAAATGATAAAACTAAGACCAGTTTTTATTAAAAGATTACCAAAAAAAAAAAAAAAAATAGATAAACCCTTAGCTAGACTTACCATGAAAGAAAAAAGGAGAGACTGGACTCAAATAAATAAATTAGAAATGAATAGGAGCTATTACAGAAATATCACAGAAATACAAAGATCATAAGAGACTACTACAATTATATATCAACAAATTAGAAAACCTAGAAGATATGGATAAATTCCTAGAAATAGACAAGCTATCAAAACTTAATCATGATAAATAGAAAATCAGAACATATCAATAATGAGTAAGAGGACAGAATCAGTAATCAAAAACTTCCCAATGAAGAATAGTCCAGGACTAGATGATTTCATTGGTAAATTCCACCAAATATTAAAAAAAAAATTAAAAAAAACTAATATTAATCCTTCCCAAACTTTTACAAAAAATAAAAATAAAAGAGTAAGAGACACGTGCAAAACTCATTTTACAAGGCCAGCACTACCCTGATACTAAAACCAAACAAAGACACTATAAGAAAAGGAAAGAACAGGCCAATATTTCTGATGAACATAGATGCAAAAATCCTCAACAAAACATTAGCAAACTGAATTAAAGAATACATTAACTGGATCATACACCATAATTAAGAAGTGGAATTTATTCCAGTGATGCAAAGATGATTAGACATCTGCAAATCAGTAAATGTTATATACCACATTAATAATTGGAGAATAAATATCATATAATCATTTCAATAAATGTAGGAAAAAAGCATTTAACAAAGTTCAGCATCCTTTTATGATAAAAGCTTACAACTAACTTGGTATACAAGGAACATACTTAAACATAACAATCTCATATCTAACATCATACTCAATGATAAAAAGCTGGAAGTTTTTTCTCTAGGTAAAGATGCTCACTCTTCTACTTTTATTCAGCATAGTAGTAGAAGTCCTAGCCAGAGCAATTAGGCAAAAAAAGAAATAAAAGGCATTGACATTTTGGCAATGATATTTTGGACTTGACACAAAAAGCAAAGGTAACAAAAACAATAATAAAATGGGACTATCATATTAAAAACTTCACAGCAAATAAAACTATCAGCAAAATGAACTGGCAAATTATGGAATGAGAGAAAATATTTACAGATAAAGCATTAACATCCAAAACATAAAAGAAACTTCTACAACTCAATAGTAAAATAAACAAACAAACTCAATCGAGAAATGGGCAGAAGAACTGAATAGACATTTTTCAAAAAATATACATAGATGGCCAACAGGTACATGAAAAGGTACTCAATATTACTATTATCATAGAAATGCAAATTAAAATCACAATGAGATATCACCTCACACCTGTTAGAATGGCTTTCATCCAAAAATCAAGAGATAATAAGTGTTGGCAAGGATACAGAGAAATGGGACCCTGTGCACTGTTGGTTGATGTACAGTATGGAGGTTCCTCAAAAAACTATAAGAGAACTACTATATGATTTGGCAATCTCAGTTCTAGGTATATATCCGAAAAAATGAAATCAGAATCTCAAAGATAAATCTGTACTTCGTGTTAATTGCAGCATTATTCACAGCTAAGATATGGAAACAATCTAAGTATCATCCACAGTTGAATGCATATATGTGGTATATGCTTACACTGAAATATTATTCAGTCATGAGAAAAAGGACATCCTTCCATTTATAACAACTTTGGATAGATCTTGAGGGCATTATGCTAAATGAAATGTCAGAGAAAGACAAATCCTGTATAATATCACTTCCATGTAGAATCTGAAAAATCCTAACTCAGAGAAACTGAGAGTAGAGTAGTGGTTACCAGGGACTGCGGGATGGAAGAAATGAGGAGATATTGGTCAAATAATATAAACTTCCAGTTATAAATAAATTTGGGGAATCTAATTATATCATATGATTATACTTAATAATACTGTATTATATGCTTGAAAATTACTAAGAGAGTAAATCAAATGTTTTCATCAAAAAAAAAAAAAGAATAGTAATTATATGATGTGATAGACGGGTTAGCGAATGCTTTGGTGGCAATCATTTTCTACTATATACTTGTATCAAATCAACACTTTGTACACCTTAAACTTAAATGATGTTATATTCAATTATATCTTAATAAAGCCGAAAAATTAAAAAGAATTAAAAAATAATTTGAGAGGAGAACAAATGGAGCCTCCATTATTTTTATGTTTTCTTTCTTAAACTGATTGGTGCTAACGCCAGTGTTCATATATTATTTCCAAAGCTTTTTTGTGTATCTAAAATATTTCACAGTCAAGTATTACAGTAGGTTATTTGTAATATCAGATAATGTTAAAAAATGTAAATTAAAGAATATCTAAAGTTTTCATTTGATAGAGGATGTTATGGGTACTCCTTCTCAGTGGGCTCTGCAAATAGCGGTCCCCCTTAGCAAGTATCCTTCAAATACTTGATAAGAGAATCAAAGTGGCGAAGAGAGGATTAATCTTTAAATTACTGTCAGAATATAGTTAATTAAATAAAGTTTATTCTTTCTCAATTTTACAACTTTTAGAAATACAAAATGCTGAGATTCTTAAATGTTTTCAGCAAGAAGTGAGGTGGTGAGAGGATGGTAGGATATTATATGGAAAAGAAAATAAATTCTGAGAATTCTTTTTTATAAAGTTGGTCTAATACTGAAATTAGAGAATTTTAAGAAATATTTGAATATACAGTATATAGATCTCCTCTTACCTAAAAATTCTTTAAGTTCTTCTTTCAATGGGTCCTAAGAAATACCAAGAACCACTATCTGAGAGTAATATCTCTACTTTTTTTTTTCTGGAGTATGTATCAGTTCCCTATTGCTGCCATAACAAATTACCACAAATTTAGTTGCTTAAAAGCAACACAAAAGTATTATCTCACAGATCTATAGGTCAGAAATCTGGTTGAGTTTAGCTAATTCCTCTGCTCTGGGACTCAAAAAGCCCAAATCAAGATGTTGGTCAACTTGGGCTTTTATCTGGAGTCCTGGAGAAAGAAATCAACTTTCGCACTTGTTCATATTATCAACTGGATCAGCTCCTTGCTACTGTAGGACTGAGGTCTCCATTTGCTTGTGGCTGCCAGCCAAGGGTCTATCATAGCTTCTAGAGACCACCTTTATTCCTTGGCTAATGGTTCCCTTCCTACATTTTCAAAGGCAGTACACAATGGGTTGAGTCTTTCAAACATTTCAAATATCTCCGACCTCTTGTTTTGCCTCATCTCTTCTGAACTCACCTCTCTGACTCATCTGCCTTCCTCTTCTACTTTAAAGAGTTTATGTGATTATATTGATCCCACTGGCATATTCTAGGATAATCTCCCTTTTTTAGGTCAATGGATCAGTAACCTTAATTACATCTGCAAAACTCCTTTACAGCAATACCTAGATTAGTGTTTGATTGTAACCAGGAATGGGAATCTTGAGGGACACCTTCAGAATTCTGCGTACTACAGTGTGCCCAGTAGGTTCAAAGTAAATTAAAATTTCAAGCAGTGGAAAACACTTGAAGTGATATTTGCCTGGAAAAATGCCTCTAATACCTCATTTATAAATGATAAACACACACACAATCAATCTTAATGTCTTATTCTTTTCAATAAATTGCCAATTAGACATTTGAACGATATATATTTTTACAACCTGTAAAATATAAAAGTTTATCTAATGAAACATTCTCAAACATTATTTAATTATTCAAGTATATAACTTTAAGGCTAATGATAAATCTTTTCTTTTAGGAGTTTCAGTTAAGAACGGTTTTATTTGTATTGTTTTTGAATTTTTAAACAGGTCATGGATTTCTTGGGAGAAGCTGTTTGGACAAGAGATTATTCTGTGATTACAATTAGAGATGTCTTTTTGTAGAAAGTGATTATCAGTATAAGTTAAGTATCAAATCTAGATTTAATGATTCTTAAGTATTTACGAGAGAAATATTAGTTTTGCTGTAATTCTTCTACAATTAGAAATTAACCCATAAGAAACGTTGTAAAAATATAAATTATCATGATTAAAAATATGATACAATAACAATATTACAAAACTATCTAATCTATATTAATTTTGTACAATTGCTGAAAAACATTCATTAAAATCATCTTATTAATATTTGAATTAAAATGCACTGTTACCCCTTTTAAGATTTATGTATTACAAAAGAAAGAAGAAACCAATGTTATGAAATATTAATTAAATAAAGATATTCGTTTAAATTAAAAATCTTTCTATTGCTCTAAATTTATATTGCAGTGAATTTACTCATGGAATCATGGGAATGACCAATCTTAAAGTAATTTTGTACCCTTTCTCTTATTTTCTTGTTAAAGTCTAATTAGGTGTAAAAGTTGTAATGAAAATGCTCTAAGTCACTGACCTCCACAAGGGTGGCAAATGGACTGCTTCACGGTTGTGCATATTCTGCTGACATATCAGACAATAAGGGGAAATGGTTGAGAACACAGGACTCTGGAGTCAGACTACTTGGATTACAATCCAGCTCTGTCACTTACCCCTGAGTGTACTGAAGCAAATTACGCAGACTTTCTGGGCCTCAGTTCCCATCCATAAAATGGGAACGATATAATATCACATCTCTCCTAGGATTGTTGCAGAAATGAAATCAAATGATATATAAAAATTACATACAAAGTTGTAAAAGTGCTGAGTACTTAGTATGGGCTCAGTTGGTGTTAGTTATTATTCTTAAAGTGATGTTCATCTTTAGGATCCAGACTGTGACAAGCAGAGACCTACACTGTTCAAATTTATGTGTTTAGAACATACAAGTGTACAGCCTTAGCCTCAGTAAAACTGTCCTGTTGTGAACTCAGCTGGTCAATGAAGAGGACAGAGGAAAAAGCTGAAGAGACCAGCAACTAGTTCTGCACTCCCACTAGCCAGCTATGTTTGCACTGCTGCAAAGACATTGTCAGTGTTATATCCCTCGTTCTGGCCGTTCGCCTTGGTCATTCATTCTTTTCATCAAATAATTAATGAATACTCATGATGTTGTTAGAGGCTTTGTGTAATGGAGATACAGAGATGAATATGAAATGTTCTGCCTCATGGAGTTTGCAGTCTTGCAAACACACACTGGCAACCCCAAGCCATCCTTACTTTTGACTCACTACTTTGAATTTAACAAGAAAGTCATTTTTCTATTTGAAGTAATAAAAATTTGGGAGAAATGTTGAGGATTACATCATGAGGTATAGAAGCTGAGATACTATTGAGGATTTTGGAGAAATATGTCAAAATTTCTTAAAACTTATTAAAGAAGAACTCAAAAGACAGCCGTGGAACAAACATACAGTGTCTCTAGTTCCTCCCAGGTATTTGGTTATAGATGGAAGAGGAGACAGAAATTATCTTTTTGCTTCCACATAACCTCACAGACTCTCTATAACCTCTGACTTTCTTCTCTCTACTCCATCCTTAACTAGTACCTCATCACCAGGTGCTATATTATCAACTCAGTTATACTATATCTAATTTAGATTTAGGATATTTCAGAAGAGTCCTTTAAGATTAGCAGTTTAAATCCAAAATCTCTTAAGATTGATTCATCAGCCTTCTCTCATACAGTCTATATTCTGGAGATCTCAGAATTTCAGGCTTGGAAGGAAATTTTAATATCTAATGCAATTATTTTATTTTTCTAGATATCTGAATAATTTTCCCAGGGCCACACAGGTGGTTTGTCACAAAGCTGGAATTGGAACTTAAATCCTATTTCTATTTCAACTTCTTTCCACACCAGCTTATATTCTAATTAGATGTAATGGGCATTTACTGTTGTCAAGGATAGATTCTAAGGTAGTATTTAATCTATGGCTAATGAGGCATTAAATGTCCACAACTGATAACAAATAGAATGCACAATATTTGAAAACTGAATTTATCATCATTTACCATCACTTTAATGAGATTGTATACCACCTTTGTTTATGTATTTCATCATGCCTCTTTCTTTGTTAAAGATTTTGCTCATAGAATTATTACATGGACAAATTACATACATTAATTAAATTATAATCTTCACTTTGGGGTTAATATAGATAAAAACGATTGGAAAAAAAAATAAAAGATTCACCAAATGTTGCTAAATCATGTCAGATTATATTATACCCCACCAAAAAACAAAAGAAACAATCACATTACAATTGTAAAAGCAATGACCATAAAATAAAATGACAACATCTTTATACATTAGAGTACACTGGATATTGAAATTTTTCTTTTAGTTTAGGATACAAAACTTCTATACACTTGTTCTTTAAGAATTTCTTCATTGATTGAAAATGATATATGTAAGCTCCTAATTTCTTAATAATTAAATTCCTATAATTACACATAACATATACAGCTATATCATCAAAGAATATACTGCAGATTCTTGAAAGCAGTACACACCACATATGGACCTCATATTTATCATTTCAAAGTAAACATCAAAAGACATTGAACAAAATAAACAGCAGCATTTTTCTGCTTATTTCAAGTATTTTTGAAATATATTGTCTGAGTTAGAGTGTCAGATTAGAATTCACCGCCAATTTGATTCTTGCCTTTGTAAATATTTTTGTTTTCTATCGGAAAGTTTATAAAGTTTTCTCTTTATTTTTGTAATTCAGAAATCTCACCATAATGTCTAGGTCTGAGTCTTCTTTTATTATTTTAACTCAGCTCTTGTTCAGTATTTTTGGGAGAAGATTAGATCTAAATTCTCAAGTCTCTAACTCAGGGGAATATTTTTTCCTGCGATGATAGCTTCTCCTCAATCAACTCATTTTATTTTTATAAGATTTTGTATATTGCATCTACAAATTCCATGTTTCTAGTATTTTTTCCCACTCCTTGTTCTTGAATCTAAGGCATAGTATAATTCCTTGAGTTTGTTTCTAGTTTGTATTGGTAGCTGTTCTGCTCTTTTACTTTTGCTATTGTTTTTTGTTTGTTTATTTTGTTGTTTTATTTTTTTTTCCTTCTAAAACAATAGCCACACTCCACAGTATAATAATTAATGGCATGGGTTCTGGACTTAGTTCTTTTTGAGTCTTGGCTTGGCAACTTAATAGTTCTTTAACCTTGGACAAGGTGTATTACCTGTGTCTGTTTTTTTTCCTTCTAAAACAATAGCCACACTCCACAGTATAATAATTAATGGCATGGGTTCTGGACTTAGTTCTTTTTGAGTCTTGGCTTGGCAACTTAATAGTTCTTTAACCTTGGACAAGGTGTATTACCTGTGTCTCAGTTTCTTCATCCCACAGAGATAATACTAACACATCCTTCATAGAATCATTGTGAGGATTGAATGAGTTACTGTAAGATCAGAGAACGGTGCATGGTATATGGTAACCTATCAGCAAAATTACAGTATTGCTCCTTTTACATATCACTGTGCTATTTTACAGAATGAGAAGAAGAAAAAAAACTCAAATATCTATGTAGGGACACTAATTTTAAGTTGTTCTCTTCTGGTTACCTGAAATATCTATATTTCATATGTTCCATTGGGAACATTTGCTCTAATTCTCAGCTTTCTTCTTTTTCTCTCCAATGACAGGTGATACTTCATTATTTTTTCAATTTATGTGTTCAGGTTTAGATGGCACATACTTGTGGCTGGTATGGCTCCCTTATGCTTAGGCCAATATTCAATGTCATGAAATTGCAGTGATCAGAAAACAGAAAGAAGCAAAAAGGCTGATTTCTTTGTAGGTACATATACTGAGAATGAACCTGACAACATTTTTTCCAAAGGAGAAAGCAAGAATAAGGGAGGTAAGAAAAGATCCAGCTGCATTTAGGATGATGATGACACCCACTGGAGGAAGCACCAGAGCAAACACTTTGTTCAACATCTCTCTGCAGAGCTCTGACAAGTTCTAGAAGCCCTACTGTGTGATTCTCACTGATAGCCCCACTCCTTTGAATGCAGTTAAATGATGCTATAATTTCCCAAGCCTTCCATTTCATTAGTTTTCTGTTGGAGAGACTTGCCTACTTGTCTCTCAGGATTTCCCTACTTTGCTAATACTGGGCTTTAAAAAAAACCCTTGTTAGCTCTTCAGTAAGCCAATATATCCACTTCATATTTTAAAAATAAACTCCTGAAAGCATCTGCTTTATTGATGTAACTCTTCCCTATTTTCCAGTATTTCTACAGATTTTTCCTTTGCTCATTTGGTACTTCTTTAGTTCCATGCAACTGGAGTATGAAGGAAAAGAAAGAAATATGGGCTAGTTTAATTTCCCATCCTGAAGCTGGAAATCCTATTTTAGGTTTTGAAAATAACTAAGATGTTCATTTTACTATGGCGGTAGAGTTAGCTGAGGAACAGAGTCTACAGAGTAATGTCAATGTTAAATTGCTTTTTTAGCTAAACTGATGCAAAGTAAAGAGCTGTCAACATGATTAAAATTATTGGCAATTTGAACTTAATTGAGAACTGTGTTTTCTTATTTCCTCCAGCCTCTCGACCACTTATGTAGTAAGATTTACATTTAGTTTATTTCTAAATTTTCATTGTTCATGGTCAAGAGTAGTGACGTAGACAGCTCAAAAGAGAAAACCAGCCTGAATCATCTTTATTGGTGTATATGCCCGCTTTGTAATTGTGTGGGTTACATTTTAACCTCCTAATTATATTATCTTCAGGCTAATATGAAAATGAGATTTAAATCCCCGCGCCAATGACCCAGAATATCTGGGAGAAAATATCCAGAGAAAGGAATAGCCAAGACAGACAGGGATTCAAATCTACCAACGCAGAGGTCACAAACTGACTATATATAAAACCAAAGAGATCAAAGACAGGTATAAGATTTCAGAATTATTGTTTAAATAAAACAAGTCATGTCTATATTGTTGGTGTAAAGCATTTGGTACAATGAAAAGATTTATTTACTGCCAACATAAATAATGGCAATTTATACATTTGAATTTAGCACCTTTAAAACACACACCCACTCATGTGCGTGTGCGCTCACACGCACACACACACAGACAATTGCAATTTATCTTATTCCTTCCAGCTTGTGAAATGACTTGAAACAAACAGTGACAGAAAAAGAAGTTAGACTGGCTTGTTCAGGTGTGGGAAGATTTGTCAAAATCACAGCTGGTATGAGGAAAGACTGAGTATTTAGATTTATGCAATGAAGGAAGTGCTACAGACTGCCCAAGTGCCTGAGGTCAAATGCTGTGCATCCCAATTTACTTCCTTAAATTAATAGCCAGGTGTTATGCTAGTTATATACCTTAATCATTAATTATGACTGTGGCAGCAGGAGAGAAAAAAAATACTAGAACACATGAGCTGGGATGATAAAAGGAAAGCATCAATCATGCATGACAGAAGAGCCAAAGATACAATTTCTGCCTGGAATGCTTTCTTTTGTGACTCTGTATAGTCTCTCTCACACCAGACTTTAAACTTCAGAGACACCACTTCTCATATTCGTGTGTGTTCGTGTGTGTGTGTGTGTGTGTGTGTGTGTGTGACAACCAGCTATGGTTGTAGAATTCAGATGAAAACAAAATAAAAAATGAAATGTAATTGTTAGCAATGCCCATATTTTCCAGGGAGTCCATGAGGCTCTAGATGAAATTAAAGGCACTTTTTACAAAAAGAATCTCCAGTCAAGAGTTGATTCTTTCAATAAAGGTTAAAGTAAGCTACAACAAGAAGTCAACAGTAAATAGTCATACTGTCAGCACAGGTTTGTCCATTCTTTCATTTTGCTACAATGTCATAATATATTGCATATTCCATCTTAAGCAAGTGACAGAGAAGGTGAATTTCTCCAAAGTACCATGGCACAGTAAAGTGTATCACAAAGTTTGTGAAGCAGAACACAATTCCCATTCTGGTGGTAGTGAGTGGCATAAATGGGGAATTCAGAAGCAGAAAGAATAAGACATTATTTTGTGGAAGGAAACTAAGTATTAGATTCAATTTGCTACAGGATCTTAGATAGATTATTTCACTTCTCTAGTGTTCACTGCTCTTGTTTATAATTACTAGTTTTAGCCATATCAACAGTCCTTAACCTGAAGTCCACATATGAGTTTCATGAAGATCTGCAAATAGAGTTAAATTATGTGGAAAACATTGTTCATCAGATTCTTTAAGGATTACTGAAAAGATACATACCAAAGGAGTACTTCTCTGTGTACTAGAAAATTAATTCTTTTTAATTTCCAATCTGTTATGAACCAACACTTTAAAATAATCTATGTAAAATATGAATTACTAAAAAGGAAAAAAAATGAATATATACAAGATAGAATTCCCATTTTTCTATTATATTCAACAGGTATAAAATTAATCTGTCAAGTTGCTATCAAAATTTATAAATTCTTCCCATCAACTGAAGTCATTGTTATGGATTGACCAGCACTAATCTATAGACCACAATTTAGGTAGCACATGCACTAAGAGTCCTTCCAGCCTTAACCTTGAAAGTTTCTATATGAATTCTAGATTGCCTTATCCATTCTGCCTTATCCATTCTGCCTTGTCTCCTCCTACCTAAATCATACAATTCAACCAGTCATCACAGTCAGCACAAGATAAAGGCATGCCTTCCTTAGAAAGCAATGTAAAATTATAAATAATTATGACAACAACAAAATATGCTTATCCCAGTCACCTGTGATTAATTATTTTCCCTGAACAATAAGAGTAAAGAGATGGGAAAGCCTGCAGAACTAATCACGACAAAGCCCAACCATCTACTGGCTGAGACTCCCTTATCTATACTTCTCTGTTCACGTGATTATCCTGACTTGGACTGTCATTACCAACGTTTCTACTATTTCATATTTACATCCTCATTCAAAATGCTTCACTGCATTTATTAGGCACTCAAAGCATATCTAATGAGTACTTACCACACCAAGAAGGGGAAAAAGGCAAATAATGTTTAGAGCATATCAGTTCTTCTAAGTGTTTTATGCTAAGAATCACATCTGGGGTATGCAGAGGGAGCAGTGCAAAAGAGACTTCAAAGACAGACTAGAGGGTCACATAAGGTTTCTCAGAGTAAGTTTTCTGGTGCTGTGTCTTCAGTGATGACTACCAGGTGATCTTCCTCTAATATTAGAGTTTAGTCATCTCATTAGACTATTCTTTGTGGTTTGCTACTTCTCTTCTTGCTACATGCTTGGTTAAAAAGGATGTCCTCAGACAGTAGACCTCTCTTTGATTAAGAGTGCTCTAACTGACCAAGAAAAAAGTAAGTGTGTGTGTGTGTGTGTGTGTGTGTGTGTGTATTAATTCTGTGTGTTTGGCAAAAGACAAGCAAAAATTTAGGAAGGGCAGTGCATGTAAAGTAAATGGTGAAAAGTATTGTAAAAATATGACTCTATCAAAGAATGTGGTGAGGAGAGTGAGGCAAGTGGTGAGAGATGAAACTGAAGAAAGTAAGAGCGAGGTCATCATACTTCCTGAATAGACCCTTAAGGATTCTGGATTCACTTGGAGGTCATTTTTGACTCATTGAAAGGTTTTAAGTAAGAAAGTGATAGGATTAATATTTTACTTTAGAAAGATCATTCTGGTAGCTCTGTGAAGAGTATCTAGGAGGTGAGAAGAATGAAGCTAGGAGTGCCAAGAGATTCATCTAATAATTTAGGTGAGAAATCATGAGATCCTAGGATGAGCTTAGTTACAGTTAGGAATGCAAGAAGGGGGCATTTTTGAAAGACACCAAAAAGTAGAATTATATGCTGTGGGTGAGGGGATGAATGAGTGAAAGAAATCATGAATGATTTTCAGGATACTGGCTTGGGCAGTTTGGAGGTTGGCGATTTCATTATCTGAAAGACAAAATGCTGATGCAAGTGAAAGATGAGAGTGGAAAGAAAAAAAAAGTTCAGGTTTGAATATGTTCAATAATTCAAGGTATCTACAGAAAGTTTAAATGGAGGTGCCCATAGGTAGTTGGAAATAGGAGTCTATAGTTAGGAAATAGGTCTAGGCTAGATCAAAAAAAGTTGGTCAGCATCAATCACAGACATGACATGAGTGTGATCACTTTGTCAATCCTTGTCTGAGAAATTTTATTACACTCCAATAGAACTAATTTTATTCTATAAATATTGGTGGGTTTTTTTATCTCCTTTATTTCCCCCCAAATATTAAGAGATCATACAAACATATAAACTTTTCACTTAAAAATTTAGTAGTAAAACAAGCTAAAGGGTAAATGATGTAGAACAATAAAGAAAAAGCTGGACCAAGACCCACACATAATGTGCAAATCACTCGCTGTTTACTGCCCAGGGTCGGGCCATACTTTGGGTTCTGAATTTTCAAGCAGCAATGCAAAAGGGGAAAATTACAAGTTATATATTTAATACCCATAAAATAAAAATAAATCAACTTTTTCAAAAGCATAATTATGGGAGAACTAAAAAAATTTCTTATTCTGAGAGTCCACACAAGAAAAACATTGTTAGTATAATGAGCACTGTTCTTAATAACATCCCTAAAGCAAATAAAAAATGAGTTATGTAACTATTTTTATATCCATCAATGTAGGCTGATGATATAATAACAAAGAGGAGCAGAGTAAAGGCAATTCAAAAAAGGAAAGAAGGCAAATAGTGTAATATATGAGTTGAGCTATTGTAAGAACTGGCTTTTCCTGTGCATGACATGGGGAACCCATGGAAGATTTTAAGCTAAGAAATGACACAATTTGTCCTTGCAGTAAGTGCTGTGATCGTGATACACATTACATTATATAAACAGAGAAAAGGAAACATGGGAGGCTGAGTTTTAAAAGATGCTTTGGAATTGTCCAGACAAATTAGGAGACAGGGTGGGAATAGAAACACTTCCAGACAAATGGACATGTAGTCTGAACAAATAAACTAAGGTGAGAAAAAGAAATATAAGCAATTCAGCATGGCTACGAAGCAATGATAAGGCAGAGGGAATGATGAGAAAGGATGCTACGGAGGTAAGGAGGAGAACATTGAAAGATTTATATTCATATCCCTAATCTTTGCAAATAGACTAAATATTCCTGGGGACAAGGATCATACGTAACAATAGCTGTTTATGACACCGAGTGTCTACATAAACTTTATGCAACTTCATTGATGAAACAGTTTGTACTATGGTTGGAGAAAAGCATTTAAATACAAATTTATTCATTGATGTGCCAGATGTTATTTTTGAAATATGCCAGAAGAGTACTTTTTAGAAGAAATTACACATTTTCCATTATACAAGAGAAAAAATATTTCTGTGCCCCTCTAATGAAGCTTTGGGGAACAATTGCATGTTATCCTGACTCATTTCACATCGATGTACTGGTCACCCCCAGAGAACTGCTTAGCTTCAAATCACTTGGGCCTGAGTTTAGCAGCTCCAAATTCCAACAACCTCACAAAATAAGCCTGGGTATCTAAACTGAAAACTGATCATTATGTTCCAAATAGGAATCTATATGCTAAAAAATAAAATCTAACATTCTTTTACTGACCTTTACAAAAAATCAGATTGGAATAGGTGGTCTGAAAATGTGTTTACCTAGAAACCATGTTTAAAAGAAAAACAAAACAAACAATATAGGTACCATGACCTAAATAAAGTAATTGGTTACTGTATACCTCTTAAGTCACCTCCAGCTCTTGTAGGATGAGGATTTTAATATTTTTTTCTGCTAAAAGATTCAATAAGTGTACAGTATACTGTACCTTTCATTTAGCTAGGTCATTCAACTTTCTAAATAAGACCGAATGTTTGCCCATAGTTAGAAGAAGAACCTCAGAGTTTTCTTAAAAGATTTCCTGTTTTCTATTCCTGTAAGAATGATTTTTAACCTAAAACTGATGTTTTCTTTGCATACATACAAGGTACCCTTTTGCTTGCTTGTTTTAGTTTATTTTTCTTTCCCATGAGGAAGTTTTTTCAGAGCTCTTGAATTTTAATGGAAATTTATTGCTGATGTTCTGGCCAAAAAGATTGTTTTGATCACAGGTAAATGGCAATTTTCTCCACATTGTCATAGCAGCAGACTAGCACAAGGCCACGGCTACTAGCAACCAGCAGGAGTGCTGGGGTCTGAGTGTCAGTACCACTTGCACGGGCCCATTTTCTAAGTGGGCTGAGAGGAGACTTGATCCTACTAAGTTTCAAAGAGTATGTTAACTCTTCAGCTTTGAAGCAAATCTGTCCAGAATTATCCATTTGTCCATTTGTGGTAAGAGACTCCATGAAATACGTGTGAAATCTAACTTTTTTGTGTAAGGACAGCGTTGAAATAATCCCTGGCTCTGTCGAGACTAGTATTTCTTTAGCTCCTCCCAAACCAAATGGTCTTTTCATATGGGGTTATGTAATGCACATGTGTAAGAATTAAATGTAAAAGTTGAAATGAATAAATGTTATCATGTAAGAATTAATGCAGAACAAATATAGAGGTTATCTTCTTAAAAGTAAGCCTCTAGATGGCCACAAATTAAAATAAGAATGGAAAGGAAAGTAATACTATATATTTGGTATGCAAACAACAAATCAAGTTGAGTAAATTATTTTCTCAGGAGACTCTCTCACTAAATCATTGAATTTTACCATCTATGAAACCCAGTGAAAATCTCATTCTCCAGCACCTTCATCGTAAAGCCTTTCCAATAATAATAGAAGGAGATAAATTATTATGCAAGCAAGATAGAGAAAAGGAAAATAAAAGAATACATTTAAATGTGAAGCAAAAGACCTAAATCAAGGGCCAACACTCATTTGCTCCATCACTTCATTTTTCTGTGTCATAGTTTTCTCTTCTGAAAAACGGAGGCCATAATAATGACTGTCCTGCTTGCTTCATAGGAGTGTAGAGCAAATGAGATAATGAGTATGAATCAATCATCTCCAATTCTTAAAGAGCTATATAAATATTAGTACCTTAGGAAAGTTATTTAACTCCTCTGAGCCTCCATATACTCATCTGTCAAATAAAGCTTTTCATGGCTTGTCTAATTCCAAAGTGATCTTGTAAAAATCAAGTAAGATGATGTCAGCACACTCTGAAATATAAGGTGCTCTCAAGTACAAGGATTTCAAACCTATTCAACAACCGTGTAGAGGAAAAGATTATGGTTGTCTAGAAATGGCAAATCCTTAGACCCATTCTATAATCTTAGGTATGCACAAACACACACACACACACACACACACACACATACACACACAAAATCTGCTAACTATATTAAAATTTTCACCTCTAAAAGAGAAAAGTAAATTAATAGAAAGTTTCACTATCAGAATTCTAGAACATTAACTACCGATACCATTACAAGTAGTTAGGAAACCGTAAATTAAACTTTGTAATGCTTTCCCAGAGGAAGGGAAAATTCACAGTCATAACTTAGAGCTTAAATTAGACGGGGAACAGTAGGCCAGCATGCGTTACAGAGAAACAATGCTTCAGTGGTAGCAAAGTGAACTAAATGACACAGAAGATCTTTTCTGTATTTAATGTTTGACAGGCAAAAATACTTGCATTAATGCAGTAATGTGCTATAGAAGTCATCATCATGGGAATGATCAATCAAAACTTTAATATTGTTTAATAAACATCACACTATGAGAACATATTTTCCCTTTCAAGTGCAATTTGTTCAAGTTTGAGGGAACTGCTAAATTGTCACACTTGGCAAAATCTTGAATGACAGCCCGATCTAAACAAAAGTAATCCTTTTATATCTCGAGTTGATTTAAAGGAAGATAGGAAATGTGGGGTAGACATTGGGATTTAGAATGCCCCACGGCAATGATAATCAGACAAAACTGCTTGTTACATTGCAAAGGTAGGGTATACAGAGAATGCATCAATGTTTTGAAATAAAAGACCGTTTTAACTAAAACATAGATAGTGATCTGATAAATAGAAAAAAAGTAAATAGTAAAGTTAATTTGGAGGTATGATACATGGCTTCTACAAACAACTGTGTTAATGACTAGTCAACCTGACCTACAATAAGTTAACCTCTCTATGATTTTGTCCCAATATGTATACTCCTAAATCAGTGGCTCTCAACTGGAGTGGTGAGGTTCAATTTTTGCCAGAGACATTTGGCTTTTTGGCTTATCATGATAGAGAGAGGGTGGTGCTATAGGCATTCTGTGGGTGGAGGCCAACGATGCTGCTAAATATCCTAAAATGCACAGGACATTCCCCCACAATAAATAATTATCTGGCCCCAAAGTCAATAATATCAAGATTGAAATTGTGTTCTAAACTGAAATACCCAAAAGTATACTATGAGGTAAATAAGGACCTCATCATTCCTAGCATGAAAGCAATGTAAAAAACAAAACAAAACAAAAAAACACAATATTTTATTAATTTAATTGGTATTGTTTAAGCTTCTTTTCCACCTGAGTTTTGTTTTAATTATAAAGCACTTGACAGAAAAATAAGATTCATTTCTGTAATAGACTTAGTGATTTCTTTTTAGGCAGCTTTTTCTTTTTCCAATTAATTAATATTTAGCTGCTTTCTTATAATAAATGCCAGAATCTCCCTAAACTTTTCAGATGAAGTTACAAAACTCAATGAAATTATTAATTTTTTTCTGATAAAATTGTAGGACATAAGAAGTTTTTTCTCTCTCAGGGATGTTATTTGTAAATATTTCTTGGAAGTCTGAAATGAAATTAAAAATACATGCACAATTCTGGAGGCTAGTTATGCTATTCATGCTGAAAATAGAATGTTAGCACTGGAGAATTTCTTCCTAAATGTGTCAATGTAGATGAGGTAGCTAAAAGCCAAGGCCATACAAAGAATCAGATCTAAATCCCAGGTCTCCTGATGTTCAGTTTCTAAAATAATTCCTGTTCATCATAAACATTAAACAGCCTACATGACTAATAAATGATTCTAAAGTGAGAATTAAATTTTTATTCCCTGAAACTCAGAATGGCATTATATAAACAATATCAGAATCAGGACACATTATTACAAAGCATTTCTTTGCTTCTTTTAACTAAAGTTTATCTGATTTGCCATATTAAAAAATAAACTGTCATTTGTTAGTAATATATAGCAGTAAGCATATTGCAACAATTCTAAAAGGTTTATTTTATAATCTTTTTTGGCATTTATAAAAAATAAGTGAAAAAAAAACAGTAACCTAGATGTACTTCATACATTTTCTATCATGGCTAATGGTTCATGTTTTACAAACTGTTGGTTTGAATTATTGCATTTCCTATATATAAAAATGGAAAAGTTTCTAAAAGAAAATGACTAAAATGAAATATTCAGATGAAAAGCAATGAGAGTTACCATAAGGCATTCTTATAAGAATTAGAGTTTTTAAATTTTGCCACTGTAAACAAGATTAAAAAATGACCCAAAATAATTTTTATACATCCACAATTTTTTACCAAAATTAAAGCGTAGAGCACTGGAAGCAGCACAGAACTAGAAGCCATGGCACATGGATGCTTCTGCTTACCTTGGTACTTTCTGAGATATTGAGAAAATTACTTAGCCTCACTGATTTTTCATTCACTTAACTGTAAATGGTGGGGATTAGATGAAGGGATGTACTAAATCTCTCCTAGCTCTAAATTTTTATGGTTTTATAAAACATTGAGCTCAAAATCTTTTGATCTACATATAGGATATACCACTTTATAATTTTCATAGTTTTATTTCAGGAAAGACAATTTATGTTATAATAGAAAACTAATTCAAGCTAGCTGAAGCCATTTGAGGGATTTATTGGCCCATCTTCCATAAAGTTTTGGTCACTGTTTAGATCTTGCCCCAGGAACTCAAATGGAATCTTCTGCACTTGGTTTCGCTTCATCTCTCAACTCTGTTTTATGTTATGTTGGTTTAATCCTCATAATATATGGAGTGATTCCCTGTTGCTCTAAGAACAATTCTTCTCAATTTCAAATTCCAGCAAAAAGAGATGAGCCTGTCTTTTTTTTCCTCTCTGCTCTCCTAGCAAATGTCAACTTCTTTCTAGTTTGCTCTGATTAATTAACAGGCCACTCTCTGAACCAATGACTGCAGTCAAGGAAATGTGATACACAGATTTATGTAGTGTGAATGACATGTCTTCTCCTGGAACCAGAGAAAGGGTAACTGGGAGGGGATGCTTAGAACAATGGGAAATCACAATGTATATTTTGAGAATTAAACCAACATAGCATAAAGTAGAACTGAGAGATGGAAGTAAACCAAATAATGAGGATGCTGTTTGAATCCCTGAAACCATGCTTGCATGAAGACTCAGACTTTATGGAGGACAAACCCATAAATCCTCTTTATTTGCTTAAGTTGGTTGAAGATGATTTTTCTATCATAATAATCAATAATTTAAACTATTTTTTAAACTATAAAGGATTATATCCTATATTCAGATTAGTGAAATATTTTAAGCCTAAAGAACTGAATATCTTTAATATATCAGAAAATATGTATTGTTTGAAGCACTGTAACAAAGACAGAATTTAAAAAAGTCTGTATGTACTAAGAGAATATGTACCAAGTAAGAAGAAACAGGTAAGTGTACTTTTCTATCTATAAAATAATATGGGGAAATAAAGAAAGAAAAAATAAATAAACAAACACATAAATGATGTAGAAAAAAAGAGGCAAAAAATGATAAACTTAAGACATGTATGTTTTTACCTTATCTTGTTGACTCTCTCCATTTCTTCACAGTGAGTTTCAGTGGATGCATACCCATCCTGATATGATAACAACATTTTAAGAAATATCTTTATATCCTATTTTTTCTACATTCTGTTAGAATGTAAGCTCCATGACTTCAGAGAGTCTTATTTTGTTTACTAACATATATCTTACATTATTAAATAAGTCCCTAGAATATGTAAGAACATAATAAATTAATCATTAAATGAATTACAAACAGGCAATAAAATGCAGAGGTAAAAGGAGAGAACCAAGGAGAATATGAATTATTCTAAATTCTTTCTTCTACCTCCATTCTCACCCTAAAAACCTTGATCTTTATTGTCTCTTTATCCATACACACACATAACATTTAATAAGCTAAATTCTGAAATTCAGAACATATGGAAGAAAGTGATTACTTTCTAGAAACTTATATTCTAATGAAGAGGATAGGCTATATTTTATTTTTTGGACATTTCACATATTTCATAATTAGTGGAAGTAGAAAAAAAATGAAATTGGGGCCAATTATGCTATAAGATCTGCAGGATAACTTCCTAAATGTGTTGAAGTTTTTAGGTTTGTTGAGCTTGAAAGTGGGGAGAAAGAGAGATTTTTGTCAAGTATGAAGTGAGATGTTCTGAGAATAAAAGATGCTAGATAAAAAAAAGAAAAGTGGTAGAATAAAAATAAAAAAGTATTGGATCTAAAAGAAGATTCTTACAACTTCTTTTTTGACCACCTCCCTGATGAAAGACCCAGAAGGGAATGGGACTTACATGGCAGAGAGCAAGGAGTATCTCTTAGATATCTGAGTGAAGAAGAAATGAGAGCAAGTATTTGGGTATCATCAAATCATGTTGCCCTTTTGATCAAAAACAAAATACAAAACATTCTATTTTAGAATAAAATACAAATGTTTCTTCTGCCTACTTCCTTCATCATCATCACCCCATCTTCTCTCATCATATTACAGTCACACTGGCCTTCTTCCTTGCCTTAAACTCTTCATGGTTGTTTTCATCCTATAGGATTTTTTCATGGGCTGTTCTCTCTCCCTAAAATGTTCTGCCCTCCCCTTCTCCACTAGTCCCATAACTAGTTCCTTCTCATCAGTCAGGTCTCAGAGCAAATGTCACTTCCTCATAGAGGCTTTCTCTCACACCATCTACAGTAGCATAGTCACCAGTTACTTTCTGTCACCTAGCCAGACTATTTCTAAAATGAAAGCCATATAAGAATAAGGACTGAATGCCTATTTTGTGTATCTCCCAAAACCTAGAAGAGAGTCTGGCACAGAGCAGTAAGTCGATTATTATTAGGAAAAAATATCCTTTTAAAGGTTTTTTTTGGCATAGACGACTATCACATTAAGCTCTCTGCAAAAGTGGTGACTCAAAGGAAAGGATTAATCCATTAGAAACTGCCTTGTGTTTGTTCCATTTCAACTATTTTTACCATTTAATAATGATTTTTATCTGAATGACGTTTAAATGGACTTTTAGAATAATGATCCCAATTATTTGTTAGTCACTTCTATCAATATTAACATAAAAGAAAATTTAAAGATGTGATACAAATTAGATCATATTAAAATACTGTGGTCAGTTTTCCAGTGGCTCAAGTATCCTTGGAACAGTTTAAAGAAACTGACTAGACATCTCAAAGCTCTTTGACATATTAATGATATTGAATGTCACTTTACTTCTTAATGAGTGGTACAATAATTTTGTAAATCATAAATAACAAGTGGAGTCTACTAAATAATAAGACGATGAGTAGCAACTGCTATTATAAAAAAGTAATGAGACCACTAATAAAGGAGAATATAGCAAGACTATGTGGGAGACAGGAAAAAAATGAGAAGATAAGTACCTTGATGCAGCTGTGGTTTCAGAGTATTTCTAAAACTTGTGACCTACTGCCACAAACAGAATAAAAAAGGACACAGAGAAGGCAAAATCTTATAGATCTGCATTTCTTTACCATTGTTTTAAGACTTTGGGATTAAAAATTATTTTTTTTATAGCAATGAAGCTGCAGAGAATAAAAATTTAAGGTTGATGAGTATTAGGCCCAGGAAAATTTGTAAAAGGGAAATTAGACAAAAGTGCCTTAAGATTATACAAACCATCCTTCCAAAATAAGGAAGACAAGGTTTGTATATGAGTATGCATGTACACATGTGCATGTGTGTATGTCAGTATGTGAGCACAGTTAAATATTGAATGTGATTGTAAGGGTTCACCAATGGCTCTAGAAATAGGTTGTAGGAGGGACTTGGGCACAGGTTACGTTCTAAAAAAGCTTTATGGATACTGAATTTTGAATTTCATATAATGTTCATGTGTCACAAAATATTCTCTTTTAGATTTTTTTCAACTATTTAAAAATATAAAAGCTATTCTTAGGTTGCAAGACATACAAAAACAAATGGATTGGGCCCTTCAGGCCATAATTTGCCCCTACTATAAAATAATTGCATTCTACAATCTACATGTGTGAATTTCAAGGGTTCACAAAGAGACAAAGCACAATGGGAATTAAGAGCAATAAGTAAAGAATAAATTCTTATTACACTTACCAAAAATAGGAAATGCTCCTTTTAAATTTGGTATTTCCTTTCATGCCTCTTCAGAAATTATTTTAAATTCCTTTCAGAATTCATTTATTATTAATGTACACAGATTGTTTCGGTATGAGATTTCTTCATTAAAATGATTTTATTTTGAACTGAGGCAAAAAAAAACACACTTGTCTATTTACTAACTATAAAATATAGGACTGCTGAAAGGTCTATGGCACCTACAGGAATTCATTACTTTGTTATCCAAAATGTTCTATCCTCTGTGTCAGGGAAAAAAATGTCAGAGATATTTCAAAGGATTTTTTTTATTCCTTTCAAAAAAAAGCACATTAAATAGACTGCTACGTAAAGCTGGACACATCATCTGTTCTTCCTCAAAAGGGAAATACAGTTACATGCGTGTTTGACTCCTTCCTCCCTGGCACTGAGGCTCGGAACTAAAACAAGCAAGGCTGGGCTTCTTTTGAATCAGGCAAACCTGGCTTTTGCTTTTAAGTAGGCATCTGTTGCCTTGGGCAAAACAGAATCTTGGTTTTCCCTCCACTGAAAATTGAACCTTAGCTCTCTCACCTCCAAAATGGAAAAAAAAAAATTCCTACTTCCCAGAGAAAATTAGAAGTTTAAAGTTAAATGAAATGAGAAAGCATGTGTAATGTTCACATAGGAAGCAAAATGTATAGAAGCTATTATTATTTCTCAAATAACCTCTGTAATACAAGTAGGAATAGGCTAACTTAGCAGCCTGAAAGTTGGTTGAGAATGGCTCTAGATCTATAATGAAAGCCATTCCCACAATTTGTTGCAAGGAAAGAAGTGATCCTGTCACAAGTGTATTGAGATAGAGAGACATAAGAAGGCAAAATGGGATTGCTTTTCTTTAATACTATTATTGACCCATCTGATCTTACAAATTAGATTCCTGCTTAAAATTTTATGATTAATTCATAGCATGAAACAGGAGAGGTTTCGAATTCATAAGAGAATCAATGCAATACAAATTCTGGGGTCTTTCTGTGCAGTTCAGAAATAATGGGGATAGTTTGACCAAACGGGGTGAAAAAGAAGTGAGGGAGGGTCAATAAAAATATGTTTTTCTAACTAGTTTTCAAGCATCCTTATTCCAAAATAGAGCTGTGTCCTTGCGAGAACTTCAGGTCATTGAGACGTTGGGATGGCGCTATCACTTATATAAAATATGGCTTCTTCTGAACTATGTCCTAAAGATAATTAACAGATATGTACCATTTTTGAAATGTCAGGTACAACAAGGTTAACAATTTTATCAAAATGGAAATCACCTTTAATCAGAAAAACCAATACTATTTTTTTTTTAATTTCACTTCAACTTTTAAGTGGAAAAGCAACATATAGTGAGTTTTCTAAGCTTTTTTAGATGCCATCAGCATTTCAAGGACATATTTTTCATTTTATAATTAAAAAATGTTATCTACTATATCACTTTCAGTCTTTCTGATAGGCGTATATTTAAGTCAGAAGGAGATGGAAAAACTGAAAATATAATATCTCATTATAGACTATCCACCGTTTAAACCTCCAGGCTGGCAATATGTATTTAAATAACATGTCATAAAAACTTCTTGGTACATAATGATGTAATAAATATGAGAACGCCTCTAAGGCTAACTAACTTATTTTCCCAATTGTTAGGTTACTCCCTGCTATGATCCCATCACTAAAAGTGAAATTTTAGAGATATTCCTTTGGGCAAAGGAAATAGTGATGAGGAAAAATAGTACTAATTCTAGTTAGAATGAGAAAATAGACTCTTAATCATCTAATGCATTCTTAGTGGATCAGATTTCTCCCTGCTTAGGTCCATTTTACTATAAAATTCTCAGTGATTTTTTAATGTTCAATCTTCCAAGATACCAAGGTGAAATTGTTAGAAAAAAATTGCCCATCTACAAAGTATACTTGGAGAACCTGCGACTGCATTCACTGCATTTAAAAAAGGAAACAAAAATGTCTTCTTCTCTGAATAAATTTAATCTTTTACCATGTATACAGATCTGCAGAAAATTTTGACATCAGAAAGCAAAACTGACGATTCTCATTAGTCAGACAGGACATCTGGGAAAACTATATTGGGGTATGGAAAATAAATGCAAAAGAAAACAATTATGTATCATATATATGTGTATGTATACATATATATTTCACCCCAAATAAATTAATCTTGAGAAAAAAAATTATATACACAAACATCTGTGCACAGAATATGAGTGCATATGTATATATATATGTGTGTATATAGTGACTATGTTTGTTTATCAAACCTTGGAAAACTACTTCAAAGGAGTAGTTTCAGGGAAATGACAGGAAGTAGCATCTTACATAGCCGATGGCTTGAAATTGCAATATTTCCAATGACTGAAAGCTTTAAAAATGCCCAGTGAGCTTCTCTATGAATTTTATTACGAGTATAAATTAAAACATAATATTTTTTAAAAAGCTGAATTCTCAGTACATGAAAAGACTGTCCTGAGACTACCTCTTTGAAGTAGCTTTCAAGGATTTGTGAACGAATATTGCAAGAAATATATTAAAACTACACAAGAGAGCTGTGTGTATAAACTCTGCTAACAATATTGTGGCTCTTTGGTTTTAACCACATCATAAGCATTGCTAGACTGTCTCAGGCCAATGTTTTATTTAAAATGATATTTTTATCTCTATAAGCCACTTGTTCTTTTAGAAGGTTCAGGTGACTATTTTGACTGCCATTCCAAGAAAACGGGCTTCCAATTTTGAAAAATATGCAAATAAAAAAATTTAAGAGATATATGGAAACCAGCTGTTTCTTACTCATGTCAGAATGAGATCTTAATGAGAGCATTTTTTTCATAACCAGAACTTGATATTTGTAAATATTCCCTTAAACAGACTCACATATTCTTAATGTAAAAATCTTCCAGATGTTAAGTCCTATGTAAAAAAGAGAAGTGGTCTAGGAAGAAATGAGCTTTTCATATCTGGTAAAATATTTTTCTCCATAAGTGCCACAGGCAGTTCTGTTGAGAAATGATGCATCTGCTCCTCCTCACATGGCCATTCCACTTCTGATGAGATTTTGTATTCTTGGCAAATTTAGCCAATAACTTATTCAGTCTTATAATATATGTGTGTGTTCTTATCCCTTCAATCTATCACCTACCTAAAATACCTGCAGGTGGCATACGAAGTGAGATGTGAAATGCCTGTGGCAAAGATTATAAAAAACATTAAGTAGTACTTCATATGGTGGTGGAGTGGGAAGATTCTTGTGTAAGATTCATAATTCTCATCAGTATCACAAATGTATCACCCTCAGAAGATAAAATTGTACTGAAATAGTAGAAGAAACTGTCCAGAAACAGCAAAAAAAAAAAAAAAAAAATAGTTCACCCAAGATGTAAAATCATATGACAAAATGAAACTCTGAACTAACAAATAGATATATAATGATATCAGGTCCTAAAGCTTATATTCCTGAGAGATAAAACAAGGGAGACAGTAGGAGATAAGGCCAGGGCATTAAATTCATGATCGTATTAGCTAAAAAGAAAAAGCACAGGACTTAAAGAAAAATATCCAATAAATTCATCAAGTTTTACGTTTCAAGCAATGTAGTGATATTTGAGAATATCAAGATATGAAGACACTAATAAAAGCAATATTATTTTGTTGGATCATTTTAAGAATTTCATTTGTTTTCAAGTCAAATAAAAAGTAAGCAGGCTGGCTTGAGTAGCAGAAGAATATATACTTCATACTTCACATATGTGTCTATATGTCTCTATACACACATATATGTATGTTGTACACAAACACATATATTATCATATACACAATGACTCTGGCCCTTCTATACTTTATGTGGTAGATTTTTTTAAATAAATAAAACTAAGAACTATTCTTTTCCAACATTTATTCATGCTTACTGTGAACCAGGCCCCAGTCAAAGGGCTTACATTCATTTAATCTTTCCAACGACCTTTGAGGTAATTATTATTATTATTCCCATTTTATAGATAAAAGACTCAGGCACAAAGAGGTTCAGTAACATGATGAGAGTTACATAGTAGCTGGAAGAGCAACTACTTGAGTACCAGCAGTCTGACTCCAGGACCTCTGTGCTTAACATCACTCTTCAGGTCTCTCAGTGAAAGTGGAAGATGCAAGTAAGAGTAGGAATTAATCAGGCCAGAAAGAAGAGTATATTTGGAAGGATTTGAAGGCAGAGGAAATTGGACTGATTCCAAATATGCTTCTCAAGCTTAAAAAAGAAATCAAAGAAATAATAAAAATAATATTGGAGAATACACTATGATACAGAAAGCATATACAGATGATACCAGACGGTTAAAGCTTTGGTAGGTGGCTATTTCTTTACTCAACAAATAAGAATCTCAGGTTCTGATCAAATAGATGTTCCTCTGTTGTGACCTAAAGGAAAATCTAACAGGGTCATGATAAAAACACATGCCAAAACCCATCTGAAAATACAAGTCTCTCTTCTAAAGCACTTTGAACAACACGATGGGCGTCAAATCAATATTATAGGCTTTAATTTGGTGTAAGCGTGGAAGAATATTCCAGGGTACCTCTATTCCAAATCCTTGTTAAACTAAGACCCATATTCTAATGGTCTACAATGGAAACTGCTTCCTGCGGCACTGCTGGAGAAGCAGCAGTGAATAAAGGTTGAGTCAGCTAAGTTATCAGGCCGGCCTGATGGAAATCATATCAGAAGCAATAGAGAAACCATTTGAAAAAAATATACATGAGACTGGGCAAATTCAGGTCTGAAATCCACAGACAGTTTTTCTCTTAGATAATTTTCAGAAGGCTGGGAATTTTAAGCTAAACAGTTCATGAAATGATCTGAAAAACCACATTGAAGAATTACAATGAAAAGAAATATTACACATACAAAGTCCTAGAATATGTCACTTTACATTCAAGATGAAAATTCTACCTCAGATTGAATGTTCAAATGGTAATGAGGTTGTCAGGGAGTATGAATCCACACTATTTTGTTATTAATATTTGTGTTGCAGGGGGAAGGGAATGGTTCTGTTTCATTTTAAATGTGTAAGTGATTCTAAGTTGATTATAACAGGAAAAACATATGCCCTAGTCTAAGTTGTTCAGTTTGCAAGGTGCCCTCAGAAAATGAATATTAGAATTTAGGAATATTCGTTACCTAATTCTATACCCATGATCAAGAACACATCATTTTGTACTAGAGCAGAAGCATGTATACCTCAGGCTTGGAGAAAGTAATATAATGCCCTTATATAGCTAATTAATGCTATTCTTCATTTTGTTACTCTTGTTTCTTCTCTTTCTCATACTACTATAGAAATACTATTATTTCTTAACAGTTTCATTAAGATATAACTGGCATAAAATAAACTGCTGCCCATATTTAAAGTATACAATTCAATACATGAAGTTTATTGTTTTTACATATAGACAGCCAATTGTTCCAGCAACATTTGTTGAAATGATTACCTTTTATCCACTGAATTGCCTTTGCACTTTGTTGAAAATCAGTTGTCTCAGTAAATATTCTGTGTATACTTGAAAATAATTTATATTTTACTATATTCAATGGACAGCTCTATAAAAGTTGGGTTAATTTAGATGATAATGTCAGTCAAGTTGTCTAAATTCTTACTGATTTTTTGGCTCATGTGTTCTATCAATTATTGATACTAAGGTGTTAAAATCTACAAGTTTAATTGTAGATTTTAATTGTGGATTTGTTTATTATTCCATCATGTTTGGAAGCTGAAGTCCCATTCCTTTTATAAATTATTTTATCTTCTTTTACTCTATTTTTCCTATGTTCTTTGCTCTTTTTAAAGATACTGGTACTTGGTTACATTGGTTTTTCTCCTAACCTTCATCTCTTCATTTCTAGACCAACCAGATGTTTCTAACTCCGGTTTGAAATAAAAGTTCATATTCTTCTCTATAAAATGGGTATTCCTCCAAATCATAAGCGATATGATCTTCCTGGACACAAATAGTTTCCAGTCCCAGAGTCATCTTTGATATCCTTTTATAGAAAGTACATTTTCTCAGTTAAATTTCTATTCAATTAGTGTATTGTGCTCCTTCTCCTTTGTTACCAGGGCATAGCCCTAGTTCATGTTGTGATATCTTATACTATTGTAGTAAACCTCTTCAGTATCTAGAATAGCATTCTGTATATGATCAGTGTGCAGTAAAATCATTCCAAAGTTCCTCACTGCCAGCAAAACAGAAAGTAAACTCTTCAGTCTTTATTCAGATTCTAAGCTACTTGTCCTT